>NC_091207.1:6767047-7074547 GCF_040958095.1 Procambarus clarkii
TGACAAATATGACCAATCGCCGCTTTCAGTACTTGGCATATGTTGGGTATAAAAAAGTCGCAATTTCAAACTGCGAATACGTGCAGAGAGCCAGAATTTGCCTCCAAAATATGGGTCAGGCCTCGAAATTGGGATGTTTGGGATATTTTGAAAACTGCAGGTGAGTTTGGGACAAATATGACCAAACGCTGCTTTCAGTACTTGGCATATGTTGGGTTTAAAAAAGTCACAATTTCAAACTGCGAATACGTGCAGAGAACCAGAATTTGGCTCCAAAGTATGGCTCAGGCCTCGAAATTGGGATGTTTGGGATATTTTGAAAACTGCAAGGAGGTTTGGCCAAATGTGACCAAACGCTGCTTTCAGTAGTTGGCATATGTTGGGTATAAAAATGCGTAATTTCACACTGCGAATACGTGCAGAGAGCTTGAATTTTGCTCCAAAATATGGCTCAGGCCTTGAAATTAGGATTTTGGCGATATTTTGAAAACTGCAGGGGAGTTTGTGCAAAATGTGACTCATTGCCGCTTTCAGTACTTGGCATATGTTGGGTATAATAAGTTGCAATTTCAAACTGCGAATATGTGCAGAGAGCCAGAATTTGCCTCCAAAATATGGCTCAGGCCTCGAAATTGGGATGTTTGGGATATTTTGAAAACTGCAGGGGAGTTTGGGACAAATATGACCAAACGCCACTTTCAGTACTTGGCATATGTTGGGTATAAAAAGTCATAATTTCAACCTGCAAATACGTGCAGAGAGCGAGAATTTGGCTCCAAAATATGGGTCAGGCCTCAAAATTGGGATGTTTGGGATATTTTGAAAACTGCAGGTGAGTTTGTGCAAAATGTGACTCACTGCCGCTTTCAGGACTTGGCATATGTTGGGTATAAAAAGTCGTAATATCAAACTGCGAATACGTGCATAGAGCCAGAATTTGGCTCCAAAATATGGCTCAGGCCTCGAAATTGGGATGTTTGGGATATTTTGAAAATTGCAGGGGACATTGTGATAAATATGACCAAAGGCCGCTTTCAGTACTTGGCATATATTGGGTATAAAAAGTCGTAATTATAAACTGCGAATATGTGCAGAGAGCCAGAATTTGGCTCTAAAACATGGCTCAAACCTCGAAATTGGGATATTTGGGATAATTTGAAAACTGCAGGGGAGTTTGCGCAAAATGTGACTCACTGCCGTTTTCAGGACTTGGCATATGTTGGGTTTAAAAAGTCGTAATATCAAACTGCGAATACGTGCAGAGAGGCAGAATTTGGCTCCAAAATATGGCTCAGGCCTCGAAATTTTGATGTTTGGGATATTTTGAAAACTGCAGGAAGGTTTGGGATAAATATGACCAAACGCCGCTTTCAGTACTTGGCATTTGTTGGGTTTAAAAAGTTTTAATTTCAAACTGCGAATCCGTGCAGAGAGCCAGAATTTGGCTCGAAAATATGGCTCAGGCCTCGAAATTGGGATGTTTGGGATATTTGAAAATTGCAGGGGGGATTGGGACAAATGTGTCCAAACGCCGCTTTCAGTACTTGGCATATGTTGGGTGTAAAAAAGTTGCAATTTCAAACTGCGAATACGTGCAGAGAGCCAGAATTTGGCTCCAAAATATGGCTCAGCCTCGAAACTGGGATATTTAGGATATTTCGAAAACTGCAGTGGAGTTTGTTCAAAATATGACTCCCTGCCGCTTTCAGGACATGGCATATGTTGGGTATAAAAAGTCGTAATATCAATCTGCGAATACGTGCATAGAGCCAGAATTTGACTCCAAAATATGGCTCAGGCATAAAAATTGGGATATTTGGGATATTTTGACAACTGCAGGGAGATTTGGGACAAATATGACCAATCGCCGCTTTCAGTACTTGGCATATGTTGGGTATAAAAAAGTCGCAATTTCAAACTGCGAATACGTGCAGAGAGCCAGAATTTGGCTCCAAAATATGGGTCAGGCCTCGAAATTGGGATGTTTGGGATATTTTGAAAACTGCAGGTGAGTTTGGGACAAATATGACCAAACGCTGCTTTCAGTACTTGGCATATGTTGGGTTTAAAAAAGTCACAATTTCAAACTGCGAATACGTGCAGAGAACCAGAATTTGGCTCCAAAGTATGGCTCAGGCCTCGAAATTGGGATGTTTGGGATATTTTGAAAACTGCAAGGAGGTTTGGCCAAATGTGACCAAACGCTGCTTTCAGTAGTTGGCATATGTTGGGTATAAAAATTCGTAATTTCACACTGCGAATACGTGCAGAGAGCTTGAATTTTGCTCCAAAATATGGCTTAGGCCTTGAAATTAGGATTTTAGCGATATTTTGAAAACTGCAGGGGAGTTTGTGCAAAATGTGACTCATTGCCGCTTTCAGTACTTGGCATATGTTGGGTATAATAAGTTGCAATTTCAAACTGCGAATAAGTGCAGAGAGACAGAATTTGGCTCCAAAATATGGCTCAGGCCTCGAAATTGGGATGTTTGGGATATTTTGAAAATGGCAGGGGAGTTTGGGACAAATATGACCAAACGCCACTTTCTTTACTTGGCATATGTTGGGTATAAAATTCGTAATTTCAACCTGCGAATACGTGCAGAGAGCCTGAATTTGGCTCCAAAATATGGCTAAGGCCTCGAAATTGGGATGTTTGGGATATTTTGAAAACTGCAGGGAGGTTTGGGACAAATGTGACCAAACGCCGCTTTCAGTACTTGGCATATGTTGAGTATGAAAAGTCGTAATTTCAAACTACGAATATGTGCAGAGAGCCAGAATTTGGCTTTAAAATATGGGTCGGGCCTCAAAATTGGGATGTTTGGGATATTTTGAAAACTGCAGGTGAGTTTGTGCAAAATGTGACTCACTGCCGCTTTCAGGACTTGGCATATGTTGGGTATAAAAAGTCGTAATATCAAACTGCGAATACGTGCATAGAGCCAGAATTTGGCTCCAAAATATGGCTCAGGCCTCGAAATTGGGATGTTTAGGATATTTTGAAAATTGCAGGGGACATTGTGACAAATATGACCAAACGCCGCTTTCAGTACTTGGCATATGTTGGGTATAAAAAAGTTGTAATTTCAAACTGCGAATAGGTGCAGAGAGCCTGAATTTGGCTCCAAAATATGGCTCAGGCCTTGAAATTGAGATGTTTGGGATATTTTGAAAACTGCAGGGGAGTTTGTGCAAAAAGTGACTCATTGCCCCTTTCAGTACTGGGCATATGTTGGGTATAATAAACCGCAATTTCAAACTGCGAATACGTGCAGAGAGCCAGAATTTGGCTCTAAAATATGGCTCAGGTCTCGAAATTGGGATGTTTGGGATATTTTGAAAACTGCAGGTGAGTTTGTGCAAAATGTGACTCATTGCAGCTTTCAGGACTTGGCATATGTTGGGTATAAAAAGTCGTAATATCACACTGCGAATACGTGCATAGAGCCAGAATTTGGCTCCAAAATATGGCTCAGGCCTCGAAATTGGGATGTTTGGGATATTTGAAAATTGCAGGGGGGATTGGGACAAATGTGTCCAAACGCCACTTTAAGTACTTGGCATATGTTGGGTATAAAAAAGTTGCAATTTCAAACTGCGAATACGTGCAGAGACCCAGAATTTGGCTCCAAAATATGGCTCAGGCCTCGAAACTAGGATATTTAGGATATTTCGAAAACTGCAGTGGAGTTTGTTCAAAATATGACTCCCTGCCGCTTTCAGGACATGGCATATGTTGGGTATAAAAAGTCGTAATATCAATCTGCGAATACGTGCATAGAGCCAGAATTTGACTCCAAAATATGGCTCAGGCATAAAAATTGGGATGTTTGGGATATTTTGACAACTGCAGGGCGATTTGGGACAAATGTGACCAATCGTTGCTTTCAGTACTTGGCATATGTTGGGTATAAAAAAGTCGCAATTTCAAACTGCGAATACGTGCAGAGAGCCAGAATTTGGCTCCAAAATATGGGTCAGGCCTCGAAATTGGGATGTTTGGGATATTTTGAAAACTGCAGGTGAGTTTGGGACAAATATGACCAAACGCTGCTTTCAGTACTTGGCATATGTTGGGTTTAAAAAAGTCACAATTTCAAACTGCGAATACGTGCATAGAGCCAGAATTTGGCTACAAAATATGGCTGAGGCCTCGAAATTGGGATGTTTGGGATATTTAAAAAATTGCAGGGAGTATTGGGACAAATGTGACCAAACGCCGCTTTCATTACTTGGCATATGTTGGGTATAAAAAAGTCGTAATTTCAAACTGTGTATATGTGCAGAGAGCCAGAATTGGGCTCCAATATATGGCTCAGGCCTCGAAATTGGGATATTTGGGATATTTCGAAAACTGAAAGGGAGTTTGTGTTAAATGTCACTCACTGCCGCTTTCAGGTCTTGGTATATGTTGGGTATAAAAAGTCGTAATATCAATCTGCGAATACGTGCATAGAGCCAGAATTTGGCTCAAAAATATGGCTCAGTCCTCGAAATTGGGATGTTTGGGATATTTTGAAAACTGCAGGGAGGTTTGGAACAAATGTGACCAAATGCCGCATTCAGTATTTGGCATATGTTGGGTATAAAAAAGTCGCAATTTCAAACTGCGAATACGTGCAGAGAGCCAGAATTGGGCTCCAAAATAAGGGTCAGGCCTCGAAGTTGGGATGTTTGGGATACTTTGAAAACTGCAGGGGAGTTTGTGCAAAATGTGACTCACTGCCGCTTTCAGGACTTGGCATATGTTGGGTATAATAAGCGCAATTTCAAACTGCGAATACGTCAGAGAGCTAGAATTTAGCTCCAAAATATGGCCCAGGCCTCGAAATTTGTATGTTTGGGATCATTTTAAAACTGCAGGGAGGTTTGGGACAAATGTGACCAAACGCTGCTTTCAGTACTTGGCATATGTTGGGTTTAAAAAAGTCACAATTTCAAACTGCGAATACGTGCAGAGAACCAGAATTTGGCTCCAAAGTTTGGCTCAGGCCTCGAAATTGGGATGTTTGGGATATTTTGAAAACTGCAAGGAGGTTTGGCCATATGTGACCAAACGCTGCTTTCAGTAGTTGGCATATGTGGGTATAAAAATTCGTAATTTCACACTGCGAATACGTGCAGAGAGCTTGAATTTTGCTCCAAAATATGGCTCAGGCCTTGAAATTAGGATTTTAGCGATATTTTGAAAACTGCAGGGGAGTTTGTGCAAAATGTGACTCATTGCCGCTTTCAGTACTTGGCATATGTTGGGTATAATAAGTTGCAATTTCAAACTGCGAATACGTGCAGAGAGCCAGAATTTGGCTCCTAAATATGGCTCAGGCCTCGAAATTGGGATGTTTGGGATATTTTGAAAACTGCAGGGTAGTTTGGGACAAATATGACCAATCGCCACTTTCAGTACTTGGCATATGTTGGGTATAAAAAGTCGTATTTTCAACCTGCGAATACGTGCAGAGAGCCTGAATTTGGCTCCAAAATATGGCTAAGGCTTCGAAATTGGGATGTTTGGGATATTTTGAAAACTGCAGGGAGGTTTGGGACAAATGTGACCAAACGCCGCTTTCAGTACTTGGCATATGTTGAGTATGAAAAGTCGTAATTTCAAACTACGAATACGTGCAGAGAGGCAGAATTTGGCTCTAAAATATGGCTCAGGCCTAGAAATTGGGATGTTTGGGATATTTTGAAAATTGCTGGGGGGATTGGGACAAATGTCACCAAACGCCGCTTTCAGGACTTGGCATATGTTGGGTATAAAAATTCGTAATTTCAAGCTGCGAATACGTACATAGAGCCAGAATTTGGCTCCAAAATATGGCTCAGGCCTCGAAACTGGGATATTTGGGATATTTCAAAAATTGCAGGGGAGTTTGTGCAAAATGTGACTCCCTGCCGCTTTCAGGACATGGCATATGTTGGGTATAAAAAGTAGTAATATCAAAATGCGAATACGTGCGAAGAGGCAGAATTTGGCTCCAAAATATGGCTCAGGCCTCGAAATTTTGATGTTTAGAAAATTTTGAAAACTGCAGGAAGGTTTGGGACAAATGTGACCACATGCCGCTTTCAGTACTTGGCATATATTGGGTATAAAAAGTCGTAATTTCAAACTGCGAATAGGTGCAGAGAGCCTTAATTTGGCTCAAAAATATGGCTCAGGCCTTGAAATTGAGATGTTTGGGATATTTTGAAAACTGCAGGGGAGTTTGTGCAAAATGTGACTCATTGCCGCTTTCAGTACTTGGCATATGTTGCGTTTAATAAGTCGCAATTTAAAACTGCGAATACGTGCAGAGTGCCAGAATTTGGCTCTAAAATATGGCTCAGGCCTCGAAATTGGGATATTTGGGATATTTTGAAAACTGCAGGGGAGTTTGCGCAAAATGTGACTCAGTGCCGCTTTCAGGACTTGGCATATGTTGGGTATAAAAAGTCGTAATATCAAACTGCAAATACGTGCATAGAGCCAGAATTTGGGTCCAAAATATGGCTCAGGTCTCTAAATTGGGATGTTTCGGATATTTTGAAAACTGCAGGGAGGTTTGGGACAAATGTGATTAAACGCCGCTTTCAGTACTTGGCATAAGTTGGGTGTAAAAAGTCGGAATTTCTAACTGCGAATACGTGCAGAGAGCCTGAATTTGGCTCCAAAATATGGTTCAAGCCTCGAAATTGAGATATTTGGGATATTTCGAAAACTGCAGAGGAGTTTGTTCAAAATGTCACTCACTGCCGCTTTCAGGACTTGGCATATGTTGGGTATAAAAAGTCGTAATTTCAAACTGCGAATACGTGCATAGAGCCAGAATTTGGCTACAAAATATGGCTGAGGCCTCGAAATTGGGATGTTTGGGATATTTAAAAAATTGCAGGGAGTATTGGGACAAATGTGACCAAACGCCGCTTTCATTACTTGGCATATGTTGGGTATAAAAAAGTCGTAATTTCAAACTGTGAATATGTGCAGAGAGCCAGAATTGGGCTCCAATATATGGCTCAGGCCTCGAAATTGGGATATTTGGGATATTTCGAAAACTGAAAGGGAGTTTGTGTTAAATGTCACTCACTGCCGCTTTCAGGGCTTGGTATATGTTGGGTATAAAAAGTCGTAATATCAATCTGCGAATACGTGCATAGAGCCAGAATTTGGCTCAAAAATATGGCTCAGTCCTCGAAATTGGGATGTTTGGGATACTTTGAAAACTGCAGGGGAGTTTGTGCAAAATGTGACTCACTGCCGCTTTCAGGACTTGGCATATGTTGGGTATAATAAGTCGCAATTTCAAACTGCGAATACATCAGAGAGCTAGAATTTAGCTCCAAAATATGGCTCAGGCCTCGAAATTTGTATGTTTGGGATCTTTTTAAAACTGCAGGGAGGTTTGGGACAAATGTGACCAAACGCCGCTTTCAGTACTTGGCATATGTTGGGTATAAAAAAGTCGTAATTTCAAACAACGAATACGTGCAGAGAGCCAGAATTTGGCTCGAAAATATGACTCAGGCCTCGAAACTGTGATATTTGGGATATTTCGAAAATTGCAGGGGAGTTTGTGCAAAATGTGACTCCCTGCCACTTTCATGACATGTCATATGTTGGGTATAAAAAGTAGTAATATCAAACTGCGAATACGTGCAGAGAGGCAGAATTTGGCTCCAAAATATGGCTCAGGCCTCGAAATTTTGATGTTTTGTATATTTTGAAAACTGCAGGAAAGTTTGGGACAAATGTGACCAAACGCCGCTTTCAGTACTTGGCATATGTTTGGTATAAAAAGTCGTAATTTCAAACTGCGAAAGGTGCAGAGAGCCTGAATTTGGCTCCAAAATATGCCTCAGGCCTTGAATTTGAGATGTTTGGGATATTTTGAAAGCTGCAGGGGAGTTTGTGCAAAATGTGACTCATTGCCGCTTTCAGTACTTGGCATATGTTGGGTAAAATAAGTCGCAATTTCAAACTGCGAATACGTGCAGAGAGCCAGAATATGGCTCTTAAATATGGCTCAGGCCTCGAAATTGGGATATTTGGGATATTTTGAAAGCTGCAGGGGAGTTTACGCAAAATGTGACTGACTGCCGCTTTCAGGACTTGGCATATGTTGGGTATAAAAATTCGTAATTTCAAACTGCGAATACGTGCATAGAGCCAGAATTTGGCTCCAAAATATGGCTCAGTCCTCGAAATTGGGATGTTTGGGATATTTTGAAAACTGCAGGGAGGTTTGGGACAAATGTGACCAAACGCCGCTTTCAGTACTTGGCATATGTTGGGTATAAAAAAGTCGTAATTTCAAACAACGAATACGTGTAGAGAGCCAGAATTTGGCTCGAAAATATGGCTCAGGCCTCGAAATTGGGATATTTGGGATATTTCGAAAGCTGCAGGGGAGTTTCTGCAAAATATCACTCACTGCCTCTTTCACGACATGGCATATGTTGGGTATAAAAAAGCCGTAATTTCAAACTGCGAATACGTGCATAGAGCCAGAATTTGGCTCCAAAATATGGCTCAGGCCTTGAAACTGTGATATTTGGGATATTTCGAAAATTGCAGGGGAGTGTTATGATCTCAGCCTGCAGGAGAAACGAGTCTCCCTTCTTGAGAGTTATTCAGCAAGCCTGACCTAACTAGAAGGTCTAGCAAATTTTGAGGTGATAACCCATATGTAAAATGGCTGGTTGGATATGTATAACAGTTTGATATTATATGCAATGCAGAAGAAAATAGATAAATGACTGGCTAGGAGATGTGGACATTTTGCTGGAGGCGTGAGGCTCGCTTCCGGAGGACCTTGACCTCACTTGAGTGCCAGACATCGCAGGGGAAAAGCCGCGCTCCGTTGAGCTCCCGTCAGAAGGGAACCCCTAGTGATATATCTCGAAGAGAAGAGAAGTGTGCAGACGTACCAGCTGTGGAATCGAGCTGGGGACGTGTGGTCTCAAGTCGTGGACGATAATTAGTGAATATTAAGCCGCCCGGAGGCATTATTGTGGGCCGTGGAGCGCCCTGACCAAGCCTCGTCAAAGGAAGAAGCGCCCTCGACCTTATAATCTGTGGTTTGTTCTTTGGGGAAGAAGTTGCTGAGGACTTCGAAGCCAGCAGATGAAGTAGCTGATGAGACTCCAAGGTAGTGGAGCAGAGGACCTCGAGCTGTGAGAAGAAGCAGTGAAGAGGAGTGTCACATGCTTCTGTAGAGGTGGAGAAGCACCATAGTTGCTCGAGGAAACTTCATGGTGTAGCAGCCAAGAGAGCTGTGGAGGAACCTAGCAGAAGGGTGAAGCACCTTAGTTGCTCGAGAAAACTTCATGATAGCAGCCTGGAGGAGCTGCAGAGGATCCTGGCAGTGAAGCCCGGAAGAACCTAAGGATATTAGGGTAGTGAACTTCCAGAGGTGGAAGGGAAGTTCTGGTGGATTACTTGTAGGGAGTTGATAGTGTTTGGTTGTCATTAGCGTGCAAGACGCAGTGAGAGGTGAGTGACTGCATTCTTATGTCAGGGAGTGTTTTAAACTGAAGTTTAGAGTTACAGTCGTAGGCTGGATTACCTACAGATGTATGCGTTCCAGGACTGACAGTGATCGATTAATCATTGTTGTGTATCAATGAACATTTATACTGATATATGTTATTGCATTCAAATGCTGGTCTTATATATATATATTATCTTGCTGATAGTGCAACAGTGTATGTAGACTTGATCAACTCGAGGAGGTTGATAGTATCAGGTGATGAACCAGGAGATAGGATACCACTTGATAAGCTGATAATAGAGTTCTGATGGTGTTGGAGTGCAACCTGATTGTGATATTATAGAGTATAGGATTCATTATTATTATGTGTGTATGTATTGTGTATGTGCTTTGTCCAGTAAATGTATCACAATTTGCTGGTGTTTGCCCTTGTCCTAGTGAGGCTTCCCAGGAGGTAGTAAAGAAGGAGAGAGAGAGAGAAAGAACCAAGAACCACTGCCGTGGACAGGGTAAAAGGTAATACTAATAAGTCAAAAAGGGGATTGAGGAGATCATATCACCTAAGGAGAGAGTGGGGAGTCACAGCGGCTCGAGTGGGTGTGTGCACGTGACAACGAGGCTAAGTGTTGGAGCCGCATCCCCTAAACGTGTGACGTTGAGCCCCTCTCCAAGAGCCAGAAGCGCCAAGGGTGATCTCCTAGTATAAGCACTCTACCGAGTTGCGGGTTGGGTTGTCCGTAGAGAAGGATCAACGACGACAACACCAACCAACCCACAGTCTATAATAGGAGTTTGTGCAAAATGTGACTCCCTGCCGCTTTCAGGACATGTCATATGTTGGGTATAAAAAGTAGTAATATCAAACTGCGAATACGTGCAGAGAGGCAGAATTTGGCTCCAAAATATGGTTTAGGCCTCGAAATTTTGATGTTTGGGATATTTTGAAAACTGCAGGAAGGTTTGGGACAAATGTGACCAAACGCCGCTTTCAGTACTTGGCATATGTTGGGTATAAAAAGTCGTAATTTCAAACTGCGAAAAGGTGCAGAGAGACTGAATTTGGCTCCAAAATATGCCTCAGGCCTTGAAATTGAGATGTTTAGGATATTTTGAAAATTGTAGGGGAGATTGTGCAAAATGTGACTCATTGCCGCTTTCAGTACTTGGCATATGTTGGGTATAAAAAGTCGTAATATCAAACTGCAAATTCGTGCATAGAGCCAGAATTTGGCTCCAAAATATGGCTCAGCCCTCTAAATTGGGATGTTTGGGATATTTTGAAAACTGCAGGGAGGTTTGGGACAAATGTGATCAAACGCCGCTTTCAGTACTTGGCATATGTTGGGTATAAAAAGTCGTAATTTCTAACTGCGAATACGTGCAGAGAGCCTGAATTTGGCTCCAAAATATAGCTCAGGCCTCGAATTCAGATATTTGGGATATTTCGAAAACTGCAGGGGAGTTTGTGCAAAATGTCACTCACTGCCGCTTTCAGGTCTTGGTATATGTTGGGTATAAAAAGTCGTAATATCAATCAGCGAATACATGCATAGAGCCAGACTTTGGCTCAAAAATATGGCTCATTCCTCGAAATTGGGATGTTTGGGATATTTTGAAAACTGCAGGGAGGTTTGGGACAAATGTGACCAAACGTCGCTTTCAGTATTTGGCATATGTTGGGTATAAAAAAGTCGCAACTTCAAACTGCGAATACGTGCAGAGAGCCTGAATTAGGCTCCAAAATATGGCTCAGACCTTGAAATTGGGATGATGGGATATTTTGAAAACTGCAAGAGAGTTTGTGCAAAATGTGACTCATTACCGCTTTCAGTACTTGGCATATGTTGGATATAATAAGTCGCAATTTCAAACTGCGAATACGTCAGAGAGCTAGAATTTGGCTCCAAAATATGGCTCTGGCCTCGAAATTTGTATGTTTAAGATATTTTGAAAACTGCAAGGAGGTTTGGGACAAATGTGACCAAACGCCGCTTTCAGTACTTGGCATATGTTGGGTATAAAAAAGTCGTAATTTCAAACAACGAATACGTGCAGAGAGCCAGAATTTGGCTCGAAAATATGGCTCAGGCCTCGAAATTGGTTTATTTGGCATATTTCGAAAGCTGCTGGGGAGTTTCTGCAAAATATCACTCGCTGCCGCTTTCAGGACATGGCATATGTTGGGTATAAAAAGTCGTAATTTCAAACTGAGAATACGTGCATAGAGCCAGAATTTGGCTCAAAAATATGGCTCAGGCCTCGAAACTGTGATATTTGGGATATATCGAAAATTGCAGGGGAGTTTGTGCAAAATGTGACTCCCTACCTCTTTCAGGACATGTCATATGTTGGGTATAAAAAGTAGTAATATCAAACTGCGAATACGTGCAGAGAGGCAGAATTTGGCCCCAAAATATGGCCCAGGCCTCGAAATTTTGATGTTTGGGATATTTTGAAAACTGCAGGAAGGTTTGGGACAAATGTGACCAAACGCCGCTTTCCGTACTTGGCATATGTTGCGTATAAAAATTCGTAATTTCAAACTGCGAATACGTGCAGAGAGCCAGAATTTGGCTCTAAAATATGGCTCATACCTCGAAATTGGGATATTTGGGATATTTTGAAAACTGCAAGGGAGTTTGCGCAAAATGTGACTCACTGCCGCTTTCATGACTCGGCATATGTTGGGTTTAAAAAGTCGTAATATCAAACTGCAAATACGTGCATAGAGCCAGAATTGGCTCCAAAATATGGCTCAGGCCTCTAAATTGGGATATTTGGGATATTTTGAAAACTGCAGGGAGGTTTGGGACAAATGTGATTAAACGCCGCTTTCAGTACTTGGCATATGTTGGGTATAAAAAAGTCGCAATTTCAAACTGCGAATACGTGCAGAGAGCCAGAATTTGGCTCCAAAATATGGCCCAGGCCTCGAAATTTGGATGTTTGGGATATTTTGAAAACTGCAGGTGAGTTTGGGATAAATATGACCAAACGCCACTTTCAGTACTTGGCATATGTTGGGTTTAAAAAGTCGTAATTTCAAACTGCGAATACGTGCAGAGAGCCAGAATTTGGCTCGAAAATATGGCTCAGGCCTCTAAATTGGGATGTTTGGGATATTTGGAAATTGCAGGGGGGATTGGGACAAATGTGTCCAAATGCCGATTTCAGTACTTGGCATATGTTGGATATAAAAAAGTCGCAATTTCAATCTGCGAATACGTGCACAGATACAGAATTTGGCTTCAAAATATGGCTCAGGCATCGAAATTGGGATATATGGGTTATTTCGAAAACTGCAGGGGAGTTTGTGCAAAATGTGACTCACTGCCGCTTTTAGGACTTGGCATATGTTGGGAATAAAAAGTCGTAATATCAAACTGCAAATACGTGCATAGAGCCAGAATTTGGCTCTAAAATATGGCCCAGGCCTCGAAATCTGGATGTTTGTGATATTTTGAAAACTGCAGGTGAGTTTGGGACAAATATGACAAAACGCCGCTTTCAGTACTTGGCATATGTTGGGTATAAAAAAGTCGCAATTTCAAACAGCGAAAAGGTGCAGAGAGCCAGAATTTGGCTCCAAAATATGACCCAGGCCTCGAAATTGGGATGTTTGGGATATTTTGAAAATTGCAGGGGGCATTGGGACAAATATGACCAAACGCCGCTTTCAGTACTGGGCATATGTTGGGTACAAAAAGTCGTAATTTCAAACTGCAAACACGTGCAGAGAGCCTGAATTTGGCTCCAAAATAAGGCTCAGGCCTCGAAATTGGGATGTTTGGGATATTTTGAAAACTGCAGGGTGGTTTGGGACAAATGTGACCAATCGCCGCTTTCAGTACTTCGCATATGTTGGGTGTAAAAAGTTGTAATTTCAACCTGCGAATACGTGCAGGGAGCCAGAATTTGGTTCCAAAATCTGGCTCAGGCCTCAAAATTGGGAAATTTGGGATATTTCGAAAACTGCAGGGATGTTTGTGCAAACTGTCACTCACTGCTGCTTTCAGGACTTGGCACCCAGCAAACACAAATCATCTACACAACGTTCGCCTATCTCTTCCCATAGTGTGGGAATGATTTGCATTGAGAATGGTGCAGGAGAGCCTTTGAGAAACTTTTACTCAAAAAATCCAAACACAAAGGTTTAATTATAAATTGTTTTTCTACAATTATTTTCTTCCAAATGTAAAACAAATAGTTTTTACATGTTTAAATATAAAATTTATGGTGTTTTTTTGTAAAATTCATTAATAAATTGTGAATGATATATATTGGCTGAGTGAAACCTTTAAAATCCATTTAGTTATAATATGAACAGAAAAAAGTAGTTTTCCAAATTTTCTAAAAATCGCTCTTTTTAACACAATTTGACTCCTTATGCATTCCACTAAACACTAATATCATGTTTAAATATATAATTTATGTATTATTCCCTAAGATAATTTATATAAATTATAAAAGTTGCTGGAAAGTGGTGAGAAAGAATCTGAAAACGTTTTGTTGTCTTATATTGGCGTGTTCTTATTAACTAGAGTGAGTAAGAGTGAGTGAGAGTGGGTAAGAGTGAGTAAGAGTGACTGAAGGTGAGTGAGAGTGCCAGAGAGTGTGTAAGTGTGAGTAAGAGTGAGTATAAGTAAGAGTGACTGAGAGTAAGAGTGAGAGTAAGGGTGACAGAATGAGTAAGAGTGAGAGTAAAGTGATTGAGAGTAAGGGTGAGTATGAGAGTAAGAGTGATTGAGAGTTAGAGTGAGAGTAAGAGTGATTGAGAGTTAGTGAGAGTAAGAGTGATTGAGAGTAAGAGTGATTGAGAGTAAGAGTGATTGAGAGTAAGAGTGATTGGGAGTAAGAGTGATTGAGAGTAGGAGTGATTGGGAGTAAGAGTGATTGGGAGTAGGAGTTAGAGTGAGAGTAGGAGTAAGAATGAGAATAAGAGTGATTGAGAGTAAGAGTGAGTAAGAGTAAGAATGAGAGTAAGAGTGATTGAGAGTAAGAGTGATTGAGAGTAAGAGTGATTAGGAGTAAGAGTGATTGGGAGTAAGAGTAAGAGTGAGAGTAAGAGTAAGAATGAGAATAAGAGTGATTGAGAGTAAGAGTGATTGGGAGTAAGAGTAAGAGTAAGAATGAGAGTAGGAGTGATTGAGAGTAGGAGTGATTGGGAGTAGGAGTGATTGGGAGTAAGAGTGATTGAGAGTAAGAGTAATTGAGAGTAAGAGTATGAGAGTAAGAGTGAGAGAGTGAGTATGAATGGGTAAGGGTGACTGAGAGTGAGTAAGAGTGACAGAGTATGAATGACAGAGTAAGAGTGATAGAGAGTAAGAGTGACAGAGAGTAAGAGTGACAGAGAGTAAGAGTGACAGAGAAAGAGTGACAGAGAGTAAGAGTGACAGAGAGTAAGAGTGACAGAGAGTAAGAGTGACAGAGAGTAAGAGTGACAGAGAGTAAGAGTGACAGAGTAAGAGTGAGTATGAGAGTGAGTAAGGGTGACTGAGAGAAAGAGTGAGTAATAGTGCGTAAGAGTGATTGAGAGTTAGAGTGAGAGTAAGAGTGATTGAGAGTTAGTGGGAGTAAGAGTGATTGAGAGTAAGAGTGATTGAGAGTAAAAGTGATTGAGAGTAAGAGTGATTGAGAGTAAGAGTGATTGGGAGTAAGAGTGATTGAGAGAAAGAGTGATTGGGAGTAAGAGTGATTGGGAGTAGGAGTAAGAATGAGAATAAGAGTGATTGAGAGTAAGAGTGAGTAAGAGTAAGAATGAGAGTAGGAGTGATTGAGAGTAAGAGTGATTGAGAGTAAGAGTGATTGAGAGTAAGAGTGATTGGGAGTAAGAGTGATTGAGAGTAAGAGTGATTGGGAGTAAGAGTGATTGGGAGTAGGAGTAAGAATGAGAATAAGAGTGATTGAGAGTAAGAGTGAGTAAGAGTAAGAATGAGAGTAAGAGTGATTGAGAGTAGAGTGATTGAGAGTAAGAGTGATTGAGAGTAAGAGTGATTGGGAGTAAGAGTGATTGGGAGTAAGAGTAAGAGTGAGAGTAAGAATGAGAATAAGAGTGATTGAGAGTAAGAGTGATTGGGAGTAAGAGTAAGAGTAAGAATGAGAGTAGGAGTGATTGAGAGTAGGAGTGATTGGGAGTAGGAGTGATTGGGAGTAAGAGTGATTGAGAGTAAGAGTAATTGAGAGTAAGAGTATGAGAGTAAGAGTGAGAGAGTGAGTATGAATGGGTAAGGGTGACTGAGAGTGAGTAAGAATGACAGAGTAGGAGTGACAGAGAGTAAGAGTGACAGAGAGTAAGAGTGACAGAGAGTAAGAGTGACAGAGAGTAAGAGTGACAGAGAGTAAGAGTGACAGAGTAAGAGTGACAGAGAGTAAGAGTGACAGAGAGTAAGAGTGACAGAGAGTAAGAGTGACAGAGAGTAAGAGTGACAGAGAGTAAGAGTGACAGAGAGTAAGAGTGACAGAGTAAGAGTGTCAGAGAGTAAGAGTGACAGAGAGTAAGAGTGACAGAGAGTAAGAGTGACAGAGAGTAAGAGTGACAGAGTGTAAGAGTGACAGAGTAAGAGTGACAGAGAGTAAGAGTGACAGAGAGTAAGAGTGACAGAGAGTAAGAGTGACAGAGAGTAAGAGTGACAGAGTAAGAGTGACAGAGAGTAAGAGTGACAGAGAGTAAGAGTGACAGAGAGTAAGAGTGACAGAGTAAGAGTGACAGAGTAAGAGTGACAGAGTAAGAGTGACAGAGAGTAAGAGTGACAGAGAGTAAGAGTGACAGAGAGTAAGAGTGACAGAGAGTAAGAGTGACAGAGTAAGAGTGACAGAGAGTAAGAGTGACAGAGTGTAAGAGTGACAGAGTAGAGTGACAGAGTAAGAGTGACAAGAGTAAGAGTGACAGAGAGTAAGAGTGACAGAGTAAGAGTGACAGAGAGTAAGAGTGACAGAGTAGAGTGACAGAGTAAGAGTGACAAGAGTAAGAGTGACAGAGAGTAAGAGTGACAGAGAGTAAGAGTGACAGAGTAAGAGAGTGAGAGTGATTATGAGAGAGTTAAGAGTGTGAGGTGTGAGAGGTAGCAGGCCAGGGAGGCAGGATGTGTGGTCACAGGCGAGGCCTAGGCCTCGTGATCTCTAATGTTGGTTTTTATATATATGTTGGATTTTTTGTCCTGTTTCAAATTATAATTATTTAGCAGGAATGTAATAAGATATTGCACAGTATTAATGTGACAATAATATATGCATTATTTCCTTGATAATCAAACTTGTTGTTCAAAGATAATATACAATCTTTGAAGGAAACATTTTGAGAGCGCGAGCTGGCAACACTGGGCTGGTGGGTGAGAGAGACATATGGTTAGTTTTGCTCAGACCTTCAGTGGTGAAGGGTGTGTCCCAGCTGGCCGCCACCAGCCGCCACCCGCCGCCACCCGCCGCCACCCGCCGCCCACCACCACCGCCGCCCACCACCAGCCGCCACCCCCCACCACCCGCCGCCACCCGCCGCCACCCGCCACCCACCACCACCCACCACCACCCGCCGCCCACCACCAGCCGCCACCCGCCGCCCACCACCAGCCGCCACCCGCCACCACCCACCACCCACCACCACCACCAGCCGCCACCCACCACCCACCACCAGCCGCCACCCGCCACGACACACCACCAGCCGCCACCTGCCACCACCCACCACCAGCCGCCACCCGCCACCCACCACAGCCGCCACCCACCACCAGCCGCCGCCACCCACCACCAGCCGCCACCCACCACCAGCCGCCACCCGCCGCCACCCGCCACCCACCACCAGCCGCCACCCGCCGCCACCCACCACCAGCCGCCACCCACCACCAGCCGCCACCCACCACCAGCCGCCACCCGCCACCACCCACCGTCAGCCGCCACCCGCCACCACCCACCACCAGCCGCCACCCGCCACCACCCGCCACCCGCCACCACCCACCACCAGCCGCCACCCGCCACCACCCACCACCAGCCGCCACCAGCCATCGCCACCCACCACCGCCACTCACCACCCGCCGCCACCACCCACCACCAGCCGCCACCCGCCACCACCCACCACCAGCCGCCAGCCGCCACCCACCACCAGCCGCCACCCGCCACCACCCACCACCAGCCGCCACCCGCCACCACCCACCACCAGCCGCCACCCGCCACCACCCACCACCAGCCGCCACCCGCCACCCGCCACCACCCACCACCAGCCGCCACCCGCCACCACCCACCGCCACCCACCACCGCCACTCACCACCCGCCGCCACCGCCCACCACCCGCCGCCACCCGCCACCCACCACCAGCCGCCACCCGCCACCACCCACCACCAGCCGCCACCCGCCACCACCCGCCACCCGCCACCACCCGCCACCAGCCACCGCCACCCACCACCGCCACTCACCACCCGCCGCCACCACCCACCACCAGCGCCGCCGCCACCGCCACCACCCATCACCGCCGCCGCCGCCACCATCCACCACCAGCCGCCACCCGCCACCACCCGCCACCCGCCACCACCCGCCACCAGCCACCGCCACCCACCACCGCCACTCACCACCCGCCGCCACCACCCACCACCAGCCGCCACCCGCCACCAGCCACCGCCACCCACCACCGCCACCCGCCGCCACCACCCACCACCACCGCCGCCGCCACCACCCATCACCGCCGCCGCCGCCACCACCCACCACAGCCGCCGCCGACACCACCGCCACCACCCACCACAGCCGCCACCACCACCCACCACCACCACCACCACCACCCACCACCGCCGCCAACACCAGCCGCCACAAGCCGCCACCGCCCGCCACCGCCCGCCACCAGCCGCCATCACCACCACCACCACCACCACCACCAGCCGCCATCACTGCCACCAGCCGCCACCAGCTGCCACCACCACCAGCCGCCACCACCACCACCACCACCACCACCACCACCACCACCAGCCGCCACCAGCTGCCACCACCACCAGCCGCCACCAGCTGCCACCACCACCAGCCGCCACCACCGCCACCACCGCCACCACCACCTGCCACCAGCCGCCACCACCGCCCGCTATCAGCCGTCACCGCCCGTTGCCACAGTCGCCACCGCAAGCCGCCACCGCCAGCCGCCACCAGCCCCCCCCACCGCCGATCGTCACCACCCATCACAGCCGCCGCCGCCCGCCACCGCCCGCCACCACCCACCACAGCCGCCACCACCCACCACCCACCGCCACCACCCACCACCACCGCCGCCACCACACCACCACCAGCCGCCGCCGCCACCACCACCCACCACCACCACCACCACCGCCGCCACCACCCACCACCACCAGCCGCCGCCGCCACCACCACCCACCGCCGCCACCACCACCCACCACCACCGCCGCCACCACCCACCACCGCCAGCCGCCACCACTCATCACAGACGCCGCCACCCGCCACCGCCCGCCACCACCGCCAGACACAGCCGCCAGTGTCCGCCACCGCCGCCACTGTCCGCCACCGCCGCCACTGTCCGCCACCGCCGTCACTGTCCGCCACCGCCGCCACTGTCCGCCACCGCCACCACTATCTGCCACCGCCACCACTGTCCGCCCGCCGCCACCACTGTCCGCCAGCCGCCACCACTGTCCGCCCGTCGCCACCACTGTCCGCCCGCCGCCACCACTGTCCGCCCGCCGCCACCACTGTCCGCCCGCCGCCTCCACTGTTCGCCCGCCGCCACCACTGTCCGCCCGCCGCCACCACTGTCCGCCCGCCGCCACCACTGTCCGCCCGCCGCCTCCACTGTCCGCCCCCGCCTCCACTGTCCACCCGCCGCCTCCACTGTCCGCCCGCCGCCTCCACTGTCCGCCCGCCGCCTCCACTGTCCGCCCGCCGCCGCCACTGTTCGCCCGCCGCCGCCACTGTCCGCCCGCCGCCGCCACTGTCCGCCCGACGCCACTGTCCGCCCGCCGCCACTGTCCGCCCGCCGCCACTGTCCGCCCGCCGCCACTGTCCGCCCGCCGCCACTGTCCGCCCGCCGCCACTGTCCGCCCGCCGCCACTGTCCGCCCGCCGCCACTATCCGCCACCGCCGCCACTGTCCGCCCGCCGCCACTATCCGCCACCGCCGCCACTGTCCTCCCGCCGCCACTGTCCGCCCGCCGCCACTGTCCGCCCGCCGCCACTGTCCGCCCGCCGCCACTGTCCGCCCGCCGCCACTGTCCGCCCGACGCCACTGTCCGCCCGCCGCCACTGTCCGCCCGCCGCCACTGTCCGCCCGCCGCCACTATCCGGCACCGCCGCCACTGTCCGCCCGCCGCCACTATCCGCCACCGCCGCCACTGTCCGCCCGCCGCCACTGTCCACCCGCCGCCACTGTCCGCCCGCCGCCACTGTCCGCCCGCCGCCACTGTCCGCCCGCCGCCACTGTCCGCCACCGCCGCCACTGTCCGCCCGCCGCCGCCACTGTCCGCCCGCCGCCACTATCCGCCACCGCCGCCACTGTCCGCCCGCCGCCGCCACTGTCCGCCCGCCGCCACTATCCGCCACCGCCGCCACTGTCCGCCACAGCCGCCACTCTCCGCCGTACAGCCTCCCCTCTCTCCGTTAGTAAATAATTATAATTGTTAGTAAATAATAAAAGAAATATAAATTATTAGATTTTTATTACCCTTAAATTGGTTTTAATATTTAAATTGAAAATAATAATATAATATAAAATATAATAAAAATAATATAATATAAAATATAATTTAATTTCAAGAAATTTAACTTTACACACAAAGATGTGAAAAGGGTTCAGATTATTGGCTCAAACCTTTCATAAGAGATTCATATTGGTATATGAATGGATTATGAATGACTCATGTTAGGAGTGTAAAGTTGCCACAACATCTCAGATTAGTGTTAGATACATATGTCTTCGTTATAAGTTTTGGAAACCTATTTAAGTCCACACACAATATCGTATCTGATACGATAAAACAAACGTTTCCAATACTTTCAAATACTTTCCAGATATGTTGTGGCAACCTAAAATTGTTTGCTGGGCATATGTTGGGTACAAAAAGTCGTAATATCAAACTGCAAATACGTGCATAGAGCCAGAATTTGGCTCCAAAATATGGCTCAGGCCTCTAAATTGGGATATTTGGGATATTTTGAAAACTGCAGGGA
Source organism: Procambarus clarkii (assembly GCF_040958095.1). Taxonomy (NCBI): domain Eukaryota; kingdom Metazoa; phylum Arthropoda; class Malacostraca; order Decapoda; family Cambaridae; genus Procambarus; species Procambarus clarkii. The sequence goes on from NC_091207.1 coordinate 6,787,674, forward strand.
GGTTTGGGACAAATGTGATTAAACGCCGCTTTCAGTACTTGGCATATGTTGGGTATAAAAAAGTCGCAATTTCAAACTGCGAATACGTGCAGAGAGGCAGAATTTGGCTCCAAAATATGGCCCAGGCCTCGAAATTTTGATGTTTGGGATATTTTGAAAACTGCAGGAAGGTTTGGGACAAATGTGACCAAACGCCGCTTTCCGTACTTGGCATATGTTGCGTATAAAAATTCGTAATTTCAAACTGCGAATACGTGCAGAGAGCCAGAATTTGGCTCTAAAATATGGCTCATACCTCGAAATTGGGATATTTGGGATATTTTGAAAACTGCAAGGGAGTTTGCGCAAAATGTGACTCACTGCCGCTTTCAGGACTCGGCATATGTTGGGTTTAAAAAGTCGTAATATCAAACTGCAAATACGTGCATAGAGCCAGAATTTGGCTCCAAAATATGGCTCAGGCCTCTAAATTGGGATATTTGGGATATTTTGAAAACTGCAGGGAGGTTTGGGACAAATGTGATTAAACGCCGCTTTCAGTACTTGGCATATGTTGGGTATAAAAAAGTCGCAATTTCAAACTGCGAATACGTGCAGAGAGCCAGAATTTGGCTCCAAAATATGGCCCAGGCCTCGAAATTTGGATGTTTGGGATATTTTGAAAACTGCAGGTGAGTTTGGGATAAATATGACCAAACGCCACTTTCAGTACTTGGCATATGTTGGGTTTAAAAAGTCGTAATTTCAAACTGCGAATACGTGCAGAGAGCCAGAATTTGGCTCGAAAATATGGCTCAGGCCTCTAAATTGGGATGTTTGGGATATTTGGAAATTGCAGGGGGGATTGGGACAAATGTGTCCAAATGCCGATTTCAGTACTTGGCATATGTTGGATATAAAAAAGTCGCAATTTCAATCTGCGAATACGTGCACAGGTACAGAATTTTGCTTCAAAATATGGCTCAGGCATCGAAATTGGGATATATGGGTTATTTCGAAAACTGCAGGGGAGTTTGTGCAAAATGTGACTCACTGCCGCATTTAGGACTTGGCATATGTTGGGAATAAAAAGTCGTAATATCAAACTGCAAATACGTGCATAGAGCCAGAATTTGGCTCTAAAATATGGCCCAGGCCTCGAAATCTGGATGTTTGTGATATTTTGAAAACTGCAGGTGAGTTTGGGACAAATATGACAAAACGCCGCTTTCAGTACTTGGCATATGTTGGGTATAAAAAAGTCGCAATTTCAAACAGCGAAAAGGTGCAGAGAGCCAGAATTTGGCTCCAAAATATGACCCAGGCCTCGAAATTGGGATGTTTGGGATATTTTGAAAATTGCAGGGGGCATTGGGACAAATATGACCAAACGCCGCTTTCAGTACTGGGCATATGTTGGGTACAAAAAGTCGTAATTTCAAACTGCAAACACGTGCAGAGAACCTGAATTTGGCTCCAAAATAAGGCTCAGGCCTCGAAATTGGGATGTTTGGGATATTTTGAAAACTGCAGGGTGGTTTGGGACAAATGTGACCAATCGCCGCTTTCAGTACTTCGCATATGTTGGGTGTAAAAAGTCGTAATTTCAATCTGCGAATACGTGCAGGGAGCCAGAATTTGGTTCCAAAATCTGGCTCAGGCCTCAAAATTGGGATATTTGGGATATTTCGAAAACTGCAGGGATGTTTGTGCAAACTGTCACTCACTGCTGCTTTCAGGACTTGGCATATGTTGGGTATAAAAAGTCGTAATTTCAAACTGCGAATAGGTGCATAGAGCCAACATTTGGCTCCAAAGTATGGCTCAGGCCACGAAATTGGGATGTTTGGGATATTTTGAAAACTGCAGGGGGGATTGGGACAAATGTGTCCAAATGCCGCTTTCAGTACTTGGCATATGTTGGGTATAAAAAAGTTGCAATTTCAAACTACGAATACGTGCAGAGAGCCAGAATTTGGCTCCAAAATATGGCTCAGGCCTCGAAACTGGGATATTTGGGATATTTCGAAAACTGCAGTGGAGTTTGTTCAAAATGTGACTCCCTGCCGCTTTCAGTACATGGCATATGTTGGGTATAAAAAGTCGTAATATCAATCTGCGAATACGTGCAGAGAGCCAGAATTGGGCTCTAAAATATGGGTCAGGCCTTGAAATTGTGATGTTTGGGATATTTTGAAAACTGCAGGGGAGTTTGTGCAAAAAGTGACTCATTGCCGCTTTCAGTACTGGGCATATGTTGGGTATAATAAGTCGCAATTTCAAACTGCGAATACGTGCAGAGAGCCAGAATTGGGCTCTAAAATATGGCTCGGGCTTCGAAATTGGGATATTTGGGATATTTTGATAACTGCAGGGGAGTTTGCGCAAAATGTGACTCAATGCCGCTTTCAGGACTTGGCATATGTTGGGTATAAAAAGTCGTAATATCAAACTGCAAATACGTGCATAGAGCCAGAATTTGCCTCCAAAATATGGCTCAGGCCTCTAAATAGGGATGTTTGGGATATTTTGAAAACTGCAGGTGAGTTTGGGACAAATAAGACCAAACGCTGCTTTCAGTACTTGGCATATGTTGGGAATAAAAAAGTCACAATTTCAAACTGCGAATACGTGCAGAGAACCAGAATTTGGTTCCAAAATATGGCTCAGGCCTCGAAATTGGGATGTTTGGGATATTTTGAAAACTGCAGCGAGTTTTGGGACAAATGTGACCAAACGCTGCTTTCAGTAGTTGGCATATGTTGGGTATAAAAACTCGTAATTTCAATCTGCGAATACATGCAGAGAGCTTGAATTTGGCTCCAAAATATGGCTCAGGCCTTGAAATTAGGATTTTAGCGATATTTCGAAAACTGCAGGGGAGTTTGTGCAAAATGTGACTCATTGCCGCTTTCAGTACTTGGCATATGTTGGGTATAATAAGCCGCAATTTCAAACTGCGAATACGTGCAGAGAGGCAGAATTTGGCTCCAAAATATGGCCCAGGCCTCGAAATTTTGATGTTTGGGATATTTTGAAAACTGCAGGAAGGTTTGGGACAAATGTGACCAAACGCCGCTTTCCGTACTTGGCATATGTTGCGTATAAAAATTCGTAATTTCAAACTGCGAATACGTGCAGAGAGCCAGAATTTGGCTCTAAAATATGGCTCATACCTCGAAATTGGGATATTTGGGATATTTTGAAAACTGCAAGGGAGTTTGCGCAAAATGTGACTCACTGCCGCTTTCAGGACTCAGCATATGTTGGGTTTAAAAAGTCGTAATATCAAACTGCAAATACGTGCATAGAGCCAGAATTTGGCTCCAAAATATGGCTCAGGCCTCTAAATTGGGATATTTGGGATATTTTGAAAACTGCAGGGAGGTTTGGGACAAATGTGATTAAACGCCGCTTTCAGTACTTGGCATGTGTTGGGTATAAAAAAGTCGCAATTTCAAACTGCGAATACGTGCAGAGAGCCAGAATTTGGCTCCAAAATATGGCCCAGGCCTCGAAATTTGGATGTTTGGGATATTTTGAAAACTGCAGGTGAGTTTATGATAAATATGACCAAACGCCACTTTCAGTACTTGGCATATGTTGGGTTTAAAAAGTCGTAATTTCAAACTGCGAATACGTGCAGAGAGCCAGAATTTGGCTCGAAAATATGGCTCAGGCCTCTAAATTGGGATGTTTGGGATATTTGGAAATTGCAGGGGGGATTGGGACAAATGTGTCCAAATGCCGATTTCAGTACTTGGCATATGTTGGATATAAAAAAGTCGCAATTTCAATCTGCGAATACGTGCACAGATACAGAATTTTGCTTCAAAATATGGCTCAGGCATCGAAATTGGGATATATGGGTTATTTCGAAAACTGCAGGGGAGTTTGTGCAAAATGTGACTCACTGCTGCTTTTAGGACTTGGCATATGTTGGGAATAAAAAGTCGTAATATCAAACTGCAAATACGTGCATAGAGCCAGAATTTGGCTCTAAAATATGGCCCAGGCCTCGAAATCTGGATGTTTGTGATATTTTGAAAACTGCAGGTGAGTTTGGGACAAATATGACAAAACGCCGCTTTCAGTACTTGGCATATGTTGGGTATAAAAAAGTCGCAATTTCAAACAGCGAAAAGGTGCAGAGAGCCAGAATTTGGCTCCAAAATATGACCCAGGCCTCGAAATTGGGATGTTTGGGATATTTTGAAAATTGCAGGGGGCATTGGGACAAATATGACCAAACGCCGCTTTCAGTACTGGGCATATGTTGGGTACAAAAAGTCGTAATTTCAAACTGCAAACACGTGCAGAGAGCCTGAATTTGGCTCCAAAATAAGGCTCAGGCCTCGAAATTGGGATGTTTGGGATATTTTGAAAACTGCAGGGTGGTTTGGGACAAATGTGACCAATCGCCGCTTTCAGTACTTCGCATATGTTGGGTGTAAAAAGTCGTAATTTCAATCTGCGAATACGTGCAGGGAGCCAGAATTTGGTTCCAAAATCTGGCTCAGGCCTCAAAATTGGGATATTTGGGATATTTCGAAAACTGCAGGGATGTTTGTGCAAACTGTCACTCACTGCTGCTTTCAGGACTTGGCATATGTTGGGTATAAAAAATCGTAATTTCAAACTGCGAATACGTGCATAGAGCCAACATTTGGCTCCAAAGTATGGCTCAGGCCACGAAATTGGGATGTTTGGGATATTTTGAAAACTGCAGGGGGGATTGGGACAAATGTGTCCAAATGCCGCTTTCAGTACTTGGCATATGTTGGGTATAAAAAAGTTGCAATTTCAAACTGCGAATACGTGCAGAGAGCCAGAATTTGGCTCCAAAATATGGCTCAGGCCTCGAAACTGGGATATTTGGGATATTTCGAAAACTGCAGTGGAGTTTGTTCAAAATGTGACTCCCTGCCGCTTTCAGTACATGGCATATGTTGGGTATAAAAAGTCGTAACATCAATCTGCGAATACGTGCAGAGAGCCAGAATTGGGCTCTAAAATATGGGTCAGGCCTTGAAATTGTGATGTTTGGGATATTTTGAAAACTGCAGGGGAGTTTGTGCAAAAAGTGACTCATTGCCGCTTTCATTACTGGGCATATGTTGGGTATAATAAGTCGCAATTTCAAACTGCGAATACGTGCAGAGAGCCAGAATTGGGCTCTAAAATATGGCTCAGGCTTCGAAATTGGGATATTTGAGATATTTTGATAAATGCAGGGGAGTTTGCGCAAAATGTGACTCAATGCCACTTTCAGGACTTGGCATATGTTGGGTATAAAAAGTCGTAATATCAAACTGCAAATACGTGCATAGAGCCAGAATTTGCCTCCAAAATATGGCTCAGGCCTCTAAATAGGGATGTTAGGGATATTTTGAAAACTGCAGGTGAGTTTGGGACAAATAAGACCAAACGCTGCTTTCAGTACTTGGCATATGTTGGGAAAAAAAAGTCACAATTTCAAACTGCGAATACGTGCAGAGAACCAGAATTTGGTTCCAAAATATGGCTCAGGCCTCGAAATTGGGATGTTTGGGATATTTTGAAAACTGCAGCGAGTTTTGGGACAAATGTGACCAAACGCTGCTTTCAGTAGTTGGCATATGTTGGGTATAAAAACTCGTAATTTCAATCTGCGAATGCATGCAGAGAGCTTGAATTTGGCTCCAAAATATGGCTCAGGCCTTGAAATTAGGATTTTAGCGATATTTCGAAAACTGCAGGGGAGTTTGTGCAAAATGTGACTCATTGCCGCTTTCAGTACTTGGCATATGTTGGGTATAATAAGCCGCAATTTCAAACTGCGAATACGTGCAGAGAGCCAGAATTTTGCTCCAAAATATGGCTCAGGCCTCGAAATTGGGATGTTTGAGATATTTTGAAAACTGAAGGGGAGTTTGGTACAAATATGACCAAACGCAACTTCCAGTACTTGGCATATGTTGGGTATAAAAAGTCGTAATTTCAAACTGCGAATACGTGCAGAGAGCCTGAATTTGGCTCCAAAATATGGCTAAGGCCTCGAAATTGGAATGTTTGGGATATTTTGAAAACATCAGGGAGGTTTGGGACAAATGTGACCAAACGGCGCTTTCAGTACTTGGCATATGTTGAGTATGAAAAGTCGTAATTTCAAACTACGAATACGTGCAGAGAGGCAGAATTTGGCTCTTAAATATGGCTCAGGCCTCGAAATTGGGATGTTTGGGATATTTTGAAAATTGCTGGGGGGATTGGGACAAATGTGACCAAACGCCGCTTTCAGTACTTGGCATATGTTGGGTATAAAAAGTCGTAATTTCAAACTGCGAATAGGTGCAGAGAGCCTGAATTTGGCTCCAAAATACGGCTCAGGCCTTGAAATTGAGATGTTTGGGATATTTTGAAAACTGCAGGGGAGTTTGTACAAAATGTGACTCATTGCCGCTTTCAGTACTTGGCATATGTTGGGTATAATAAGTCGCAATTTAAAACTGCGAATACGTGCAGAGAGCCAGAATTGGGCTCTAAATTATGGGTCAGGCCTTGAAATTGAGATGTTTGGGATATTTTGAAAACTGCAGGGGAGTTTGTGCAAAAAGTGACTCATTGCCGCTTTCAGTACTGGGCATATGTTGGGTATAATAAGTCGCAATTTAAAACTGCGAATACGTGCAGAGAGCCAGAATTTGGCTCTAAAATATGGCTCAGGCCTCGAAATTGGGATATTTGGGATATTTTGAAAACTGCAGAGAGTTGGCGCAAAATGTGACTCACTGCCGCTTTCAGGACTTGGCATATGTTGGGTATAAAAATTCGTAATATCAAACTGCAAATACGTGCATAGAGCCAGAATTTGGCTCCAAAATATGGCTCAGGTCTCTAAATTGGGATGTTTGGGATATTTTGAAAACTGCAGGGAGGTTTGGACAAATGTGATTAAACGCCGCTTTCAGTACATGGCATAAGTTGGGTATAATAAGTCGTAATTTCTAACTGCGAATAGGTGCAGAGAGCATGAATTTGGCTCCAAAATATGGCTCAGGCCTCGAAATTGAGATATTTTGGATATTTCGAAAACTGCAGGGGAGTTTGTGCAAAATGTCACTCACTGCCGCTTTCAGGACTTGGCATATGTTGGGTATAAAAAGTCGTAATTTCAAACTGCGAATACGTGCATAGAGCCAGAATTTTGCTCCAAAATATGGCTCAAGCCTCGAAATTGGGATGTTTGGGATATTTTGAAAACTGCAGGGGAGTTTGGGACATATATGACCAAACGTTGCTATCAGTACTTGGCATATGTTAGGTTTAAAAAGTCGTAATTTCAAGCTGCAAATACGTGCAGAGAGCCAGAATTTTGCTCCAAAATACGGCTCAGGCCTCGAAATTGGGATGTTTGGGATATTTTGAAAATTGCAGGGGGTATTTGGACAAATGTGACCAAACGCCGCTTTCAGTACATGGCATATGTTGGGTATAAAAAGTCGTAATATCAATCTGCGAATACGTGCAGAGAGCCAGAATTGGGCTCTAAAATATGGGTCAGGCCTTGAAATTGTGATGTTTGGGATATTTTGAAAACTGCAGGGGAGTTTGTGCAAAAGTGACTCATTGCCGCTTTCAGTACTGGGCATATGTTGGGTATAATAAGTCGCAATTTCAAACTGCGAATACGTGCAGAGAGCCAGAATTGGGCTCTAAAATATGGCTCAGGCTTCGAAATTGGGATATTTGGGATATTTTGATAACTGCAGGGGAGTTTGCGCAAAATGTGACTCAATGCCGCTTTCAGGACTTGGCATATGTTGGGTATAAAAAGTCGTAATATCAAACTGCAAATACGTGCATAGAGCCAGAATTTGCCTCCAAAATATGGCTCAGGCCTCTAAATAGGGATGTTTGGGATATTTTGAAAACTGCAGGTGAGTTTGGGAAAAATAAGACCAAACGCTGCTTTCAGTACTTGGCATATGTTGGGAATAAAAAAGTCACAATTTCAAACTGCGAATACGTGCAGAGAACCAGAATTTGGTTCCAAAATATGGCTCAGGCCTCGAAATTGGGATGTTTGGGATATTTTGAAAACTGCAGCGAGTTTTGGGACAAATGTGACCAAACGCTGCTTTCAGTAGTTGGCATATGTTGGGTATAAAAACTCGTAATTTCAATCTGCGAATACATGCAGAGAGCTTGAATTTGGCTCCAAAATATGGCTCAGGCCTTGAAATTAGGATTTTAGCGATATTTCGAAAACTGCAGGGGAGTTTGTGCAAAATGTGACTCATTGCCGCTTTCAGTACTTGGCATATGTTGGGTATAATAAGCCGCAATTTCAAACTGCGAATACGTGCAGAGAGCCAGAATTTTGCTCCAAAATATGGCTCAGGCCTCGAAATTGGGATGTTTGAGATATTTTGAAAACTGAAGGGGAGTTTGGTACAAATATGACCAAACGCAACTTCCAGTACTTGGCATATGTTGGGTATAAAAAGTCGTAATTTCAAACTGCGAATACGTGCAGAGAGCCTGAATTTGGCTCCAAAATATGGCTAAGGCCTCGAAATTGGAATGTTTGGGATATTTTGAAAACATCAGGGAGGTTTGGGACAAATGTGACCAAACGGCGCTTTCAGTACTTGGCATATGTTGAGTATGAAAAGTCGTAATTTCATACTACGAATACGTGCAGAGAGGCAGAATTTGGCTCTTAAATATGGCTCAGGCCTCGAAATTGGGATGTTTGGGATATTTTGAAAATTGCTGGGGGGATTGGGACAAATGTGACCAAACGCCGCTTTCAGTACTTGGCATATGTTGGGTATAAAAAGTCGTAATTTCAAACTGCGAATAGGTGCAGAGAGCCTGAATTTGGCTCCAAAATACGGCTCAGGCCTTGAAATTGAGATGTTTGGGATATTTTGAAAACTGCAGGGGAGTTTGTACAAAATGTGACTCATTGCCGCTTTCAGTACTTGGCATATGTTGGGTATAATAAGTCGCAATTTAAAACTGCGAATACGTGCAGAGAGCCAGAATTGGGCTCTAAATTATGGGTCAGGCCTTGAAATTGAGATGTTTGGGATATTTTGAAAACTGCAGGGGAGTTTGTGCAAAAAGTGACTCATTGCCGCTTTCAGTACTGGGCATATGTTGGGTATAATAAGTCGCAATTTCAAACTGCGAATACGTGCAGAGAGCCAGAATTGGGCTCTAAAATATGGCTCAGGTTTCGAAATTGGGATATTTGGGATATTTTGATAACTGCAGGGGAGTTTGCGCAAAATGTGACTCAATGCTGCTTTCAGGACTTGGCATATGTTGGGTATAAAAAGTCGTAATATCAAACTGCAAATACGTGCATAGAGCCAGAATTTGCCTCCAAAATATTGCTCAGGCCTCTAAATAGGGATGTTTGGGATATTTTGAAAACTGCAGGTGAGTTTGGGACAAATATGACCAAACGCTTCTTTCAGTACTTGGCATATGTTGGGAATAAAAAAGTCACAATTTCAAACTGCGAATACGTGCAGAGAACCAGAATTTAGTTCCAAAATATGGCTCAGGCCTCGAAATTGGGATGTTTGGGATATTTTGAAAACTGCAGCGAGTTTTGGGACAAATGTGACCAAACGCTGCTTTCAGTAGTTGGCATATGTTGGGTATAAAAACTCGTAATTTCAATCTGCGAATACGTGCAGAGAGCTTGAATTTGGCTCCAAAATATGGCTCAGGCCTTGAAATTAGGATTTTAGCGATATTTCGAAAACTGCAGGGGAGTTTGTGCAAAATGTGACTCATTGCCGCTTTCAGTACTTGGCATATGTTGGGTATAATAAGTCGCAATTTCAAACTGCGAATACGTGCAGAGAGCCAGAATTTTGCTTCAAAATATGGCTCAGGCCTCGAAATTGGGATGTTTGAGATATTTTGAAAACTGCAGGGGAGTTTGGGACAAATATGACCAAACGCAACTTCCAGTACTTGGCATATGTTGGGTATAAAAAGTCGTAATTTCAAACTGCGAATACGTGCAGAGAGCCTGAATTTGGCTCCAAAATATGGCTAAGGCCTCGAAATTGGAATGTTTGGGATATTTTGAAAACTGCAGGGAGGTTTGGGACAAATGTGACCAAACGGCGCTTTCAGTACTTGGCATATGTTGAGTATGAAAAGTCGTAATTTCAAACTACGAATACGTGCAGAGAGGCAGAATTTGGCTATTAAATATGGCTCAGGCCTCGAAATTGGGATGTTTGGGATATTTTGAAAATTGCTGGGGGGATTGGGACAAATGTGACCAAACGCCGCTTTCAGTACTTGGCATATGTTGGGTATAAAAAGTCGTAATTTCAAACTGCGAATAGGTGCAGAGAGCCTGAATTTGGCTCCAAAATAAGGCTCAGGCCTTGAAATTGAGATGTTTGGGATATTTTGAAAACTGCATGGGAGTTTGTACAAAATGTGACTCATTGCCGCTTTCAGTACTTGGCATATGTTGGGTATAATAAGTCGCAATTTAAAACTGCGAATACGTGCAGAGAGCCAGAATTTGGCTCTAAAATATGGCTCAGGCCTCGAAATTGGGATATTTGGGATATTTTGAAAACTGCAGAGAGTTGGCGCAAAATGTGACTCACTGCCGCTTTCAGGACTTGGCATATGTTGGGTATAAAAATTCGTAATATCAAACTGCAAATACGTGCATAGAGCCAGAATTTGGCTCCAAAATATGGCTCAGGTCTCTAAATTGGGATGTTTGGGATATTTTGAAAACTGCAGGGAGGTTTGGACAAATGTGATTAAACGCCGCTTTCAGTACATGGCATAAGTTGGGTATAATAAGTCGTAATTTCTAACTGCGAATAGGTGCAGAGAGCATGAATTTGGCTCCAAAATATGGCTCAGGCCTCGAAATTGAGATATTTTGGATATTTCGAAAACTGCAGGGGAGTTTGTGCAAAATGTCACTCACTGCCGCTTTCAGGACTTGGCATATGTTGGGTATAAAAAGTCGTAATTTCAAACTGCGAATACGTGCATAGAGCCAGAATTTTGCTCCAAAATATGGCTCAAGCCTCGAAATTGGGATGTTTGGGATATTTTGAAAACTGCAGGGGAGTTTGGGACATATATGACCAAACGTTGCTATCAGTACTTGGCATATGTTAGGTTTAAAAAGTCGTAATTTCAAGCTGCAAATACGTGCAGAGAGCCAGAATTTTGCTCCAAAATACGGCTCAGGCCTCGAAATTGGGATGTTTGGGATATTTTGAAAATTGCAGGGGGTATTTGGACAAATGTGACCAAACGCCGCTTTCAGTACATGGCATATGTTGGGTATAAAAAGTCGTAATATCAATCTGCGAATACGTGCAGAGAGCCAGAATTGGGCTCTAAAATATGGGTCAGGCCTTGAAATTGTGATGTTTGGGATATTTTGAAAACTGCAGGGGAGTTTGTGCAAAAAGTGACTCATTGCCGCTTTCAGTACTGGGCATATGTTGGGTATAATAAGTCGCAATTTCAAACTGCGAATACGTGCAGAGAGCCAGAATTGGGCTCTAAAATATGGCTCAGGCTTCGAAATTGGGATATTTGGGATATTTTGATAACTGCAGGGGAGTTTGCGCAAAATGTGACTCAATGCCGCTTTCAGGACTTGGCATATGTTGGGTATAAAAAGTCGTAATATCAAACTGCAAATACGTGCATAGAGCCAGAATTTGCCTCCAAAATATGGCTCAGGCCTCTAAATAGGGATGTTTGGGATATTTTGAAAACTGCAGGTGAGTTTGGGACAAAATAAGACCAAACGCTGCTTTCAGTACTTGGCATATGTTGGGAATAAAAAAGTCACAATTTCAAACTGCGAATACGTGCAGAGAACCAGAATTTGGTTCCAAAATATGGCTCAGGCCTCGAAATTGGGATGTTTGGGATATTTTGAAAACTGCAGCGAGTTTTGGGACAAAATGTGACCAAACGCTGCTTTCAGTAGTTGGCATATGTTGGGTATAAAAACTCGTAATTTCAATCTGCGAATACATGCAGAGAGCTTGAATTTGGCTCCAAAATATGGCTCAGGCCTTGAAATTAGGATTTTAGCGATATTTCGAAAACTGCAGGGGAGTTTGTGCAAAATGTGACTCATTGCCGCTTTCAGTACTTGGCATATGTTGGGTATAATAAGCCGCAATTTCAAACTGCGAATACGTGCAGAGAGCCAGAATTTTGCTCCAAAATATGGCTCAGGCCTCGAAATTGGGATGTTTGAGATATTTTGAAAACTGCAGGGGAGTTTGGTACAAATATGACCAAACGCAACTTCCAGTACTTGGCATATGTTGGGTATAAAAAGTCGTAATTTCAAACTGCGAATACGTGCAGAGAGCCTGAATTGGCTCCAAAATATGGCTAAGGCCTCGAAATTGGAATGTTTGGGATATTTTGAAAACATCAGGGAGGTTTGGGACAAATGTGACCAAACGGCGCTTTCAGTACTTGGCATATGTTGAGTATGAAAAGTCGTAATTTCAAACTACGAATACGTGCAGAGAGGCAGAATTTGGCTCTTAAATATGGCTCAGGCCTCGAAATTGGGATGTTTGGGATATTTTGAAAATTGCTGGGGGGATTGGGACAAATGTGACCAAACGCCGCTTTCAGTACTTGGCATATGTTGGGTATAAAAAGTCGTAATTTCAAACTGCGAATAGGTGCAGAGAGCCTGAATTTGGCTCCAAAATACGGCTCAGGCCTTGAAATTGAGATGTTTGGGATATTTTGAAAACTGCAGGGGAGTTTGTACAAAATGTGACTCATTGCCGCTTTCAGTACTTGGCATATGTTGGGTATAATAAGTCGCAATTTAAAACTGCGAATACGTGCAGAGAGCCAGAATTGGGCTCTAAATTATGGGTCAGGCCTTGAAATTGAGATGTTTGGGATATTTGAAAACTGCAGGGGAGTTTGTGCAAAAAGTGACTCATTGCCGCTTTCAGTACTGGGCATATGTTGGGTATAATAAGTCGCAATTTCAAACTGCGAATACGTGCAGAGAGCCAGAATTGGGCTCTAAAATATGGCTCAGGTTTCGAAATTGGGATATTTGGGATATTTTGATAACTGCAGGGGAGTTTGCGCAAAATGTGACTCAATGCCGCTTTCAGGACTTGGCATATGTTGGGTATAAAAAGTCGTAATAACAAACTGCAATACGTGCATAGAGCCAGAATTTGCCTCCAAAATATTGCTCAGGCCTCTAAATAGGGATGTTTGGGATATTTTGAAAACTGCAGGTGAGTTTGGGACAAATATGACCAAACGCTTCTTTCAGTACTTGGCATATGTTGGGAATAAAAAAGTCACAATTTCAAACTGCGAATACGTGCAGAGAACCAGAATTTGGTTCCAAAATATGGCTCAGGCCTCGAAATTGGGATGTTTGGGATATTTTGAAAACTGCAGCGAGTTTTGGGACAAATGTGACCAAACGCTGCTTTCAGTAGTTGGCATATGTTGGGTATAAAAACTCGTAATTTCAATCTGCGAATACGTGCAGAGAGCTTGAATTTGGCTCCAAAATATGGCTCAGGCCTTGAAATTAGGATTTTAGCGATATTTCGAAAACTGCAGGGGAGTTTGTGCAAAATGTGACTCATTGCCGCTTTCAGTACTTGGCATATGTTGGGTATAATAAGTCGCAATTTCAAACTGCGAATACGTGCAGAGAGCCAGAATTTTGCTTCAAAATATGGCTCAGGCCTCGAAATTGGGATGTTTGAGATATTTTGAAAACTGCAGGGGAGTTTGGGACAAATATGACCAAACGCAACTTCCAGTACTTGGCATATGTTGGGTATAAAAAGTCGTAATTTCAAACTGCGAATACGTGCAGAGAGCCTGAATTTGGCTCCAAAATATGGCTAAGGCCTCGAAATTGGAATGTTTGGGTTATTTTGAAAACTGCAGGGAGGTTTGGGACAAATGTGACCAAACGGCGCTTTCAGTACTTGGCATATGTTGAGTATGAAAAGTCGTAATTTCAAACTACGAATACGTGCAGAGAGGCAGAATTTGGCTCTTAAATATGGCTCAGGCCTCGAAATTGGGATGTTTGGGATATTTTGAAAATTGCTGGGGGGATTGGGACAAATGTGACCAAACGCCGCTTTCAGTACTTGGCATATGTTGGGTATAAAAAGTCGTAATTTCAAACTGCGAATAGGTGCAGAGAGCCTGAATTTGGCTCCAAACTAAGGCTCAGGCCTTGAAATTGAGATGTTTGGGATATTTTGAAAACTGCATGGGAGTTTGTACAAAATGTGACTCATTGCCGCTTTCAGTACTTGGCATATGTTGGGTATAATAAGTCGCAATTTAAAACTGCGAATACGTGCAGAGAGCCAGAATTTGGCTCTAAAATATGGCTCAGGCCTCGAAATTGGGATATTTGGGATATTTTGAAAAACTGCAGAGAGTTGGCGGAAAATGTGACTCACTGCCGCTTTCAGGACTTGGCATATGTTGGGTATAAAAATTCGTAATATCAAACTGCAAATACGTGCATAGAGCCAGAATTTGGCTCCAAAATATGGCTCAGGTCTCTAAATTGGGATGTTTGGGATATTTTGAAAACTGCAGGGAGGTTTGGACAAATGTGATTAAACGCCGCTTTCAGTACATGGCATAAGTTGGGTATAATAAGTCGTAATTTCTAACTGCGAATAGGTGCAGAGAGCATGAATTTGGCTCCAAAATATGGCTCAGGCCTCGAAATTGAGATATTTTGGATATTTCGAAAACTGCAGGGGAGTTTGTGCAAAATGTCACTCACTGCCGCTTTCAGGACTTGGCATATGTTGGGTATAAAAAGTCGTAATTTCAAACTGCGAATACGTGCATAGAGCCAGAATTTTGCTCCAAAATATGGCTCAAGCCTCGAAATTGGGATGTTTGGGATATTTTGAAAACTGCACGGGAGTTTGGGACATATATGACCAAACGTTGCTATCAGTACTTGGCATATGTTAGGTTTAAAAAGTCGTAATTTCAAGCTGCAAATACGTGCAGAGAGCCAGAATTTTGCTCCAAAATACGGCTCAGGCCTCGAAATTGGGATGTTTGGGATATTTTGAAAATTGCAGGGGGTATTTGGACAAATGTGACCAAACGCCGCTTTCAGTACTTGGCATATGTTAGGTATAAAAAGTTGCAATTTCAAACTGCGAATACGTGCAGAGAGCCAGAATTTGGCTCCAAAATATGGCTCAGGCCTCGAAACTGGGATATTTGGGATATTTCGAAAACTGCAGTGGAGTTTGTTCAAAATGTGACTCCCTGCCGCTTTCAGTACATGGCATATGTTGGGTATAAAAAGTCGTAATATCAATCTGCGAATACGTGCAGAGAGCCAGAATTGGGCTCTAAAATATGGGTCAGGCCTTGAAATTGTGATGTTTGGGATATTTTGAAAACTGCAGGGGAGTTTGTGCAAAAAGTGACTCATTGCCGCTTTCAGTACTGGGCATATGTTGGGTATAATAAGTCGCAATTTCAAACTGCGAATACGTGCAGAGAGCCAGAATTGGGCTCTAAAATATGGCTCAGGCTTCGAAATTGGGATATTTGGGATATTTTGATAACTGCAGGGGAGTTTGCGCAAAATGTGACTCAATGCCGCTTTCAGGACTTGGCATATGTTGGGTATAAAAAGTCGTAATATCAAACTGCAAATACGTGCATAGAGCCAGAATTTGCCTCCAAAATATGGCTCAGGCCTCTAAATAGGGATGTTTGGGATATTTTGAAAACTGCAGGTGAGTTTGGGACCAATAAGACCAAACGCTGCTTTCAGTACTTGGCATATGTTGGGAATAAAAAAGTCACAATTTCAAACTGCGAATACGTGCAGAGAACCAGAATTTGGTTCCAAAATATGGCTCAGGCCTCGAAATTGGGATGTTTGGGATATTTTGAAAACTGCAGCGAGTTTTGGGACAAATGTGACCAAACGCTGCTTTCAGTAGTTGGCATATGTTGGGTATAAAAACTCGTAATTTCAATCTGCGAATACATGCAGAGAGCTTGAATTTGGCTCCAAAATATGGCTCAGGCCTTGAAATTAGGATTTTAGCGATATTTCGAAAACTGCAGGGGAGTTTGTGCAAAATGTGACTCATTGCCGCTTTCAGTACTTGGCATATGTTGGGTATAATAAGCCCACAATTTCAAACTGCGAATACGTGCAGAGAGCCAGAATTTTGCTCCAAAATATGGCTCAGGCCTCGAAATTGGGATGTTTGAGATATTTTGAAAACATCAGGGAGGTTTGGGACAAATGTGACCAAACGGCGCTTTCAGTACTTGGCATATGTTGAGTATGAAAAGTCGTAATTTCAAACTACGAATACGTGCAGAGAGGCAGAATTTGGCTCTTAAATATGGCTCAGGCCTCGAAATTGGGATGTTTGGGATATTTTGAAAATTGCTGGGGGGATTGGGACAAATGTGACCCAAACGCCGCTTTCAGTACTTGGCATATGTTGGGTATAAAAAGTCTTAATTTCAAACTGCGAATAGGTGCAGAGAGCCTGAATTTGGCTCCAAAATACGGCTCAGGCCTTGAAATTGAGATGTTTGGGATATTTTGAAAACTGCAGGGGAGTTTGTACAAAATGTGACTCATTGCCGCTTTCAGTACTTGGCATATGTTGGGTATAATAAGTCGCAATTTAAAACTGCGAATACGTGCAGAGAGCCAGAATTGGGCTCTAAATTATGGGTCAGGCCTTGAAATTGAGATGTTTGGGATATTTTGAAAACTGCAGGGGAGTTTGTGCAAAAAGTGACTCATTGCCGCTTTCAGTACTGGGCATATGTTGGGTATAATAAGTCGCAATTTCAAACTGCGAATACGTGCAGAGAGCCAGAATTGGGCTCTAAAATATGGCTCAGGTTTCGAAATTGGGATATTTGGGATATTTTGATAACTGCAGGGGAGTTTGCGCAAAATGTGACTCAATGCCGCTTTCAGGACTTGGCATATGTTGGGTATAAAAAGTCGTAATATCAAACTGCAAATACGTGCATAGAGCCAGAATTTGCCTCCAAAATATTGCTCAGGCCTCTAAATAGGGATGTTTGGGATATTTTGAAAACTGCAGGTGAGTTTGGGACAAATATGACCAAACGCTTCTTTCAGTACTTGGCATATGTTGGGAATAAAAAAGTCACAATTTCAAACTGCGAATACGTGCAGAGAACCAGAATTTGGTTCCAAAATATGGCTCAGGCCTCGAAATTGGGATGTTTGGGATATTTTGAAAACTGCAGCGAGTTTTGGGACAAATGTGACCAAACGCTGCTTTCAGTAGTTGGCATATGTTGGGTATAAAAACTCGTAATTTCAATCTGCGAATACGTGCAGAGAGCTTGAATTTGGCTCCAAAATATGGCTCAGGCCTTGAAATTAGGATTTTAGCGATATTTCGAAAACTGCAGGGGAGTTTGTGCAAAATGTGACTCATTGCCGCTTTCAGTACTTGGCATATGTTGGGTATAATAAGTCGCAATTTCAAACTGCGAATACGTGCAGAGAGCCAGAATTTTGCTTCAAAATATGGCTCAGGCCTCGAAATTGGGATGTTTGAGATATTTTGAAAACTGCAGGGGGAGTTTGGGACAAATATGACCAAACGCAACTTCCAGTACTTGGCATATGTTGGGTATAAAAAGTTCGTAATTTCAAACTGCGAATACGTGCAGAGAGCCTGAATTTGGCTCCAAAATATGGCTAAGGCCTCGAAATTGGAATGTTTGGGATATTTTGAAAACTGCAGGGAGGTTTGGGACAAATGTGACCAAACGGCGCTTTCAGTACTTGGCATATGTTGAGTATGAAAGTCGTAATTTCAAACTACGAATACGTGCAGAGAGGCAGAATTTGGCTCTTAAATATGGCTCAGGCCTCGAAATTGGGATGTTTGGGATATTTTGAAAATTGCTGGGGGGATTGGGACAAATGTGACCAAACGCCGCTTTCAGTACTTGGCATATGTTGGGTATAAAAAGTCGTAATTTCAAACTGCGAATAGGTGCAGAGAGCCTGAATTTGGCTCCAAAATAAGGCTCAGGCCTTGAAATTGAGATGTTTGGGATATTTTGAAAACTGCATGGGAGTTTGTACAAAATGTGACTCATTGCCGCTTTCAGTACATGGCATAAGTTGGGTATAATAAGTCGTAATTTCTAACTGCGAATAGGTGCAGAGAGCATGAATTTGGCTCCAAAATATGGCTCAGGCCTCGAAATTGAGATATTTTGGATATTTCGAAAACTGCAGGGGAGTTTGTGCAAAATGTCACTCACTGCCGCTTTCAGGACTTGGCATATGTTGGGTATAAAAAGTCGTAATAACAAACTGCAAATACGTGCATAGAGCCAGAATTTGCCTCCAAAATATTGCTCAGGCCTCTAAATAGGGATGTTTGGGATATTTTGAAAACTGCAGGTGAGTTTGGGACAAATATGACCAAACGCTTCTTTCAGTACTTGGCATATGTTGGGAATAAAAAAGTCACAATTTCAAACTGCGAATACGTGCAGAGAACCAGAATTTGGTTCCAAAATATGGCTCAGGCCTCGAAATTGGGATGTTTGGGATATTTTGAAAACTGCAGCGAGTTTTGGGACAAATGTGACCAAACGCTGCTTTCAGTTGTTGGCATATGTTGGGTATAAAAACTCGTAATTTTCAATCTGCGAATACGTGCAGAGAGCTTGAATTTGGCTCCAAAATATGGCTCAGGCCTTGAAATTAGGATTTTAGCGATATTTCGAAAACTGCAGGGGAGTTTGTGCAAAATGTGACTCATTGCCGCTTTCAGTACTTGGCATATGTTGGGTATAATAAGTCGCAATTTCAAACTGCGAATACGTGCAGAGAGCCAGAATTTTGCTTCAAAATATGGCTCAGGCCTCGAAATTGGGATGTTTGAGATATTTTGAAAACTGCAGGGGAGTTTGGGACAAATATGACCAACGCAACTTCCAGTACTTGGCATATGTTGGGTATAAAAAGTCGTAATTTCAAACTGCGAATACGTGCAGAGAGCCTGAATTTGGCTCCAAAATATGGCTAAGGCCTCGAAATTGGAATGTTTGGGTTATTTTGAAAACTGCAGGGAGGTTTGGGACAAATGTGACCAAACGGCGCTTTCAGTACTTGGCATATGTTGAGTATGAAAAGTCGTAATTTCAAACTACGAATACGTGCAGAGAGGCAGAATTTGGCTCTTAAATATGGCTCAGGCCTCGAAATTGGGATGTTTGGGATATTTTGAAAATTGCTGGGGGGATTGGGACAAATGTGACCAAACGCCGCTTTCAGTACTTGGCATATGTTGGGTATAAAAAGTCGTAATTTCAAACTGCGAATAGGTGCAGAGAGCCTGAATTTTGGCTCCAAAATAAGGCTCAGGCCTTGAAATTGAGATGTTTGGGATATTTTGAAAACTGCATGGGAGTTTGTACAAAATGTGACTCATTGCCGCTTTCAGTACTTGGCATATGTTGGGTATAATAAGTCGCAATTTAAAACTGCGAATACGTGCAGAGAGCCAGAATTTGGCTCTAAAATATGGCTCAGGCCTCGAAATTGGGATATTTGGGATATTTTGAAAACTGCAGAGAGTTGGCGGAAAATGTGACTCACTGCCGCTTTCAGGACTTGGCATATGTTGGGTATAAAAATTCGTAATATCAAACTGCAAATACGTGCATAGAGCCAGAATTTGGCTCCAAAATATGGCTCAGGTCTCTAAATTGGGATGTTTGGGATATTTTGAAAACTGCAGGGAGGTTTGGACAATGTGATTAAACGCCGCTTTCAGTACATGGCATAAGTTGGGTATAATAAGTCGTAATTTCTAACTGCGAATAGGTGCAGAGAGCATGAATTTGGCTCCAAAATATGGCTCAGGCCTCGAAATTGAGATATTTTGGATATTTCGAAAACTGCAGGGGAGTTTGTGCAAAATGTCACTCACTGCCGCTTTCAGGACTTGGCATATGTTGGGTATAAAAAGTCGTAATTTCAAACTGCGAATACGTGCATAGAGCCAGAATTTTGCCTCCAAAATATGGCTCAAGCCTCGAAATTGGGATGTTTGGGATATTTTGAAAACTGCAGGGGAGTTTGGGACATATATGACCAAACGTTGCTATCAGTACTTGGCATATGTTAGGTTTAAAAAGTCGTAATTTCAAGCTGCAAATACGTGCAGAGAGCCAGAATTTTGCTCCAAAATACGGCTCAGGCCTCGAAATTGGGATGTTTGGGATATTTTGAAAATTGCAGGGGGTATTTGGACAAATGTGACCAAATGCCGCTTTCAGTACTTGGCATATGTTAGGTATAAAAAAGTTGCAATTTCAAACTGCGAATACGTGCAGAGAGCCAGAATTTGGCTCCAAAATATGGCTCAGGCCTCGAAACTGGGATATTTGGGATATTTCGAAAACTGCAGTGGAGTTTGTTCAAAATGTGACTCCCTGCCGCTTTCAGTACATGGCATATGTTGGGTATAAAAAGTCGTAATATCAATCTGCGAATACGTGCAGAGAGCCAGAATTGGGCTCTAAAATATGGGTCAGGCCTTGAAATTGTGATGTTTGGGATATTTTGAAAACTGCAGGGGAGTTTGTGCAAAAAGTGACTCATTGCCGCTTTCAGTACTGGGCATATGTTGGGTATAATAAGTCGCAATTTCAAACTGCGAATACGTGCAGAGAGCCAGAATTGGGCTCTAAAATATGGCTCAGGCTTCGAAATTGGGATATTTGGGATATTTTGATAACTGCAGGGGAGTTTGCGCAAAATGTGACTCAATGCCGCTTCAGGACTTGGCATATGTTGGGTATAAAAAGTCGTAATATCAAACTGCAAATACGTGCATAGAGCCAGAATTTGCCTCCAAAATATGACTCAGGCCTCTAAATAGGATGTTTGGGATATTTTGAAAACTGCAGGTGAGTTTGGACAAATAAGACCAAACGCTGCTTTCAGTACTTGGCATATGTTGGGAATAAAAAAGTCACAATTTCAAACTGCGAATACGTGCAGAGAACCAGAATTTGGTTCCAAAATATGGCTCAGGCCTCGAAATTGGGATGTTTGGGATATTTTGAAAACTGCAGCGAGTTTTGGGACAAATGTGACCAAACGCTGCTTTCAGTAGTTGGCATATGTTGGGTATAAAAACTCGTAATTTCAATCTGCGAATACATGCAGAGAGCTTGAATTTGGCTCCAAAATATGGCTCAGGCCTTGAAATTAGGATTTTACGATATTTCGAAAACTGCAGGGGAGTTTGTGCAAAATGTGACTCATTGCCGCTTTCAGTACTTGGCATATGTTGGGTATAATAAGCCACAATTTCAAACTGCGAATACGTGCAGAGAGCCAGAATTTTGCTCCAAAATATGGCTCAGGCCTCGAAATTGGGATGTTTGAGATATTTTGAAAACTGCAGGGGAGTTTGGTACAAATATGACCAAACGCAACTTCCAGTACTTGGCATATGTTGGGTATAAAAAGTCGTAATTTCAAACTGCGAATACGTGCAGAGAGCCTGAATTTGGCTCCAAAATATGGCTAAGGCCTCGAAATTGGAATGTTTGGGATATTTTGAAAACATCAGGGAGGTTTGGGACAAATGTGACCAAACGGCGCTTTCAGTACTTGGCATATGTTGAGTATGAAAAGTCGTAATTTCAAACTACGAATACGTGCAGAGAGGCAGAATTTGGCTCTTAAATATGGCTCAGGCCTCGAAATTGGGATGTTTGGGATATTTTGAAAATTGCTGGGGGATTGGGACAAATGTGACCAAACGCCGCTTTCAGTACTTGGCAATGTTGGGTATAAAAATCTTAATTTCAAACTGCGAATAGGTGCAGAGAGCCTGAATTTGGCTCCAAAATACGGCTCAGGCCTTGAAATTGAGATGTTTGGGATATTTTGAAAACTGCAGGGGAGTTTGTACAAAATGTGACTCATTGCCGCTTTCAGTACTTGGCATATGTTGGGTATAATAAGTCCAATTTAAAACTGCGAATACGTGCAGAGAGCCAGAATTGGGCTCTAAATTATGGGTCAGGCCTTGAAATTGAGATGTTTGGGATATTTGAAAACTGCAGGGGAGTTTGTGCAAAAAGTGACTCATTGCCGCTTCAGTACTGGGCATATGTTGGGTATAATAAGTCGCAATTTCAAACTGCGAATACGTGCAGAGAGCCAGAATTTGGGCTCTAAAATATGGCCTCAGGTTTCGAAATTGGGATATTTGGGATATTTTGATAACTGCAGGGGAGTTTGCGCAAAATGTGACTCAATGCCGCTTTCAGGACTTGGCATATGTTGGGTATAAAAAGTCGTAATATCAAACTGCAAATACGTGCATAGAGCCAGAATTTGCCTCCAAAATATTGCTCAGGCCTCTAAATAGGGATGTTTGGGATATTTTGAAAACGCAGGTGAGTTTGGACAAATATGACCAAACGCTTCTTTCAGTACTTGGCATATGTTGGGAATAAAAAAGTCACAATTTCAAACTGCGAATACGTGCAGAGAACCAGAATTTGGTTCCAAAATATGGCTCAGGCCTCGAAATTGGGATGTTTGGGATATTTTGAAAACTGCAGCGAGTTTTGGGACAAATGTGACCAAACGCTGCTTTCAGTAGTTGGCATATGTTGGGTATAAAAACTCGTAATTTCAATCTGCGAATACGTGCAGAGAGCTTGAATTTGGCTCCAAAATATGGCTCAGGCCTTGAAATTAGGATTTTAGCGATATTTCGAAAACTGCAGGGGAGTTTGTGCAAAATGTGACTCATTGCCGCTTTCAGTACTTGGCATATGTTGGGTATAATAAGTCGCAATTTTCAAACTGCGAATACGTGCAGAGAGCCAGAATTTTGCTTCAAAATATGGCTCAGGCCTCGAAATTGGGATGTTTGAGATATTTTGAAAACTGCAGGGGAGTTTGGGACAAATATGACCAAACGCAACTTCCAGTACTTGGCATATGTTGGGTATAAAATAGTCGTAATTTCAAACTGCGAATACGTGCAGAGAGCCTGAATTTGGCTCCAAAATATGGCTAAGGCCTCGAAATTGGAATGTTTGGGATATTTTGAAAACTGCAGGGAGGTTTGGGACAAATGTGACCAAACGGCCGCTTTCAGTACTTGGCATATGTTGAGTATGAAAAGTCGTAATTTCAAACTACGAATACGTGCAGAGAGGCAGAATTTGGCTCTTAAATATGGCTCAGGCCTCGAAATTGGGATGTTTGGGATATTTTGAAAATTGCTGGGGGGATTGGGACAAATGCTGACCAAACGCCGCTTTCAGTACTTGGCATATGTTGGGTATAAAAAGTCGTAATTTCAAACTGCGAATAGGTGCAGAGAGCCTGAATTTGGCCTCCAAAATAAGGCTCAGGCCTTGAAATTGAGATGTTTGGGATATTTTGAAAACTGCATGGGAGTTTGTACAAAATGTGACTCATTGCCGCTTCAGTACATGGCATAAGTTGGGTATAATAAGTCGTAATTTCTAACTGCGAATAGGTGCAGAGAGCATGAATTTGGCTCCAAAATATGGCTCAGGCCTCGAAATTGAGATATTTTTGGATATTTCGAAAACTGCAGGGGAGTTTGTGCAAAATGTCACTCACTGCCGCTTTCAGGACTTGGCATATGTTGGGTATAAAAAGTCGTAATTTCAAACTGCGAATACGTGCATAGAGCCAGAATTTTGCTCCAAAATACGGCTCAGGCCTCGAAATTGGGATGTTTGGGATATTTTGAAAACTGCAGGGGAGTTTGGGACCTATATGACCAAACGTTGCTATCAGTACTTGGCATATGTTAGGTTTTAAAAAGTCGTAATTTCAAGCTGCAAATACGTGCAGAGAGCCAGAATTTTGCTCCAAAATACGGCTCAGGCCTCGGAAATTGGGATGTTTGGGATATTTTGAAAATTGCAGGGGGTATTTGGACAAATGTGACCAAACGCCGCTTTCAGTACATGGCATATGTTGGGTATAAAAAGTCGTAATATCAATCTGCGAATACGTGCAGAGAGCCAGAATTGGGCTCTAAAATATGGGTCAGGCCTTGAAATTGTGATGTTTGGGATATTTTGAAAACTGCAGGGGAGTTTGTTCAAAAAGTGACTCATTGCCGCTTTCAATACTGGGCATATGTTGGGTATAATAAGTCGCAATTTCAAACTGCGAATACGTGCAGAGAGCCAGAATTGGGCTCTAAAATATGGCTCAGGCTTCGAAATTGGGATATTTGGGATATTTTGATAACTGCAGGGGAGTTTGCGCAAAATGTGACTCAATGCCGCTTTCAGGACTTGGCATATGTTGGGTATAAAAAGTCGTAATATCAAACTGCAAATACGTGCATAGAGCCAGAATTTGCCTCCAAAATATGGCTCAGGCCTCTAAATAGGGATGTTTGGGATATTTTGAAAACTGCAGGTGAGTTTGGGACAAATAAGACCAAACGCTGCTTTCAGTACTTGGCATATGTTGGGAATAAAAAAGTCACAATTTCAAACTGCGAATATGTGCAGAGAACCAGAATTTGGTTCCAAAATATGGCTCAGGCCTCGAAATTGGGATGTTTGGGATATTTTGAAAACTGCAGCGAGTTTTGGGACAAATGTGACCAAACGCTGCTTTCAGTAGTTGGCATATGTTGGGTATAAAAACTCGTAATTTCAATCTGCGAATACATGCAGAGAGCTTGAATTTGGCTCCAAAATATGGCTCAGGCCTTGAAATTAGGATTTTAGCGATATTTCGAAAACTGCAGGGGAGTTTGTGCAAAATGTGACTCATTGCCGCTTTCAGTACTTGGCATATGTTGGGTATAATAAGCCGCAATTTCAAACTGCGAATACGTGCAGAGAGCCAGAATTTTGCTCCAAAATATGGCTCAGGCCTCGAAATTGGGATGTTTGAGATATTTTGAAAACTGCAGGGGAGTTTGGTACAAATATGACCAAACGCAACTTCCAGTACTTGGCATATGTTGGGTATAAAAAGTCGTAATTTCAAACTGCGAATACGTGCAGAGAGCCTGAATTTGGCTCCAAAATATGGCTAAGGCCTCGAAATTGGAATGTTTGGGATATTTTGAAAACATCAGGGAGGTTTGGGACAAATGTGACCAAACGGCGCTTTCAGTACTTGGCATATGTTGAGTATGAAAAGTCGTAATTTCAAACTACGAATACGTGCAGAGAGGCAGAATTTGGCTCTTAAATATGGCTCAGGCCTCGAAATTGGGATGTTTGGGATATTTTGAAAATTGCTGGGGGGATTGGGACAAATGTGACCAAACGCCGCTTTCAGTACTTGGCATATGTTGGGTATAAAAAGTCGTAATTTCAAACTGCGAATAGGTGCAGAGAGCCTGAATTTGGCTCCAAAATACGGCTCAGGCCTTGAAATTGAGATGTTTGGGATATTTTGAAAACTGCAGGGAGTTTGTACAAAATGTGACTCATTGCCGCTTTCAGTACTTGGCATATGTTGGGTATAATAAGTCGCAATTTAAAACTGCGAATACGTGCAGAGAGCCAGAATTGGGCTCTAAATTATGGGTCAGGCCTTGAAATTGAGATGTTTGGGATATTTTGAAAACTGCAGGGGAGTTTGTGCAAAAAGTGACTCATTGCCGCTTTCAGTACTGGGCATATGTTGGGTATAATAAGTCGCAATTTCAAACTGCGAATACGTGCAGAGAGCCAGAATTGGGCTCTAAAATATGGCTCAGGTTTCGAAATTGGGATATTTGGGATATTTTGATAACTGCAGGGGAGTTTGCGCAAAATGTGACTCAATGCCGCTTTCAGGACTTGGCATATGTTGGGTATAAAAAGTCGTAATAACAAACTGCAAATACGTGCATAGAGCCAGAATTTGCCTCCAAAATATTGCTCAGGCCTCTAAATAGGGATGTTTGGGATATTTTGAAAACTGCAGGTGAGTTTGGGACAAATATGACCAAACGCTTCTTTCAGTACTTGGCATATGTTGGGAATAAAAAAGTCACAATTTCAAACTGCGAATACGTGCAGAGAACCAGAATTTGGTTCCAAAATATGGCTCAGGCCTCGAAATTGGGATGTTTGGGATATTTTGAAAACTGCAGCGAGTTTTGGGACAAATGTGACCAAACGCTGCTTTCAGTAGTTGGCATATGTTGGGTATAAAAACTCGTAATTTCAATCTGCGAATACGTGCAGAGAGCTTGAATTTGGCTCCAAAATATGGCTCAGGCCTTGAAATTAGGATTTTAGCGATATTTCGAAAACTGCAGGGGAGTTTGTGCAAAATGTGACTCATTGCCGCTTTCAGTACTTGGCATATGTTGGGTATAATAAGTCGCAATTTCAAACTGCGAATACGTGCAGAGAGCCAGAATTTTGCTTCAAAATATGGCTCAGGCCTCGAAATTGGGATGTTTGAGATATTTTGAAAACTGCAGGGGAGTTTGGGACAAATATGACCAAACGCAACTTCCAGTACTTGGCATATGTTGGGTATAAAAAGTCGTAATTTCAAACTGCGAATACGTGCAGAGAGCCTGAATTTGGCTCCAAAATATGGCTAAGGCCTCGAAATTGGAATGTTTGGGTTATTTTGAAAACTGCAGGGAGGTTTGGGACAAATGTGACCAAACGGCGCTTTCAGTACTTGGCATATGTTGAGTATGAAAAGTCGTAATTTCAAACTACGAATACGTGCAGAGAGGCAGAATTTGGCTCTTAAATATGGCTCAGGCCTCGAAATTGGGATGTTTGGGATATTTTGAAATTGCTGGGGGATTGGGACAAATGTGACCAAACGCCGCTTTCAGTACTTGGCATATGTTGGGTATAAAAAGTCGTAATTTCAAACTGCGAATAGGTGCAGAGAGCCTGAATTTGGCTCCAAAATAAGGCTCAGGCCTTGAAATTGAGATGTTTGGGATATTTTGAAAACTGCATGGGAGTTTGTACAAAATGTGACTCATTGCCGCTTCAGTACTTGGCATATGTTGGGTATAATAAGTCGCAATTTAAAACTGCGAATACGTGCAGAGAGCCAGAATTTGGCTCTAAAATATGGCTCAGGCCTCGAAATTGGGATATTTGGGATATTTTGAAAACTGCAGAGAGTTGGCGGAAAATGTGACTCACTGCCGCTTTCAGGACTTGGCATATGTTGGGTATAAAAATTCGTAATATCAAACTGCAAATACGTGCATAGAGCCAGAATTTGGCTCCAAAATATGGCTCAGGTCTCTAAATTGGGATGTTTGGGATATTTTGAAAACTGCAGGGAGGTTTGGACAAATGTGATTAAACGCCGCTTTCAGTACATGGCATAAGTTGGGTATAATAAGTCGTAATTTCTAACTGCGAATAGGTGCAGAGAGCATGAATTTGGCTCCAAAATATGGCTCAGGCCTCGAAATTGAGATATTTTGGATATTTCGAAAACTGCAGGGGAGTTTGTGCAAAATGTCACTCACTGCCGCTTTCAGGACTTGGCATATGTTGGGTATAAAAAGTCGTAATTTCAAACTGCGAATACGTGCATAGAGCCAGAATTTTGCTCCAAAATATGGCTCAAGCCTCGAAATTGGGATGTTTGGGATATTTTGAAAACTGCAGGGGAGTTTGGGACATATATGACCAAACGTTGCTATCAGTACTTGGCATATGTTAGGTTTAAAAAGTCGTAATTTCAAGCTGCAAATACGTGCAGAGAGCCAGAATTTTGCTCCAAAATACGGCTCAGGCCTCGAAATTGGGATGTTTGGGATATTTTGAAAATTGCAGGGGGTATTTGGACAAATGTGACCAAACGCCGCTTTCAGTACTTGGCATATGTTAGGTATAAAAAAGTTGCAATTTCAAACTGCGAATACGTGCAGAGAGCCAGAATTTGGCTCCAAAATATGGCTCAGGCCTCGAAACTGGGATATTTGGGATATTTCGAAAACTGCAGTGGAGTTTGTTCAAAATGTGACTCCCTGCCGCTTTCAGTACATGGCATATGTTGGGTATAAAAAGTCGTAATATCAATCTGCGAATACGTGCAGAGAGCCAGAATTGGGCTCTAAAATATGGGTCAGGCCTTGAAAATTGTGATGTTTGGGATATTTTGAAAACTGCAGGGGAGTTTGTGCAAAAGTGACTCATTGCCGCTTTCAGTACTGGGCATATGTTGGGTATAATAAGTCGCAATTTCAAACTGCGAATACGTGCAGAGAGCCAGAATTGGGCTCTAAATATGGCTCAGGCTTCGAAATTGGATATTTGGGATATTTTGATAACTGCAGGGGAGTTTGCGCAAAATGTGACTCAATGCCGCTTTCAGGACCTGGCATATGTTGGGTATAAAAAGTCGTAATATCAAACTGCAAATACGTGCATAGAGCCAGAATTTGCCTCCAAAATATGGCTCAGGCCTCTAAATAGGGATGTTTGGGATATTTTGAAACTGCAGGTGAGTTTGGGACAAATAAGACCAAACGCTGCTTTCAGTACTTGGCATATGTTGGGAATAAAAAAGTCACAATTTCAAACTGCGAATACGTGCAGAGAACCAGAATTTGGTTCCAAAAATATGGCTCAGGCCTCGAAATTGGGATGTTTGGGATATTTTGAAAACTGCAGCGAGTTTTGGGACAAATGTGACCAAACGCTGCTTTCAGTAGTTGGCATATGTTGGGTATAAAAACTCGTAATTTCAATCTGCGAATACATGCAGAGAGCTTGAATTTGGCTCCAAAATATGGCTCAGGCCTTGAAATTAGGATTTTAGCGATATTTCGAAAACTGCAGGGAGTTTGTGCAAAATGTGACTCATTGCCGCTTTCAGTACTTGGCATATGTTGGGTATAATAAGCCACAATTTCAAACTGCGAATACGTGCAGAGAGCCAGAATTTTGCTCCAAAATATGGCTCAGGCCTCGAAATTGGGATGTTTGAGATATTTTGAAAACTGCAGGGGAGTTTGGTACAAATATGACCAAACGCAACTTCCAGTACTTGGCATATGTTGGGTATAAAAAGTCGTAATTTTCAAACTGCGAATACGTGCAGAGAGCCTGAATTTGTCTCCAAAATATGGCTAAGGCCTCGAAATTGGAATGTTTGGGATATTTTGAAAACATCAGGGAGGTTTGGGACAAATGTGACCAACGGCGCTTTCAGTACTTGCATATGTTGAGTATGAAAAGTCGTAATTTCAAACTACGAATACGTGCAGAGAGGCAGAATTTGGCTCTTAAATATGGCTCAGGCCTCGAAATTGGGATGTTTGGGATATTTTGAAAATTGCTGGGGGGATTGGGACAAATGTGACCAAACGCCGCTTTCAGTACTTGGCATATGTTGGGTATAAAAAGTCTTAATTTCAAACTGCGAATAGGTGCAGAGAGCCTGAATTTGGCTCCAAAATACGGCTCAGGCCTTGAAATTGAGATGTTTGGGATATTTTGAAAACTGCAGGGGAGTTTGTACAAAATGTGACTCATTGCCGCTTTCAGTACTTGGCATATGTTGGGTATAATAAGTCGCAATTTAAAACTGCGAATACGTGCAGAGAGCCAGAATTGGGCTCTAAATTATGGGTCAGGCCATGAAATTGAGATGTTTGGGATATTTTGAAAACTGCAGGGGAGTTTGTGCAAAAGTGGACTCATTGCCGCTTTCAGTACTGGGCATATGTTGGGTATAATAAGTCGCAATTTCAAACTGCGAATACGTGCAGAGAGCCAGAATTGGGCTCTAAAATATGGCTCAGGTTTCGAAATTGGGATATTGGGATATTTTGATAACTGCAGGGGAGTTTGCGCAAAATGTGACTCAATGCCGCTTTCAGGACTTGGCATATGTTGGGTATAAAAAGTCGTAATATCAAACTGCAAATACGTGCATAGAGCCAGAATTTGCCTCCAAAATATTGCTCAGGCCTCTAAATAGGGATGTTTGGGATATTTTGAAAACTGCAGGTGAGTTTGGGACAAATATGACCAAACGCTTCTTTCAGTACTTGGCATATGTTGGGAATAAAAAAGTCACAATTTCAAACTGCGAATACGTGCAGAGAACCAGAATTTGGTTCCAAAATATGGCTCAGGCCTCGAAATTGGGATGTTTGGGATATTTTGAAAACTGCAGCGAGTTTTGGACAAATGTGACCAAACGCTGCTTTCAGTAGTTGGCATATGTTGGGTATAAAAACTCGTAATTTCAATCTGCGAATACGTGCAGAGAGCTTGAATTTGGCTCCAAAATATGGCTCAGGCCTTGAAATTAGGATTTTAGCGATATTCGAAAACTGCAGGGGAGTTTGTGCAAAATGTGACTCATTGCCGCTTTCAGTACTTGGCATATGTTGGGTATAATAAGTCGCAATTTCAAACTGCGAATACGTGCAGAGAGCCAGAATTTGCTTCAAAATATGGCTCAGGCCTCGAAATTGGGATGTTTGAGATATTTTGAAAACTGCAGGGGAGTTTGGGACAAATATGACCAAACGCAACTTCCAGTACTTGGCATATGTTGGGTATAAAAAGTCGTAATTTCAAACTGCGAATACGTGCAGAGAGCCTGAATTTGGCTCCCAAAATATGGCTAAGGCCTCGAAATTGGAATGTTTGGGATATTTTGAAAACTGCAGGGAGGTTTGGGACAAATGTGACCAAACGGCGCTTTCAGTACTTGGCATATGTTGAGTATGAAAAGTCGTAATTTCAAACTACGAATACGTGCAGAGAGGCAGAATTTGGCTCTTAAATATGGCTCAGGCCTCGAAATTGGGGATGTTTGGGATATTTTGAAAATTGCTGGGGGGATTGGGACAAATGTGACCAAACGCCGCTTTCAGTACTTGGCATATGTTGGGTATAAAAAGTCGTAATTTCAAACTGCGAATAGGTGCAGAGAGCCTGAATTTGGCTCCAAAATAAGGCTCAGGCCTTGAAATTGAGATGTTTGGGATATTTTGAAAAACTGCATGGGAGTTTGTACAAAATGTGACTCATTGCCGCTTTCAGTACTTGGCATATGTTGGGTATAATAAGTCGCAATTTAAAACTGCGATTACGTGCAGAGAGCCAGAATTTGGCTCTAAACATATGGCTCAGGCCTCGAAATTGGGATATTTGGGATATTTTGAAAACTGCAGAGAGTTGGCGCAAAATGTGACTCACTGCCGCTTTCAGGACTTGGCATATGTTGGGTATAAAAATTCGTAATATCAAACTGCAAATACGTGCATAGAGCCAGAATTTGGCTCCAAAATATGGCTCAGGTCTCTAAATTGGGATGTTTGGGATATTTTGAAACTGCAGGGAGGTTTGGACAAATGTGATTAAACGCCGCTTTCAGTACATGGCATAAGTTGGGTATAATAAGTCGTAATTTCTAACTGCGAATAGGTGCAGAGAGCATGAATTTGGCTCCAAAATATGGCTCAGACCTCGGAAATTGAGATATTTTGGATATTTCGAAAACTGCAGGGGAGTTTGTGCAAAATGTCACTCACTGCCGCTTTCAGGACTTGGCATATGTTGGGTATAAAAAGTCGTAATTTCAAACTGCGAATACGTGCATAGAGCCAGAATTTTGCTCCAAAATATGGCTCAAGCCTCGAAATTGGGATGTTTGGGATATTTTGAAAACTGCAGGGGAGTTTGGGACATAAATGACCAAACGTTGCTATCAGTACTTGGCATATGTTAGGTTTAAAAAGTCGTAATTTCAAGCTGCAAATACGTGAAGAGAGCCAGAATTTTGCTCCAAAATACGGCTTCAGGCCTCGAAATTGGGATGTTTGGGATATTTTGAAAATTGCAGGGGGTATTTGGACAAATGTGACCAAACGCCGCTTTCAGTACTTGGCATATGTTGGGTATAAAAAAGTCGTAATTTCAAACTGTGAATACGTGCAGAGAGCCAGAATTTACCTCCAAAATATGGCTCAGGCATCGGAATTGGGATGTTTGGAATATTTTGAAAACTGCAGGGAGGTTTGGGACAAATGTGACCAAACGCTGCTTTCATTACTTGGCATATGTTGGGTATAAAAATTCGTAATTTCAAACTGCGAATACGTGCAGAGAGCCTGAATTTGGCTCCAAAATATGGCTCAGACCTTGACATTGGGAAGTTTGGGATATTTTGAAAACTGCAGGGGAGTTTGTGCAAATTGTGACTCATTACTGCTTTCAGTACTTGGCATATGTTGGGTATAAAAAGTCGCAATTTCAAACTGCAAATACGTCAGAGAGCTAGAATTTGGCTCCAAAATATGGCTCAGGCCTCGAAATTGGGATGTTTGGGATATTTTGAAAACTGCAGGGAGGTTTGGGACAAATGTGACCAAACGCCGCTTTCAGTACTTGGCATATGTTGGGTATAAAAAGTCGTAATTTCAAACTGCGAATACGTGCAGAGAGCCTGAATTTGGCTCGAAAAAAATGGCTCAGTCCTCGAAATTGGGATATTTGGGATATTTGGAAAGCTGCAGGGGAGTTTGTGCAAAATGTGACTCCCTGTCGCTTTCAGGACATGTCATATGTTGGGTATAAGAAGTCGAAATTTCAAACTGCGAAAACGTGCATAGAGCAAGAATTTGGCTCCAAAATATGGCTCAGGCCTTGAAATTGAGATGTTTGGGATATTTTGAAAACTGCAGGGGAGTTTGTGCAAAATTCCAGTCCGAAACGCTGCGCGTGCTAGCGGCTTTTCAGGACTGTAATTACCATATTTGTATCCTCACATTCCTTATGTACATTCTTGTATATGCATAAATAAATAAATAAATAAATAAAATGTGACTCATTGCCGCTTTCAGTACTTGGCATATGGTGGGTATAATAAGTCGCAATTTCAAACTGCAAATACGTGCAGAGAGCCAGAATTTGGCTCTTAAATATGGCTCAGGCCTCGAAATTGTGATATTGGGGATATTTTGAAAACTGCAGGGGAGTTTGCGCAAAATGTGACTCACTGCCGCTTTCAGGACTTGGCATATGTTGGGTAAAAAAGTAGTAATATCAAACTGCAATACGTGCATAGAGCCAGAATTTGGCTCCAAAATATGGCTCAGGCCTCAAAATTGGGATATTTGGGATATTTTGAAAACTGCAGGGAGGTTTGGGACAAATGTGATTAAATGCCACTTTGCCACTTTCAGTACTTGGCATATGTTGGGCATAAAAAGGTCGCAATTTCAAACTGCGAATACGTGCAGAGAGCCAGAATTTGGCTCCAAAATATGGCCCAGGCCTCGAAATTTGGATGTTTGGGATAATTTGAAAACTGCAGGTGAGTTTGGGATAAATATGACCAAACGCCGCTTTCAGTACTTGGCATATGATGGGTTTAAAAAGTCGTAATTTCAAACTGCGAATACATGCAGAGAGCTACAATTTGGCTTGAAAATATGGCTCAGGCCTCGAAATAAGGATGTTTGGGATATTTGGAAATTGCAGGAGGGATTGGGACAAATGTGTCCAAGCACCGATATCAGTACTTGGCATATGTTGGGTATAAAAATTCGCAATTTCAAACTGCGAATACGTGCAGAGATGCAGAATTTGGCTCCAAAATATGGCTCAAGCCTCGAAATTGGGATATTTGGGATATTTCGAAAACTGCAGGGGAGTTTGTGCAAAATGTGACTCACTGCCGCTTTAGGACTTGGCATATGTTGGGAATAAAAAGTCATAATATCAAACTGCAAAAAACGTGCATAGAGCCAGAATTTTGCTCTAAAATATGGCTCAGGCCTCGAAATTGGGATATTTGGGATATTTTGAAAACTGCAGGGAGTTTGCGCAAAATGTGACTCAGTGCCGCTTTCAGGACTTGGCATATGTTGGGTATAAAAAGTCTTTAATATCAAACTGCAAATACGTGCATAGAGCCAGAATTTGGCTCCAAAATATGGGTCAGGCCTCGAAATTGCGATATTTGGGATATTTTGAAAACTGCAGGGGAGTTTGGGACAAATATGACCATACACCGCTTTCAGTACTTGGCATATGTTGGGTATAAAAAGTCGTAATTTCAAACTGCGAATACGTGCAGAGAGCCTGAATTTGGCTCCAAAATATGGCTCAGGCCTCGAAATTGGGATGTTTGGGATATTTTCAAAACTGCAGGGAGGTTTGGGACAAATGTGACCAAACGCCGCTTTCAGTACTTGGCATATGTTGGGTATGAAAATTCGAAATTTCAAACTGCGCATACGTGCAGAGAGGCAGAATTTGGCTCTAAAATATGGCTCAGGCCTCGAAATTGGGATGTTTGGGATATTTTGAAAATTACTGGGGGGATTGGGACAAATGTGACCAAACGCCGCTATCCGTACTTGGCATATGTTGGGTATAAAAAATTCGTAATTTCAAACAACGAATACGTGCAGAGAGCCAGAATTTGGCTCAAAATATGGCTCAGGCCTCGAAATTGGGATATTTGGGATATTTCGAAAACTGCAAGGGAGTTTGTGTTAAATGTCACTCACTGCCGCTTTCAGGTCTTGGCATATGTTGGGTATAAAAATCGTAATATCAATCTGCGAATACGTGTATAGACCCAGAATTTGGCTCAAAAATATGGTACAGTCCTCGAAATTGGGATGTTTGGGATATTTTGAAAACTGCAGGGAGGTTTGGGACAAATGTGACCAAACTCCGCTTTCAGTATTTGGCATATGTTGGGTATAAAAAAGTCGCAATTTCAAACTGCGAATACGTGCAGAGAGCCAGAATTTGCCTCCAAAATATTGGTCAGGCCTCGAAATTGGGTTGTTTGGGATATTTTGAAAACTGCAGGGGAGTTTGTGCAAAATGTGACTCGCTGCCGCTTTCAGGACTTGGCATATGTTGGGTATAAAAAGTCGTAATATCAAACTGCGAATACGTGCATAGAGCCATAATTTGGCTCCAAAATATAGCTCAGGCCTCGGAATTAGGATGTTTGGGATATTTTGAAAACTGCAGGGAGGTTTGGGACAAATGTGACCAAACGCCGCTTTCAGTACTTGCATATGTTGCGTATAAAAAGTCGTAATTTCAAACTGCGAATACGTGCAGAGAGCCTAAATTTGGCTCCAAAATATGGCTCAGACCTTAAAATTGGGAAGTTTGGGATATTTTGTAAACTGCAAGGCAGTTTGTGCAAATTGTGACTCATTACCGCTTTCAGTACTTGGCATATGTTAGGTATAATAAGTCACAATTTCAAACTGCGAATATGTGCATAGAGCCAGAATTTGGCTCCAGAATATGGCTCAGGCCTCGAAACTGGGATATTTGGGATATTTCGAAAATTGCAGGTGAGTTTGTTCAAAATGTGACTCCCTGCCACTTTCAGGACATGTCATATGTTGGGTATAAAAAATATTAATATCAAACTGCGAATACGTGCAGAGAGGCAGAATTTGGCTCCAAAATATGGCTCAGGCCTCGAATTTTTTATGTTTGGGATATTTTGAAAACTGCAGGAAGGTTTGGGACAAATGTGACCAAACGCCACTTTCAGTACTTGGCATATGTTGGGTATAAAAATTCGTAATTTCAAACTGCGAATAGGTGCAGAGAGCCTGAATTTGGCTCCAAAATATGGCTCAGGCCTTGAAATTGAAATGTTTGGGATATTTTGAAAACTGCAGGGGAGTTTGTGCAAAATGTGACTCATTGCCGCTTTCAGTACTTGGCATATGTTGGGTATAATAAGTTGCAATTTCAAACTGCGAATACGTGCAGAGAGCCAGAATTTGGCTCTAAAATATGGCTCAGGCCTCGAAATTGGGATATTTGGGATATTTGAAAACTGCAGGGGAGTTTGCGCAAAATGTGACTCACTGCCCAGCAAACACAAATCATCTAGGCAACGTTCGCCTATCTCCTCCCATAGGTGTGGGAATGATTTGCATTGAGAATGGTGCAGGAGAGCCTTTGAGAAACTTTTAATCAAAAAATCCAAACACAAAGGTTTGATTTTAAATTGTTTTTCTACAATTATTTTGTTCCAAATGTAAAACAAATAGTTTTACATGTTTAAATATAAAATTTATGGTGTTTTTTTGTAAAATTCATTAATAAATTGTGAATGATATATATTGGCTGAGTGAAACCTTTAAAATTCATTTAGTTATAATATGAACAGAAAAAAGTAGTTTTCCAAATTTTCGAAAAATCGCTCTTTTTAACACAATTTGACTCCCTATGCATTCCACTAAACACTATATCATGTTTAAATATATAATTTATGTATTATTCCCTAAAATAATTTATATAAATTATAAAAGTGGCTGGAAAGTGGTGTGAAAGAATCTGAAAACTTTTGTTGTCTTATATATTGGAATGTTCTTATTAACTATGTCTGAAGTTCACAGTTTATCAAACAAGAAGATTAACATTCGTCAACTCTTAAAATCTTATATGTTATCTTGCTGGTGCAAAATGGGTGAATCTTTAGGAACAGCTAGTATCTATATATGACAAATGGTGTTTTCCCTAACTCAAACAATGTAGGGTTTATTATTCTACACATATTTCTAATGACTCTTAGATGTTTACATTCTCTGAAGTATAATTGTGAAGGCTGTGTCCATCACTCTCAACACAGATTCTTAAACTCCTCTCTGCAGGTTCAACTATATAATTAGTTTCCATTTTGAATCTCCATGGACATTTGTATCCAAAATGAAACCAATGTGGTTTCCTTCAGTGCCTTCAGCCAGCACATTTGCTCATTCATTTCCACAGATTCCAACATGTAGGGGATTTACAGAAATTTGTATATTCATATTGTTATATATAAAAATATGAATGCAGTTCAATATGATAAGACAAATACATGAGTTTATGATAAACTCGTTTTCTGTGATATACCATTGATATGCTCTTTTTTTCTTTAAACGGCAGACTAAACTAATGACTAAACTAAGGTCAGGATAATGACTCTCCTGACCTTAGTTCTTGAGCTATGTATTTCATTTTGGTACCAACGTGTTTGCAATAACATTCTCTAGAAGAACATCAGTAAAAACGGTCACAAAAAGTTATATGGATACCAGCACCAAATAAATACCTACGTAGATGCCTCGCCGTGAGTGCCCAAGAGCAACAAAAGTTTTTTACTCTTCGGATTGTTATCACTTTCACACTTGTCCAACAGCGATAATTTTAGTATCAATAGACTCGCAATGAAATTCCCAACACGGTGATATGAATATAAACGTAGAATAATGGTCGCAGCCCACCCGCAAGAGTGTGGGAAGTGGCGGAACTGTTACCCAGTATTGGTGACACGACGACACATGGGCGATACAGCGCTTTGAAAGTTTATAATTATTTCACTGTCCTGACATTATTATTGTATGTACGTCATTCATTTTTTTGACAATGTTTTCGCAATAGAATGTTCTATGAGCCCGTAGGTAAAAAAGAGCAACAAAGCGTAAGATAGAATAGCACCATATATAAAACAACGCTGGAACATATCAGTGAGCGTCAAACACACACGAAATGTGTGTGTTTAATTGTGGTCAAACGATGTTTGATGTGTTTGATCAGGTGATGTCCTGATCCGCATAATTAAAGTATGAATTATGTTGAGAAAAAATAAGAAAAAAGGGAAAAAACAGGGGGGGGAGAAACATGGCAGAAAAAGAGTAAAAATACAATTTGGTCAACAAAACAGCATTGTTTAAAATAAAGGATATTGATTGACATTTTGGTGGTTAGGTAGGTTACATTGAGTTAATTAGGTAGTACTTAGTGTTTATCTGTTATAGATAGGAGCTGCCT
This sequence comes from Procambarus clarkii, assembly GCF_040958095.1. NCBI lineage: Eukaryota > Metazoa > Arthropoda > Malacostraca > Decapoda > Cambaridae > Procambarus > Procambarus clarkii. The sequence goes on from NC_091207.1 coordinate 6,825,561, forward strand.
GGTATGGGCCAATAGGCCTTCTGCAGTTACCTTTGTTTTTATGTTTTTGCCCTGTAACCTAAATGGTTAGAGAGGCACATATATGGGCTTAGGGACTGAACCCCACACTACATTTAGCTAAGCTGGTTACAATCTTGATGATATAGTTACAAAATTCAGTATAAGTCGTCACATTATCAATGGGTTCGAGATCAACCAGAATTATAGTTTCTAGGCAGGCGATGAGTACTCACAATAACCTTAAGCGTCAAAACAAAAATGTGTATACTCTTTTTACTCTCCTGACCTTAGTTCTCGAGCTATGGATTTCATTTTGGTACCAACGTGTTCGCAATAACATTCTCTAGAAGAACATCAGTAAAAACGGTCACAAAAAGTTAAATGGATACCAGCACCAAATAAATACCTACGTAGATGACTCGCCGTGAGTGCCCAAGAGCAACAAAATGTTTTTACTCTTGGGATTGTTATCACTTCCACACTTGTCCTACAGCGTTAATTTTGGTATCAATAGACTCGCAATGAAATTCCAAACACGGTGATATGAATATAAACGTAGAATAATGGTCGCGGCCCACCCGCAAGAGTGTGGGAAGTGGCGGAACTGTTACCCAGTATTGGTGACACGACGACACATGGGCGATACAGCGCTTTGAAAGTTTATAATTATTTCACTGTCCTGACATTATTACTGTATGTACGTCATTCATTTTTTTGCCAATGTTTTCGCAATAGAATGTTCTATGAGCCCGTAGGTAAAAAAGAGCAACAAAGCGTAAGATAGAATAGCACCATATATAAAACAACGCTGGAACATATCAGTGAGCGTCAAACACACACGAAATGTGTGTGTTTGATGGTGGTCAAACGATGTTTGATGTGTTTGATTAGGTGATGTCCTGATCCGCATAATTAAAGTATGAATTATGTTGAGAAAAAATAAGAAAAAAGGGAAAAAACAGGGGGAGGGGGGGGGGGGAGAAACATGGCAGAAAAAGAGTAAAAATACAATTTGGTCAACAAAACAGCATTGTTTAAAATAAAAGATATGGATTGACATTTTGGTGGTTAGGTAGGTTACATTGAGTTAATTAGGTAGTACTTAGTGTTTATCTGTTATAGATAGGAGCTGCCTGGAATGGGCCAATAGGCCTTCTGCAGTTACCTTTGTTTTTATGTTTTTGCCCTGTAACCTAAATGGTTAGAGAGGCACATATATGGGCTTAGGGACTGAACCCCACACTACATTTAGCTAAGCTGGTTACAATCTTGATGATATAGTTACAAAATTCAGTATAAGTCGTCACATTATCAATGGGTTCGAGATCAACCGGAATTATAGTTTCTAGGCAGGCGATGAGTACTCACAATAACCTTAAGCGTCAAAACAAAAATGTGTATACTCTTTTTACTCTCCTGACCTTAGTTCTCGAGCTTTGTATTTCATTTTGGTACCAACGTGTTTGCAATAACATTCTCTAGAAGAACATCAGTAAAAACGGTCACAAAAAGTTATATGGATACCAGCACCAAATAAATACCTACGTAGATGACTAGCCGTGAGTGCCCAAGAGCAACAAAATGTTTTTACTCCTGGGATTGTTATCACTTCCACACTTGTCCTACAGCGTTAATTTTGATATCAATGTACTCGCAATGAAATTCCCAACACGGTGATATGAATATAAACGTAGAATAATGGTCGCATCCCACCCGCAAGAGTGTGGGAAGTGGCGGAACTGTTACCCAGTATTGGTGACAGGACGACACATGGGCGATACAGCACTTTGAAAGTTTATAATTATTTCACTGTCTTGACATTATTATTGTATGTACGTCATTCATTTTTGTGCCAATGTTTTCGCAATAGAATGTTCTATGAGTCTGTAGGTATAAAAGAGCAACAAATCGTAAGATAGAATAGCACCATATATAAAACAACGCTGGAACATGTCAGTGAGCGTCAAACACACACTAAATGTTTTTACTGTTGTTATGTTTGTTATGTTATCTGTTATAGATAGGAGCTGGCTGGTATGGGCCAATAGACCTTCTGCAGTTACCTTTGTTCTTATGTTTTTGCCCTGTAACGCCCAAAATTCAGAATAAGTCGTCACATTTTCAATGGGTTCGAGATCAACCACAATTTCCTGAATGGATATAACAAAGGGGATATTAATAGGGTATTAAAATTGTCAACACAAGATAGAACACGAAACAATGGGTATAAATTGGATAAATTTAGATTTAGGAAAGACTTGGGTAAATACTGGGTCAGTAACAGGGTTGTTGATTTGTGGAATTTTTCTTAACTTATAAATTTACCTTTATTTATCTTAAACTGGTTGGGAGAGGTACAGTTTTTAACATAATTGGGAAGGTCATTCCACATTCGAGGTCCCTTGATTTGTAAAGCATTTCTAGTTTGACTAAGTCGTACTCTTGGAATATCAAATAGGTATTTGTTTCTGGTGTGGTGCTCATGGGATCTGTTACAACCTTCTAGGAAGTTTTTAAGGTCAGAATTGACATTACAGTGGAGCGTTTTATATATATAAAATACACATGAGAGTATGTGCAGGGACTTAATATATAACATATTCAGAGATTTGAGTAAGGGGTCCATATATACTGCCCGGTTTCCTGAAATGCTATGCCTACTATAGTGGCTTTAGGTATTGTATGCACTAGCTCTATCTATAAATCCAACATTATGTTTGTAAATCAACTATGTATGTACTTTCGTGAATAAAATTGACTTTACTGTACACTTATATTCTCTGTGGATTTGTTATCCCCTATCGTTTGGGAGAAAAAAAATGACTAATACGTTCGGCGAATGACTTTGACTTCAACTTCACTTTGACTTCGTTCATGTCATCGTTTTTTCCGTAATATATAAAGGTTATGACAATGCAATTATATTATTGTGTGCAAATAAGTTTGAAATTTCATGTGCCCTAAAAATAGTAAAATAAAGAAAAGGAATAATTAAATAATTGTTGTAGTAAATTGTCACACGTTCATCATACGCAAACGAACACACAGTGTGGAGCGTCAGTACAACAAGACCATTTTAAAACACGGCTTCGAATGTAAGTAATGTTTTTCTCGTACTAACACTGTGTTATACAATAGATTAGGTCTTGAATTCACAAATTTAGTTGTTACATCTGACAGAATATGTTAGACGGTGTAATGCTGGTCCATGTTGACGTATTTGTGGGCTTGGTTGGTTTAAATGTGATGGCACACAATATGGGCACCCCACAACTGCTGCATATTCTAGCTTTGGACTAACAAAAGTGGTGAACAATTTCTTTAGTATTTCGCCATCCATGTATTTAAAAGCAATTCTGAAGTTGGAATGCATGGCATAGGCTCCTCACACAATGTTCTTTATGTGGTCCTCAGGTGATAGTTTTCTATTTAGAACCACCACTAGATCTCTTTCTTTATCAGAATTCCTTAAAGATTTCTCACATGGTGGTGGTTGTTATATGTAATGGTGGAGGTGTATGAGGAGGCAAGGCCTGGCTGTGCTAGTGTGTATGTGGAGGCGAGGCCTGGCTGTGCTAGTGTGTATGTGGAGGCGAGGCATGTACAACACTCCCTAATAGGAAGAAAACCCACTGGGTTCTAGGCTAGGTTAGGCTTATCTGTAATAATTGAATTAAGCCTAGCAAAGCCTAGAACCTAGTTCAGTAATTTAAAAAATGTTGTAACTTGAAAAATGCCATTCAATACATTAAACAATTTAAATATTTTCAGGCAATCAACACAACCCTCTCATGTTGGCTAACCCTCTCTCATGTTGGTCAATAATTTAATTATTTTTTTATGGAGTAATCTTTGCTGTTGAAATGTAGTCTTTTTGAGACTACATTTCAAATGTAGTGTGTGTGGAGGCATGTATGTTAGGTATTACCTAACATACACGGTCTAATATATCTATCTGTGTGAAATAGATTAAATCCATTTATTTGATATTCAGCTAATAGTTCTGTATTTTCTACATTCATCCATGTTTTGGTAAGTGCAATAATATGTATTGTTTCATTGCAGATTAGAGATTCTAGATAGTTCTAGATTTCCGAAGTACTGAAACGCGCGCCATACAGGCTTGGTGGATCTAGGTGCAAGGTAAAATTATTTACATTTACTTGTTTTTTTATTTATATGCATATATATATATATATATATATATATATATATATATATATATATATATATATATATATATATATATATATATATATATATATATATATATATATATATATATATATATATATATATTAGTATATTTTGGTAGCAGTCTTTCCTGTAGACATATATTATTAAATATGACCGAAAAAGTAAGATTAATAATTCTAACACGAATTTTCTCAATCTTTCGTACATTACGCTTCACTGTTGGAGGTAAATCAAAAATCAATTCTCCAAAATTCATTTTTATTTCTAGTCTGACGCGACACGGGCGCGTTTCGTAAAACTTATTACATTTTCAAAGACTTTAGTTCACAAATACACAACTGATTAGAACTTACGTATCTCAGATTTTATATCTACATTTGAGTGAGGTGGGAGGGGTGATGTGGCATTAACACAAGACAGAACAAGAGGGGATATTAATAGGGTATTAAAAGTATCAACACAAGACAGAACACAAACAATGGGTTTTGAATAGAAGTGTTTGTAGAAAGCCTATTGGTCCATATTTCTTGATGCTTCTATATTGGAGCGGAGTCTTGAAGTGGGTAGAATATAGTTGTGCAATAATTGGCTGTTGATTGCTGGTGTTGACTTCTTGATGTGTAGTGCCTCGCAAACGTCAAGCCGCCTGCTATCGCTGTATCTATCGATGATTTCTGTGTTGTTTACTAGGATTAGTAGTAGTAGTAGCAACTACATGAAGTAGTTGCGTTTTGTTGTCTTTGATCAAAGACAACAAAACGCAACTACTTCATGCTACAAACGAGTGGAGAAATAGCAACATCGACCATAGTATCCGTACCCGCATTGAACAACACCTCGACATCCTCACAGACCAACATCACCTCAGCACTGAAACAAGGATTATCAAGAAACTAACAACATTATATGGAGGACCTATGGCAATTCCACGACCAAGAGATGGCTTCCTGAACCTTGCAGGAATTAACCTCACTGAGGACCAAGTCACTCTCCTAAATCTGGGCATAAACTGTCATGTTATGTCCAGACCGAGTGAGATGGCCCGGAAAGTAGAGTTGGAAATTCTGTTGGACGACATATTCGACCTCGAGACACAAAAGAAGGTCACTACCAAAGATACCTTACAAGCAGAACTTATTGCAGAAGGAGGAAAGAATCGAGGCAACTACAGAAGCACCATACTGGCCCCCGAGCTTAAAGCGGCAGCTAAAAGCCTTCGTGAGAACAAGGAGATAGTTGTCAGGAGAGGTGACAAGTCGCCAATATATGTCATTCTTAAAAAAGACGAATATCTGGAGAAAATGAACATCATACTCTCTGACCAAACTAAGTTCCAAAGGGTAACGAAGGACACTACAGCCGAATTAAAAGCAAAGGTCAACAAACTGATCGAAACTGTGAACGCCAAGAAATCCGGACTCCACCTGCCAAAGATCATTGGGGAATATAAACCTGGATATGCGTATGGAAATGTCAAGACGCACAAGCCTGGAAACCCACTTCGGCCAATCATTAGCCAGATACCCACACCCACGTACAGACTGGCGAAGCGACTCAACGGCCTGCTGACTCCTTATGTTCCTTGCGCCTTCAGCCTGAAGTCTCCAAAGGAATTTGTTGACTTACTGCGGGGCACACGGGCCACAGGGATAAGAGCCTCGTTGGACGTAGAATCGCTGTTTACCAACGTACCTGTGGACGAGACAATCGGAATGATAGCCGACAGAGTGTATCGTGATCCAGCCTGTACTCCTCTTGACATGCCAGAAAATATTCTGAGGAAACTACTCCAAGCTTGTACTAAAGAGGCACCCTTCTTGAGCCCGGATGGGCACATGTATAAGCAAGTAGATGGGGTCGCCATGGGTTCTCCCCTAGGTGTCCTGTTTGCAAACTTCTACATGGGTACCATCGAGCAAAAAGTCTTAGTCGACATGAACTTGAAACCGGCCATATACTGCAGGTATGTTGACGACATTTTTACACAGGTACCTGATGTCAGACATCTGCAGGAGCTGAAGGAGGCATTTGAGCAGAGTTCCGTGCTGCGTTTCACTTACAAGATGGAAAAGGATGGGAAGCTGCCCTTTCTAGATGTAACAGTCATGGAAAAGGGCGGAGGTTTCCACACTGCAGTCTACACTAAGGAAACAAACATAGGAATGTGCCTAAATGCCAACAGCGACTGCCCTGACAGGTACAAGAGGAGTGTTGTTAACGCATATGTCGACCGTGCTCTCAGCCACAGCTCAGAATGGAAGCAAGTCGACGAAGAACTCTGTAGGGTAAGGCAGGTTCTAGTCAATAACGGCTTCTCCAATGGTTTCATCGAAGGCATCATAAGAAGGAAAGTGAAAAGCCATGCAACCTCTGAAGAGACAACTAACACAACACCTATACCCCCTATTAGACTATTTTACAGGAACTTCTTTTCCACAGCTCATAAAACGGAGGAAAGGGTCCTGAAAGATATTGTTAATAGAAACGTTATCCCTACAGACAAAAATCAGAGGATACAACTGACGATTTACTATAAAACCAGAAAAACGGCCAGCCTACTCATGAGAAACTCTCCAGACACAAAACAGAACGCTTTAAAAGAGACTAACGTCGTCTATGCCTTCAAATGCCCACTTGGGGACTGTAAGCTCCAAAAAACCCAGTATATAGGCAAGACAACAACATCTCTTTCTAGGCGTTTAACGATGCATAAGCAACAGGGCTCCATTAAGGAACATATAATCTCTTCCCACAACCAAACCATCGCCAGAGAAATCCTAGTAAACAACACAGAAATCATCGATAGATACAGCGATAGCAGGCGGCTTGACGTTTGCGAGGCACTACACATCAAGAAGTCAACACCAACAATCAACAGCCAATTATTGCACAACTATATTCTACCCACCTCAAGACTCCGCTCCAATATAGAAGCATCGAGAAATATGGACCAATAGGCTTTCTACAAACACTTCTATTCAATACCCATTGTTTGTGTTCTGTCTTGTGTTGATACTTTTAATACCCTATTAATATCCCCTCTTGTTCTGTCTTGTGTTAATGCCACATCACCCCTCCCACCTCACTCAAATGTAGATATAAAATCTGAGATACGTAAGTTCTAATCAGTTGTGTATTTGTGAACTAAAGTCTTTGAAAATGTAATAAGTTTTACGAAACGCGCCCGTGTCGCGTCAGACTAGAAATAAAAATGAATTTTGGAGAATTGATTTTTGATTTACCTCCAACAGTGAAGCGTAATGTACGAAAGATTGAGAAAATTCGTGTTAGAATTATTAATCTTACTTTTTCGGTCATATTTAATAATATATATATATATATATATATATATATATATATATATATATATATATATATATATATATATATATATATATATATATATATATAAATTATATATGTGTGTATATGTATTTGTATGTATATAAATTTGTGTGTAAATCACAGAAATTAACTTGAGGAAACTGGCAACCAAAAACCAGTAGGCAGTCTACTGTATTTTATCAAACCCTTATTAGAATAATAGATCTTGTAATAATTTTGCAAAACTAGTGGCATTTACTATTTTTAAAAGATTATTAAAAAATTTACCGATATGGTGCATTCGGAAGACAAACCAAATTTTTTCACATTTGACAATTGAGCACCTGCTACATCCAGATTCTAGGGAGGAAAGGAAGGATGATCTTACTAGATCCCATAGCCTCTTCGAGGCAAAAACCAGGCTTGTACACAACCCTCCCCCTGCACCCGAGCTATGTCAACAGGCCGTTCTCCCTCTTCGCCCTTACATCATCACACACACAGATCACAATAACGTGATGCATCAAATGAACAAATCCACAAGGGCCGTCATGAGGATTCAAACCTGTGTCCGGGAGCATCCCAGACATTGCCTTAATTATCTGTAATCAACTGATTTTCAGAGCTGCTCATTACAAAATACTCTTTAAAAAATTGCTTCTTAACAATAAGAGCATTTCAATATATCCATAATCATCTGTATCAAACCTTATTACAGGTAAAACCAGTAGGCAGTCTACTGTATTTTATCAAACCCCTTTTAGAATAATAGATCTTGTAATAATTTTGCAAAAATAGTGGCATTTACTATTTTTAAAAGATTATTAAACAATTTACCGATATGGTGCATTCGGAAGACAAACCAAATTTTTTCAATTTTGACAATTGAGCACCTGCTACATCCAGATTCTAGGGAGGAAAGGAAGGACGATCTTACTGGATCCCATAGCCTCTCCGAGGCACAAACTAGGCTTGTACACAACCCTCCCCCTGCACCCGAGCTATGTCAACAGGCCGTTCTCCCTCTTCGCCCTTACATCATCACACACACAGATCACAATAACGTGATGTATCAAATGAACAAATCCACAAGGGCCGTGATGAGGATTCAAACCTGTGTCCGGGAGCATCCCAGACATTGCCTTAATTATCTCTAATCAACTGATTTTCAGAGCTGCTCATTACAAAATACTCTTTAAAAAATTGCTTTTTAACAATAAGAGCATTTCAATATATCCATAATCATCTGTATCAAACTTTATTACAGGTAAAACCAGTAGGCAGTCTACTGTATTTTATCAAACCCTTATTAGAATAATAGATCTTGTAATAATTTTGCAAAAATAGTGGCATTTACTATTTTAAAAGATTATTAAAAAATTTACCGATATGGTGCATTCGGAAGACAAAACCAAATTTTTTCACTTTTGACAATTGAGCACCTGCTACATCCAGATTCTAGGGAGGAAAGGAAGGACGATCTTACTGGATCCCATAGCCTCTCCGAGGCACAAACCAGGCTTGTACACAACCCTCCCCCTGCACCCGAGCTATGTCAACAGGTCGTTCTTTCTCTTCGCCCTTACATCATCACACACAGAGATCACAATAACGTGATGCATCAAATGAACAAATCCACAAGGGCCGTGACGAGGATTTGAACCTGCGTCCGGGAGCATCCCAGACACTGCCTAAATCGACTGAGCTACAACAGGGTAAAAGGATCCAAGAAGTTCAGTAGAAGTTTGGTTTCAACCCTTTTACCCTGTCGTAGCTCAGTCGATTAAGGCAGTGTCTGGGATGCTCCCGGACACAGGTTTGAATCCTCATCACGGCCCTTGTGGATTTGTTCATTTGATGCATCACGTTATTGTGATCTGTGTGTGATGATGTAAGGGCGAAGAGGGAGAACGGCCTGTTGACATAGCTCGGGTGCAGGGGGGGGGGGGTTGTGTAAAAGCCTGGTTTGTGCCTCGGAGAGGCTATGGGATCCAGTAAGTTCAGTAGAACTTCGGTTTCAACCCTTTTACCCTGTTGTAGCTCAGTTGATTAAGGCAGTGTCTGGGATGCTCCCGGACGCAGGTTCGAATCCTCGTCACGGCCCTTGTGGATTTGTTCATTTGATGCATCACGTTATTGTGATCTGTGTGTGTAATTCTTCACCTGCTACAGCAACAGGAATGTGTGTGTGTGTATTTGTGTTGTTGGATATGACCGAAAGTGTAAGATTAATGATTCTAACACAAATCGTCTGAATATTTGTTTTTCTTCACTGTCGAGAGTAGATAAAAAAATTTACTCAAGTTTATTTTCTCACTTTATTTATGGTCCTTCAGTCCCTCTCCTTACTGCTGCTGCTGTTTCTCGCATCTTTGCATCGCTTGTATGTTTGGGGGTTTGGCCTCTTGCTATATATTGATTCCATTTGTGTGTTTGGGTCTCAGGCCCTCTCGCAATTTCTGTTGAACAAACCCCTTTTCCTAGTTCTGCATCTCTCCTTTGGTGCATTATTTTGTTGTGCTTTTATCATATATTTCACAAAATTTGACATACATTTCATTTACTTCATGTCCTATCAGCAAGTGTTTGTCAAATTCTTTAAGGAAAGTTTATCATCCTGATTGCAGATCTCTAGCTCTATTATGTCAACTTCTTGTGGATTCGCAATCATTATTTAATTTACCTTTAGGTGTTCTTTCACCAGCACAGCAACACTGTACCTCTCCCAACCAGTTTAAGATAAAAACTAAGTACTAACTAATTAACTCAATGTAACCTACCTTACCCCCAAAATGTCAACCCATGTCTTCTATTTTAAACAATGCTGTTTTGTTGACCAAATTGTATTTTTGTTTTTTTCTGCAATGTTTCCCCCCCCCCCCACCACTCTACCACCACATTGAGTTTAGTAGCTCTGTCCACGTCAGGTGCTGTTTAATATACAGACCTACTCCTCCATTTGACCTAGTTTCTCTATCACATCTATATAAATTGTAGTTGGGAATCCAGATTTTACTATCCATGTAATCTTTTTTATTTCTTTTTATATATCTAATTGATTTTTTCTAACAGTTAAACAGAAAATAGTTTAATGGTATTTATTTATTACATTAGAAAGTTATAAAATCTAATGTTGAGATTGAAAGACATTCATTATACTCTATTGCCTTAAAGTTTATGCATTATTGTAACAGGTACAAATGCTGTCCTAGTTGGGAGGTGCATATTGTAATGGCACAGTGAGATATATTTACATATCAAGTATTGCTGATATGTTGAAGCATGTACTGAACAAGATTGGTGGAAACAGATACAAGGTTAAGATTGCTGTAGTCTAGTCTAATTCAATCATTTTTAGTAAGCTTTGAGAACATTTATGGTTGAAGTTGCCGGTGCCAGTGGACCACTTTGTGCTTTAGGCCTGGTGGAGCTTGGTCCACCAGGCTGTTGTTTGGAGTGGCCCGCAGATCCACATACAGTCTGCATATGATATACAGTCTGTTCATCAATTGAACTACAGTAGTTAGTTTTTATCATCCGAATGCACCAATATGTGTTCATTCTTCCCAGATGAAGGAACTAGGTAATATTCATCATCTGAATGCACCATCTGAAGCTTTTCCACACTCATGATACACGAGAGGTTTAAAAAACTTTTAAAACTTTTAAAACTTTTTGACCTATGTATTTAAAAGCAATTCTAAAGTTAAAAAGTGTAGCATAGGCCCCTCACAGAATGTTCTTAATATGATCCTCAGGTTATAGTTTTCTATCTAAAACCACCCCTAGATCTCTTTCTTGATCAGAATTCTTTATAGATCTCTGTGGCTCGATCATAGAAACTGAGTAAATTCGTTACACTGGACCTTCCAGATCGAATACCATGCTGACAGTCTGATATATCATTCAGTACGTCTGCATCTGAAATTGAGCAATACCGGATTTATTATTTGGTTTTATAAATTTTATACTTATAATCATAACTTATTTCAGAGACCACGAGTTATCTGGGCTTCGAACTCAACAGAAAAGCCTTCCGTAGACCTGCTTCTTTGCTACATAATAGACAAAATTTAGTAAGTATTGATTTATTATGTGTTTATTTATTTATTTTTTCTTTATATACAAGAAGGTACATTGGGGAGAGTACAGTGACTTGAAGTTATACATTCTTGTAAAGCAACTAGCACTCATAGCGTTTCGGGCAGATCTAAGTATAGACCAAGGAACTTACCATCTTTTTTATTTCCGATGTTAACATTGTGTAACTGTAGATGAATTGCATTTGTTGATTTGCTCCCAAGTAAGATGTTGTAGGTCCTTTCTATGTTTAGTGTGAGTTTGTTGGTTGACATTAATAATGGATTTTTTTTTAATTTATTGTTTACATCATTATTTAATATGAGTGGGTTGGAGTCTGAGTAGATGAGGTTAGTGTCATCATTATCTCATATCTCAGTGATTTTGTCGTAATGGTCAAGTAGCTGTATTGTACAAGTAGAGGACATGAGAGATAGCTGTAAGAGGTATTTCAATATCTTCCTGCTCTAAATCCATGTTGGCCTGGATTGTGGAGGTCATTGGTCTCTATAAAACTAGTAACCTGACTCCTGATCACTCTCAAATAATTTTATTATGTGGGATGTTAGTGCAACTGGTCTATAATTCTTTGACAATGCTTGTGTTGTGTTGTGTTGTTTTGGTAGTGATGTGCAATGTGTTGTTTTGGTAGTGATTCGTCCAGTTCTGGTAGTAGTGCGGTTGTTGTGTGGTGTAGTACTTGTGTGCTTGTTAATGACTTGTATTCCAGTCTTGTGGGTATCTCCTTTCCCCTACGGGCCAACTGCTTTGTTCTTACCTAGCATTTTGCTTTGTTTGGGTATGAATGTTTGTGTGCCGTATATTTTGCAAAATTTGCCATATATCTCATTATTTACTCCTCTGCCTAGCAACAAGTCTGTCTAATTATACTCATTAACTGTTTTTCAAAGTTCCCCATAGTGTCCTTTATTAAAATCGAGTTCATGAACCGTTTCAATGTTCTTATTTTCTTCTAGATTATATCTTAAAGTATATTTAAATGTTATTGTTATTATTGTTATTAAATGTTATTGTGACATTGCATTGCAATTGAGCTATGTTGTTTACCATTCCGTTCATTTCGTGAGTATAAGTATAGATGCCACACTTGTGACAGGTAAAACCATGCCTTTTTTGAAAAACAGCACTGTCTGTTGCACGTAAGAGCAACCCACACTATATTATGTTGCGATATTATTTCAATATTTTCGATTGCATTGATAATTTGAATTTTCATAGATTTCAATTTATTTTCATTTCGATTTAATAATTTTGTGTGACATTGCATTGAAATTGAGCTGTGCTGTTTACCATACTGTTCATTTCATGAGTATAGTTTATTTTTTTATTTTTTTCATTTCATTTTTTTAGCTGTTCTTATTTTTCAGTGATGGGAATATCAGATCATTTGATGTTCCAAATTTTCTGATGGAAGCATCAGACCATTATAGAATGCATCGGATGAGGTAGTTTGGAATGGTGGGGAGGACGAGAGGGGGGGATGGTGGGGAAGACGAGGGGACAGAGGAGAGGGTAATGGTGGGGAGGACGAGGGGACTGGGGAGTTGGGGATGGTGGGGACAGGGGAATGCTGGGGAGGACAAAGGGACAGGTGAATGGGAGATGGTGGGGGAGGAAGAAGGGACAGGGGAGGGGAAGTGGGAATAGTGGGGAGGATGTGGGGACGGGGAAGTGGGAAGGACGAGAGGACTGTGGAATGGGGAATGGCAAAGTGAATTATAATTATATATATTAATTAATTCTTATAAATTTCCAGAAGCCTGTATCAACACCCACACTAATGCAACTGAAAGAGATGTTGAGACAAGTATTGCTGATATGTTGAAGAACGCCCCAAACAAACTCGGTGGAAACAGATACAAGGTAAAGTTTGCCAATTTGCTGTAGTCTAATTCAATTTCTTTTTAGTAATCTTTGAGAACATTTATGATATGAATAAGATAAAATAATGTAACTGATTTTGACTAAATATGTAGATATATTTAATTTTCTGAGCACTAATAATGAAAGAAAACCAAAATAAGAGGTGGCTACTATCTCTAATAATGGGCTGGAATAATGCAGGATATAATAATATATATATATAAATATATATATATATATATATATATATATATATATATATATATATATATATATATATATATATTTATATATATATATATTTATTTATATAAATATATATATGATATATAGATTCTATTCTATTATTCTATTCTATTCTATTCTATTCTATTGTTTTATATAGATTCTTGTTTTAGTTTTTTTTTCTATAATTTGGAAAGGGTTTTTAATTAATAAATTAAATATTATATAATAAAATAATGTATTATTGAATACAATTAGTAACAAACAATATTTCATTACAGGGTGGTGAAGCAAGAAGACATGTGCATCACACAGCAGACTTGGATATGACGAATACTGAAAATGGGGGCGAGCCTGGTGCATGGCGTACCGCTGAATCTTCTCTAATGTCTATATAGAAGAATCTATATGTGTCTGTGTGTATATATGTATATATATAATAAATAAATAAAAATAATATATATATATATATATATATATATATATATATATATATATATATATATATATATATATATATATATATATATATATATATATATATATATATATATATATATATGTTAGATAGGTTAGGTTTGGTAGGGTTGGTTAGTTATGGACAAATATGACCATACATCGCTTTCAGTACTTGGCATATGTTGGGTATAAAAAGTCGTAATTTCAAACTGGGAATACGTGCAGAGAGCCTGAATTTGGCTCCAAAATATGGCTTAGGCCTCGAAACTGGGATGTTTGGGATATTTTCAAAACTGCAGGGAGGTTTGGGACAAATGTGACCAAACGCCATTTCCAGTACTTGGCATATGTTGGGTATGAAAAGTCGTAATTTCAAACTGCGAATACGTGCAGAGAGGCAGAATTTGGCTCTAAAATATGGCTCAGGCCTCGAAATTGGGATGCTTGGGATATTTTGAAAATTGCTGGGGGGATTGGGACAAATGTGACCAAACGCCGCTATCAGTACTTGGCATATGTTGGGTATAAAAAAGTCGTAATTTCAAACAACGAATACGTGCAGAGAGCCAGAATTTGGCTCCAAAATATGGCTCAGGCCTCGAAATTGGGATGTTTGGGATATTTTGAAAACTGCAGGGGAGTTTCGGACAAATATGACCATACATCGCTTTCAGTACTTGGCATATGTTGGGTATAAAAAGTCGTAATTTCAAACTGGGAATACGTGCAGAAAGCCTGAATTTGGCTCCAAAATATGGCTCAGGCCTCGAAACTGGGATGTTTGGGATATTTACAAAACTGCAGGGAGGTTTGGGACAAATGTGACCAAACGCCGTTTCCAGTACTTGGCATATGTTCGGTATGAAAAGTCGTAATTTCAAACTGCGAATACGTGCAGAGAGGCAGAATTTGGCTCTAAAATATGGCTCAGGCCTCGAAATTGGGATGCTTGGGATATTTTGAAAATTGCTGGGGGGATTGGGACAAATGTGACCAAACGCCGCTATCAGTACTTGGCATATGTTGCGTATAAAAAAGTCGTAATTTCAAACAACGAATACGTGCAGAGAGCCAGAATTTGGCTCCAAAATATGGCTCAGGCCTCGAAATTGGGATATTTCGGATATTTCGAAAACTGCAAGGGAGTTTGTGTTAAATGTCACTCACTGCCGCTTTCAGGTCTTGGCATATGTTGGGTATAAAAAGTCGTAATATCAATCTGCGAATACGTGTATAGAGCCAGAATTTGGCTCAAAAATATGGTTCAGTCCTCGAAATTGGGATGTTTGGGATATTTTGAAAACTGCAAGGAGGTTTGGGACAAATGTGACCAAACTCCGCTTTCACGACTTGGCATATGTTGGGTATAAAAAGTCGCAATTTCAAACTGCGAATACGTGCATAGAGCCAGAATTTGGCTCTAAAATATGGCTCAGGCCTCGAAACTGGGATATTTGGGATATTTTGAAAACTGCAGGGGAGTTTGCGCAAAATGTGACTCACTGCCTCTTTCAGGACTTGATATATGTTGGGTATAAAAAGTCGTAATATCAAACTGCAAATACGTGCATAGAGCCAGAATTTGGCTCCAAAAAATGGCTCAGGCCTCTAAATTGGGATATTTGGGATATTTTGAAAACTGCAGGGAGGTTTGGGACAAATGTGATTAAACGCCGCTTTCAGTTCTTGCCATATGTTGGGTATAAAAAAGTCGCAATTTCAAACTGCGAATACGTGCAGAGAGCCAGAATTTGGCTCCAAAATATGGCCCAGGCCTTGAAATTGGGATGTTTGGTATGTTTTGAAAACTGCAGGGGAGTTTGTGCAAAATGTGACTCACTGCCGCTTTCAGGACTTGGCATATGTTGGGTATAAAAAGTCGTAATATCAAACTGCGAATACGTGCATAGAGCCAGAATTTGGCTCCAAAATATGGCTCAGGCCTCGGAATTGGGATGTTTAGGATATTTTGAAAACTGCAGGGAGGTTTGGGACAAATGTGACCAAACGCCTCTTTCAGTACTTGGCATATGTTGGGTATAAAAAGTCGTAATTTCAAACTGCGAATACGTGCAGAGAGCCAGAATTTGGCTTAAAAATATGGCTCAGGCCTCGAAATTGGGATGTTTGGGATATTTTGAAAACTGCAGGGAGGTTTGGGACAAATGTGATTAAACACCGCTTTCAGTACTTGGCATATGTTGGGTATAAAAAGTCGTAATTTCTAACTGCGAATACGTGCAGAGAGCCTGAATTTGGCTCCAAAATATGGCTCAGGCTTCGAAATTGAGTTATTTGGGATATTTCGATAACTGCAGGGGAGTTTGTGCAAAATGTGACTCACTGCCGCTTTCAGTACTTGGCATATGTTGGGTATAAAAAGTCGGAATATCAAACTGCGAATACTTGCAGAGAGCCAGAATTTGGCTATAAAATATGGCTCAGGCCTCGGAATTGGGATGTTTGGAATATTTTGAAAACTGCAGGGAGGTTTGGGACAAATGTCCCCAAACGCCGCTTTCAGTATTTAGCATATGTTGGGTATAAAAAAGTCGCAATTTCAAACTGCGAATACATGCAGAGAGCCAGAATTTGGCTCCAAAATATGGGTCAGGCCTCGAAATTGGGATGTTTGGGATATTTTGAAAACTGCAGGGGAGTTTGTGCAAAATGTGACTCACTGCCGCTTTTAATACTTGGCATATGTTGGGTTTAAAAAGTCGTAATTTCAAACTGCGAATACTTGCAGAGAGCCTGAATTTGGCTTCAAAATATGGATCAGACCTTGAAATTGGGATGTTTGGGATATTTTGAAAACTGCAGGGGAGTTTGGGACAAATATGACCAAACGCCGTTTTCAGTACTTGGCATATGTTTGGTATAAAAGTCGTAATTTCAAACTGCGAATACGTGCAGAGAGCCAGAATTTGGCTCAGGCCTCGAAATTGGGATGTTTGGGATATTTTGAAAACTGCAGGTTAGTTTGTGCAAAATGTGACTCATTGCCGCTTTCAGTACTTGGCATATGTTGGCTATAATAAGTCGTAATTTCAAATTGCGAATACGTGCAGAGAGCCAGAATTTGGCTCCTAAATATGGCTCCGGCCTCGATATTGGGATGTTTGGGATATTTTGAAAACTGCAGGGGGGATTGGGACAAATGTGACCAAACGCCACTTTCAGTACTTGGCATATGTTGGGTATAAAAGTCGTAATTTCAAACTGCGAATACGTGCAGAGAGCCAGAATTTGGCTCAGGCCTCGAAATTGGGATGTTTGGGATATTTTGAAAACTGGAGGGGAGTTTGTGCAAAATGTCTCACTGCCGCTTTCAGTACTTGGCATATGTTGCGTATAAAAAGTCTGAATTTCAAACTACGAATACGTGCAGAGAGCCTGAATTTGGCTCCAAAATATGGCTCAGGCCTCGAAATTGGGATGTTTGGGATATTTTGAAAACTGCAGGGAAGTTTGTTCAAAATGTGATTCATTGCCGCTTTCAGTACCTAGCATATGTTGGGTATAATAAGTCGTAATTTCAAACTGCGAATTCGAGCAGAGAGCCAGAATTTGGCTCCATAATATGGCTCAGGCCGCGATATTGGGATGTTTAGGATATTTTGAAAACTACAGGAAGGTTTGGGACTAATGTGACCAAACGCCACTTTCATTACTTGGCATATGTTGGGTATAAAAAAGTCACAATTTCCAACTGCGAATACGTGCAGAGAGCCAGAATTTGGCTCCAAAATATGACTCAGGCCTCGAAATTGGGAAGTTTGGGAAATTTTGAAAACTGCAGGGGGGTTTGTGCAAAATGTGACTCACTGCCGCTATCAGGACTTGGCATATGTTGGGTGTAAAAATTCGTAATATCATACTGCAAATACATGCAGAGAGCCAGATTTTGGCTCGAAAATATGGCTCAGACCTCGAAATTGGGATGTTTGGGATATTTTGAAAACTTCAGGAAGGTTTGGGACAAATGTGACCAAACGCCTGTTTCAGTATTTTGCTTATGTTGGGTATAAAAAAGATGCAATTTCAAACTTCGTATACGTGCAGAGAGCCAGAATTTGGCTCCAAAATATGGCTCAGGCCTCGAAATTGGGAGATTAGGGATATTTCGAAAACTGCAGGAGAGTTTGTGCAAAATTTTTCTTACTGCCGGTTTCAGGACTTGGGATATGTTGGGTATAAAAAGTCGTAATATCAAACTGCGAATACGTGCATATAGCCAGAATTTGGCACCAAAATATGGCTAAGGCCTCGAAATTAGGATGTTTGGGATATTTTGAAAACTGCAGGGCGATTTTGTACAAAATGTGACTCATTGCCGCTATCGGTACTTGGCATATGTTGGGTATAATAAGTCGTAATTTCAAACTGCGAATACGTGCAGAGAGCCAGAAATTGGCTCCAAAATATGGCGCAGGCCGCGATATTGGGATGTTTAGGATATTTTGAAAACTACAGGAAGGTTTGGGACAAATGTGACCAAACGCCACTTTCAGTACTTGGCATATGTTGGGTATAAAATAGTCGCAATTTCAAACTGCGAATACGTGCAGAGAGCCAGAATTTGGCTCCAAAATATGGCTCAGGTTTCGAAATTGGGATGTTTGGGATATTTTTACAACTGCAGGGGACTTTGGGACAAATATGAGTAAACGCCGCTTTCAGTACTTGGCATTTGTTGGGTATAAAAAAGTCACAATTTCCAACTGCGAATACGTGCAGAGAGCCAGAATTTGGCTCCAAAATATGACTCAGGCCTCGAAATTGGGAAGTTTGGGATATTTTGAAAACTGCAGGGGGGTTTGTGCAAAATGTGACTCACTGCCGCTATCAGGACTTGGCATATGTTGGGTATAAAAAGTCGTAATATCAAACTGCAAATACGTGCAAAGAGCCAGAATTTGGCTCGAAAATATGGCTCAGGCCTCGAAATTGGGATGTTTGGGATATTTTGAAAACTTCAGGAAGGTTTGGGACAAATGTGACCAAACGCCTCTTTCAGTATTTTGCATATGTTGGGTATAAAAAAGACGCAATTTCAAACTGCGAATACGTGCAGAAAGCCAGAATTTGGCTCCAAAATATGGCTCAGGCCTCGAAATTGGGACATTTGTGATATTTAGAAAACTGCAGGAGAGTTTTTGCAAAATTTTACTTACTGCCGATTTCAGGACTTGGCATATGTTGGGAATAAAAATTCGTAATATCAAACTGCGAATACGTGCATATAGCGAGAATTTGGCTCCAAAATATGGCTAAGGCCTCGAAATTGGGATGTTTGGGATATTTTGAAAGCTGCAGGGCGAGTTTTTGCAAAATGTGACTCATTGCCGCTATCGGTACTTAGCATATGTTGGGTATAATAAGTCGTAATTTCAAACTGCGAATACGTGCAGAGAGCAAGAATTTTGCTGCAAAATATGGCTCAGGCCTCGATATTGGGATGTTTGGGATATTTTGAAAACTGCAGGAAGGTTTGGGACAAATGTGACCAAACGCCGCTTTCAGTACTTCGCATATGTTGGGAATAAAAAAATCGCAATTTCAAACTGCAATTACGTGCTGAGAGAAAGAATTTGTCTTCAAAATATGGCTAAAACCTCGAAATTGGGATGTTTGGGATATTTTGAAAACTGCAGGGGAGTTTGTGCAAAATGTGAATCATTGCCGCTATCAGTACTTGGAATATGTTGGGTATAAAAAGTCGTAATTTCAAACTGCGAATACGTGCAGAGAGCCAGAATTTGGCTCCAAAATATGGCTCAGGCCTCAAAATTGGGATGTTTAGGATATTTTGAAAACTGCATAGGGGATTGGGACAAATGTGACCAAACGGCGCTTTCAGTACTTGGCATATGTTGGGTATAAAAAATTCGCAATTTCAAACTGCGAATACGTGCAGAGAGCCAGAATTTGGCTCCAAAATATGGCTCAGGCCTCGAAATTGGGAAGTTTTGGATATTTTGAAAACTGCAGGGAGGTTTGTGCAAAATGTGACTCACTGCCGCTTTCAGTACTTGGCATATGTTGGGTATAAAAAGTCGTAATATCAAACTGCGAATACGTGCAGAGCGCCAGAATTTGGCTCCAAAATATGGCTCAGGCCTCGATATTGGGATGTTTGGGATATTTTGAAAACTGCAAGAAGGTTTGGGACAAATGTGACCAAACGCCGATTTCAGTACTTCGCATATGATGGGTATAAATAATCGTAATTTCAAACTGCGAATACGTGCATAGAGCTAGAATTTGGCTCCAAAATATGGCTAAGGCCTCCAAAATGGGATATTTGTGATATCTTGAAAACTGCAGGGGAGTTTGTGCAAAATGTGACTCACTGCCGCGTCCAGTACTTGGCATATGTTGGGTATAAAAAGTCGTAATATCAAACTGCGAATACGTGCAGAGAGCCAGAATTTGGCTGCAAAATATGGCTCAGGCCTCGAAATTGGGATGTTTGGATATTTTGAAAATTACAGGGGGGATTGGGACAAATGTGACCAAACCCCGCTTGCAGTACTTAGCATATGTTAGGTATATAAAATTCGCAATTTCAAACTGCGAATACGTGCAGAGAGCCAGAATTTGGCTCCAAAATATGGCTCAGGCCTTGAAATTGAGATATTTGGAATATTTTGAAAACTGCAGGGGAGTTTGTGCAAAATGTGACTGACTGCTGCTTTCAGGACTTGGCATATGTTGGGTATAAAAAGTCGTAATTTCAAACTGCGAATACGTGCAGAGAGCCAGAATTTGGCTCCAAAATATGGATCAGGCCTCGATATTGGGATGTTTAGGATATTTTGAAAATTGCAGGGGGGATATGGACAAATGTGACCAACCGCCGCTTTCAGTACTTGGCATATGTTGGGTATAAAAAAGTCGTAATTTCAAACTGCAAATACGTGCAAAGAGCAAGAATTTGGCTACAAAATATGGCTCAGGCCTCGAAATTGGGATATTTGGGATATTTCAAAAACTGCAGGGGAGTTTGTGCAAAATGTGACTCACTGACGCTTTCAGGACTTGGCATATGTTGGGTATAAAAAGTCGTAATATCAAACTGCAAATACGTGCAGAGAGCCAGAATTTGGCTCCAAAATATGGCTCAGGCCTCGAAATTGGGATGTTTGGGATATTTTGAAAACTGCAGGGAAGTTTGTTCAAAATGTGATTCATTGCCGCTTTCAGTACCTAGCATATGTTGGGTATAATAAGTCGTAATTTCAAACTGCGAATTCGAGCAGAGAGCCAGAATTTGGCTCCATAATATGGCTCTGGCCGGGATATTGGGATGTTTAGGATATTTTGAAAACTTCAGGAAGTTTTGGGACAAATGTGACCAAACGCCTCTTTCAGTATTTTGATTATGTTGGGTATAAAAAAGACGCAATTTCAAACTGCGAATACGTGCAGAGAGCCAGAATTTGGCTCCAAAATATGGCTCAGGCCTCGAAATTGGGATGTTTGGGATATTTTGAAAACTGCAGGGAAGTTTGTTCAAAATGTGATTCATTGCCGCTTTCAGTACCTAGCATATGTTGGGTATAATAAGTCGTAATTTCAAACTGCGAATTCGAGCAGAGAGCCAGAATTTGGCTCCAAAATATGGCTCAGGCCGCGATATTGGGATGTTTAGGATATTTTGAAAACTACAGGAAGGTTTGGGACTAATGTGACCAAACGCCACTTTCAGTACTTGGCATATGTTGGGTATAAAATAGTCGCAATTTCAAACTGCGAATACGTGCAGAGAGCCAGAATTTGGCTCCAAAATATGGCTCAGGTTTCGAAATTGGGATGTTTGGGATATTTTTACAACTGCAGGGGACTTTGGGACAAATATGAGTAAACGCCGCTTTCAGTACTTGGCATTTGTTGGGTATAAAAAAGTCACAATTTCCAACTGCGAATACGTGCAGAGAGCCAGAATTTGGCTCCAAAATATGACTCAGGCCTCGAAATTGGGAAGTTTGGGATATTTTGAAAACTGCAGGGGGGTTTGTGCAAAATGTGACTCACTGCCGCTATCAGGACTTGGCATATGTTGGGTATAAAAAGTCGTAATATCAAACTGCAAATACGTGCAAAGAGCCAGAATTTGGCTCGAAAATATGGCTCAGGCCTCGAAATTGGGATGTTTGGGATATTTTGAAAACTTCAGGAAGGTTTGGGACAAATGTGACCAAACGCCTCTTTCAGTATTTTGCATATGTTGGGTATAAAAAAGACGCAATTTCAAACTGCGAATACGTGCAGAAAGCCAGAATTTGGCTCCAAAATATGGCTCAGGCCTCGAAATTGGGACATTTGTGATATTTAGAAAACTGCAGGAGAGTTTTTGCAAAATTTTACTTACTGCCGATTTCAGGACTTGGCATATGTTGGGAATAAAAATTCGTAATATCAAACTGCGAATACGTGCATATAGCGAGAATTTGGCTCCAAAATATGGCTAAGGCCTCGAAATTGGGATGTTTGGGATATTTTGAAAGCTGCAGGGCGAGTTTTTGCAAAATGTGACTCATTGCCGCTATCGGTACTTAGCGTATGTTGGGTATAATAAGTCGTAATTTCAAACTGCGAATATGTGCAGAGAGCAAGAATTTGGCTGCAAAATATGGCTCAGGCCTCGATATTGGGATGTTTGGGATATTTTGAAAACTGCAGGAAGGTTTGGGACAAATGTGACCAAACGCCGCTTTCAGTACTTCGCATATGTTGGGAATAAAAAAATCGCAATTTCAAACTGCAATTACGTGCTGAGAGAAAGAATTTGTCTTCAAAATATGGCTAAAACCTCGAAATTGGGATGTTTGGGATATTTTGAAAACTGCAGGGGAGTTTGTGCAAAATGTGACTCATTGCCGCTATCAGTACTTGGAATATGTTGGGTATAAAAAGTCGTAATTTCAAACTGCGAATACGTGCAGAGAGCCAGAATTTGGCTCCAAAATATGGCTCAGGCCTCAAAATTGGGATGTTTGGGATATTTTGAAAACTGCATAGGGGATTGGGACAAATGTGACCAAACGGCGCTTTCAGTACTTGGCATATGTTGGGTATAAAAAATTCGCAATTTCAAACTGCGAATACGTGCAGAGAGCCAGAATTTGGCTCCAAAATATGGCTCAGGCCTCGAAATTGGGAAGTTTTGGATATTTTGAAAACTGCAGGGAGGTTTGTGCAAAATGTGACTCACTGCCGCTTTCAGTACTTGGCATATGTTGGGTATAAAAAGTCGTAATATCAAACTGCGAATACGTGCAGAGCGCCAGAATTTGGCTCCAAAATATGGCTCAGGCCTCGATATTGGGATGTTTGGGATATTTTGAAAACTGCAAGAAGGTTTGGGACAAATGTGACCAAACGCCGATTTCAGTACTTCGCATATGATGGGTATAAATAATCGTAATTTCAAACTGCGAATACGTGCATAGAGCTAGAATTTGGCTCCAAAATATGGCTAAGGCCTCCAAAATGGGATATTTGTGATATCTTGAAAACTGCAGGGGAGTTTGTGCAAAATGTGACTCACTGCCGCGTCCAGTACTTGGCATATGTTGGGTATAAAAAGTCGTAATATCAAACTGCGAATACGTGCAGAGAGCCAGAATTTGGCTGCAAAATATGGCTCAGGCCTCGAAATTGGGATGTTTGGATATTTTGAAAATTACAGGGGGGATTGGGACAAATGTGACCAAACCCCGCTTGCAGTACTTAGCATATGTTAGGTATATAAAATTCGCAATTTCAAACTGCGAATACGTGCAGAGAGCCAGAATTTGGCTCCAAAATATGGCTCAGGCCTTGAAATTGAGATATTTGGAATATTTTGAAAACTGCAGGGGAGTTTGTGCAAAATGTGACTGACTGCTGCTTTCAGGACTTGGCATATGTTGGGTATAAAAAGTCGTAATTTCAAACTGCGAATACGTGCAGAGAGCCAGAATTTGGCTCCAAAATATGGATCAGGCCTCGATATTGGGATGTTTAGGATATTTTGAAAATTGCAGGGGGGATATGGACAAATGTGACCAACCGCCGCTTTCAGTACTTGGCATATGTTGGGTATAAAAAAGTCGTAATTTCAAACTGCAAATACGTGCAAAGAGCAAGAATTTGGCTACAAAATATGGCTCAGGCCTCGAAATTGGGATATTTGGGATATTTCAAAAACTGCAGGGGAGTTTGTGCAAAATGTGACTCACTGACGCTTTCAGGACTTGGCATATGTTGGGTATAAAAAGTCGTAATATCAAACTGCAAATACGTGCAGAGAGCCAGAATTTGGCTCCAAAATATGGCTCAGGCCTCGAAATTGGGATGTTTGGGATATTTTGAAAACTGCAGGGAAGTTTGTTCAAAATGTGATTCATTGCCGCTTTCAGTACCTAGCATATGTTGGGTATAATAAGTCGTAATTTCAAACTGCGAATTCGAGCAGAGAGCCAGAATTTGGCTCCATAATATGGCTCAGGCCGGGATATTGGGATGTTTAGGATATTTTGAAAACTTCAGGAAGTTTTGGGACAAATGTGACCAAACGCCTCTTTCAGTATTTTGATTATGTTGGGTATAAAAAAGACGCAATTTCAAACTGCGAATACGTGCAGAGAGCCAGAATTTGGCTCCAAAATATGGCTCAGGCCTCGAAATTGGGATGTTTGGGATATTTTGAAAACTGCAGGGAAGTTTGTTCAAAATGTGATTCATTGCCGCTTTCAGTACCTAGCATATGTTGGGTATAATAAGTCGTAATTTCAAACTGCGAATTCGAGCAGAGAGCCAGAATTTGGCTCCAAAATATGGCTCAGGCCGCGATATTGGGATGTTTAGGATATTTGGAAAACTACAGGAAGGTTTGGGACTAATGTGACCAAACGCCACTTTCAGTACTTGGCATATGTTGGGTATAAAATAGTCGCAATTTCAAACTGCGAATACGTGCAGAGAGCCAGAATTTGGCTCCAAAATATGGCTCAGGCTTCGAAATTGGGATTTTGGGATATTTTTAAAACTGCAGTGGACTTTGGGACAAATATGACCTAACGCCGCTTTCATTACTTGGCATATGTTGGGTATAAAAAAGTCACAATTTCCAACTGCGAATACGTGCAGAGAGCCAGAATTTGGCTCCAAAATATGACTCAGGCCTCGAAATTGGGAAGTTTGGGAAATTTTGAAAACTGCAGGGGGGTTTGTGCAAAATGTGACTCACTGCCGCTATCAGGACTTGGCATATGTTGGGTATAAAAATTCGTAATATCATACTGCAAATACGTGCAGAGAGCCAGATTTTGGCTCGAAAATATGGCTCAGACCTCGAAATTGGGATGTTTGGGATATTTTGAAAACTTCAGGAAGGTTTGGGACAAATGTGACCAAACGCCTGTTTCAGTATTTTGCTTATGTTGGGTATAAAAAAGACGCAATTTCAAACTTCGAATACGTGCAGAGAGCCAGAATTTGGCTCCAAAATATGACTCAGGCCTCGAAATTGGGAAGTTTGGGAAATTTTGAAAACTGCAGGGGGGTTTGTGCAAAATTTTTCTTACTGCCGGTTTCAGGACTTGGGATATGTTGGGTATAAAAAGTCGTAATATCAAACTGCGAATACGTGCATATAGCCAGAATTTGGCACCAAAATATGGCTAAGGCCTCGAAATTAGGATGTTTGGGATATTTTGAAAACTGCAGGGCGATTTTGTGCAAAATGTGACTCATTGCCGCTATCGGTACTTGGCATATGTTGGGTATAATAAGTCGTAATTTCAAACTGCGAATACGTGCAGAGAGCCAGAATTTGGCTCCAAAATATGGCTCAGGCCTCGAAATTGGGATGTTTGGGATATTCTGAAAACTGCAGGGAGGTTTGGGACAAATGTGACCGAACGCCTCATTCAGTACTTGGCATATGTTGGTTTAAAAAAGTCGCAATATCAAACTGCGAATATGTGCAGAGAGCCAGAATTTGGCTCCATAATATGGCTCAGGACTCGAAATTGGGATATTTGAGATATTTTGAAAACTGCAGGGGAGTTTGTGCAAAATGTCACACACTGAGGCTTTCAGGTCTTCGCATATGTTGGGTATAAAAATTCGTAATTTCAAACGGCGAATACGTGCAGAGAGCCAGAATTTTGCTCCAAAATAAGACTCAGGCCTCGAAATTGGGAAGTTTGGGATATTTTGAAAACTGCAGAGGAGTTTGGGACAAATATGACCAAATGCCGCTTTCAGTACTTGGCATATGTTGGGTATAAAATAGTCACAATTTCAAACTGCGAATACGTGCTGAGAGCCAGAATTTGGCTCCAAAATATGGCTCAGGCTTCGAAATTGGGATGTTTGGACTATTTTTAAAACTGCAAGGGACTTTGGGACAAATATGACCAAACGCCGCTTTCAGTACTTGGCATATGTTGGGTATAAAAACGTCACAATTTCAAACTGCGAATACGTGCAGAGAGCCAGAAATTGGCTCCAAAATATGGCGCAGGCCGCGATATTGGGATGTTTAGGATATTTTGAAAACTACAGGAAGGTTTGGGACAAATGTGACCAAACGCCACTTTCAGTACTTGGCATATGTTGGGTATAAAATAGTCGCAATTTCAAACTGCGAATACGTGCAGAGAGCCAGAATTTGGCTCCAAAATATGGCTCAGGCCTTGAAATTGAGATATTTGGAATATTTTGAAAACTGCAGGGGAGTTTGTGCAAAATATGACTGACTGCTGCTTTCAGGACTTGGCATATGTTGGGTATAAAAAGTCGTAATTTGAAACTGCGAATACGTGCAGAGAGCCAGAATTTGGCTCCAAAATATGGATCAGGCCTCGATATTGGGATGTTTAGGATATTTTGAAAATTGCAGGGGGGATATGGACAAATGTGACCAACCGCCGCTTTCAGTACTTGGCATATGTTGGGTATAAAAAATCGTAATTTCAAACTGCAAATACGTGCAAAGAGCAAGAATTTGGCTACAAAATATGGCTCAGGCCTCGAAATTGGGATATTTGGGATATTTCAAAAACTGCAGGGGAGTTTGTGCAAAATGTGACTCACTGACGCTTTCAGGACTTGGCATATGTTGGGTATAAAAAGTCGTAATATCAAACTGCAAATACGTGCAGAGAGCCAGAATTTGGCTCGAAAATATGTCTCAGGCCTCGAAATTGGGATGTTTTGGATATTTTGAAAACTTCAGGAAGTTTTGGGACAAATGTGACCAAACGCCTCTTTCAGTATTTTGATTATGTTGGGTATAAAAAAGACGCAATTTCAAACTGCGAATACGTGCAGAGAGCCAGAATTTGGCTCCAAAATATGGCTCATGCCTCGAAATTGGGACATTTGTGATATTTAGAAAACTGCAGGAGAGTTTTTGCAAAATTTTACTTACTGCCGATTTCAGGACTTGGCATATGTTGGGTATAAAAAGTCGTAATATCAAACTGCGAATACGTGCATATAGCCAGAATTTGGCTCCAAAATATGGCTAAGGCCTCGAAATTGGGATGTTTGGGATATTTTGAAAGCTGCAGGGCGAGTTTTTGCAAAATGTGACTCATTGCCGCTATCGGTACTTAGCATATGTTGGGTATAATAAGTCGTAATTTCAAACTGCGAATACGTGCAGAGAGCAAGAATTTGGCTCCAAAATATGGCTCAGACCTCGATATTGGGATGTTTGGGATATTTTGAAAACTGCAGGAAGGTTTGGGACAAATGTGACCAAACGCCGCTTTCAGTACTTCGCATATGTTGGGAATAAAAAAATCGCAATTTCAAACTGCAATTACGTGCAGAGAGAAAGAATTTGTCTTCAAAATATGGCTAAAACCTCGAAATTGGGATGTTTGGGATATTTTGAAAACTGCAGGGGAGTTTGTGCAAAATGTGACTCATTGCCGCTATCAGTACTTGGAATATGTTGGGAATAAAAAGTCGTAATTTCAAACTGCGAATACGTGCAGAGAGCCAGAATTTGGCTCCAAAATATGGCTCAGGCCTCAAAATTGGGATGTTTGGAATATTTTGAAAACTGCATGGGGGATTGGGACAAATGTGACCAAACAGCGCTTTCAGTACTTGGCATATGTTGGGTATAAAAAATTCGCAATTTCAAACTGCGAATACGTGCAGAGAGCCAGAATTTGGCTCCAAAATATGGCTCAGGCCTCGAAATTGGGAAGTTTTGGATATTTTGAAAACTGCAGGGAGGTTTGTGCAAAATGTGACTCACTGCCACTTTCAGTACTTTGCATATGTTGGGTATAAAAAGTCGTAATATCAAACTGCAAATACGTGCAGAGCGCCAGAATTTGGCTCAAAAATATGGCTCAGGCCTCGATATTGGGATGTTTGGGATATTTTGAAAACTGCAAGAAGGTTTGGGACAAATGTGACCAAACGCCGATTTCAGTACTTCGCATATGATGGGTATAAATAATCGTAATTTCAAACTGCGAATACGTGCATAGAGCTAGAATTTGGCTCCAAAATATGGCTAAGGCCTCCAAAATGGGATATTTGTGATATCTTGAAAACTGCAGGGGAGTTTGTGCAAAATGTGACTCAC
Organism: Procambarus clarkii; assembly: GCF_040958095.1. NCBI lineage: Eukaryota > Metazoa > Arthropoda > Malacostraca > Decapoda > Cambaridae > Procambarus > Procambarus clarkii. The sequence goes on from NC_091207.1 coordinate 6,854,338, forward strand.
TGCCGCGTCCAGTATTTGGCATATGTTGGGTATAAAAAGTCGTAATATCAAACTGCGAATACGTGCAGAGAGCCAGAATTTGGCTGCAAAATATGGCTCAGGCCTCGAAATTGGGATGTTTGGATATTTTGAAAATTACAGGGGGGATTGGGACAAATGTGACCAAACCCCGCTTGCAGTACTTAGCATATGTTAGGTATATAAAATTCGCAATTTCAAACTGCGAATACGTGCAGAGAGCCAGAATTTGGCTCCAAAATATGGCTCAGGCCTTGAAATTGAGATATTTGGAATATTTTGAAAACTGCAGGGGAGTTTGTGCAAAATGTGACTGACTGCTGCTTTCAGGACTTGGCATATGTTGGGTATAAAAAGTCGTAATTTGAAACTGCGAATACGTGCAGAGAGCCAGAATTTGGCTCCAAAATATGGATCAGGCCTCGATATTGGGATGTTTAGGATATTTTGAAAATTGCAGGGGGGATATGGACAAATGTGACCAACCGCCGCTTTCAGTACTTGGCATATGTTGGGTATAAAAAATCGTAATTTCAAACTGCAAATACGTGCAAAGAGCAAGAATTTGGCTACAAAATATGGCTCAGGCCTCGAAATTGGGATATTTGGGATATTTCAAAAACTGCAGGGGAGTTTGTGCAAAATGTGACTCACTGACGCTTTCAGGACTTGGCATATGTTGGGTATAAAAAGTCGTAATATCAAACTGCAAATACGTGCAGAGAGCCAGAATTTGGCTCGAAAATATGTCTCAGGCCTCGAAATTGGGATGTTTTGGATATTTTGAAAACTTCAGGAAGTTTTGGGACAAATGTGACCAAACGCCTCTTTCAGTATTTTGATTATGTTGGGTATAAAAAAGACGCAATTTCAAACTGCGAATACGTGCAGAGAGCCAGAATTTGGCTCCAAAATATGGCTCATGCCTCGAAATTGGGACATTTGTGATATTTAGAAAACTGCAGGAGAGTTTTTGCAAAATTTTACTTACTGCCGATTTCAGGACTTGGCATATGTTGGGTATAAAAAGTCGTAATATCAAACTGCGAATACGTGCATATAGCCAGAATTTGGCTCCAAAATATGGCTAAGGCCTCGAAATTGGGATGTTTGGGATATTTTGAAAGCTGCAGGGCGAGTTTTTGCAAAATGTGACTCATTGCCGCTATCGGTACTTAGCATATGTTGGGTATAATAAGTCGTAATTTCAAACTGCGAATACGTGCAGAGAGCAAGAATTTGGCTCCAAAATATGGCTCAGACCTCGATATTGGGATGTTTGGGATATTTTGAAAACTGCAGGAAGGTTTGGGACAAATGTGACCAAACGCCGCTTTCAGTACTTCGCATATGTTGGGAATAAAAAAATCGCAATTTCAAACTGCAATTACGTGCAGAGAGAAAGAATTTGTCTTCAAAATATGGCTAAAACCTCGAAATTGGGATGTTTGGGATATTTTGAAAACTGCAGGGGAGTTTGTGCAAAATGTGACTCATTGCCGCTATCAGTACTTGGAATATGTTGGGAATAAAAAGTCGTAATTTCAAACTGCGAATACGTGCAGAGAGCCAGAATTTGGCTCCAAAATATGGCTCAGGCCTCAAAATTGGGATGTTTGGAATATTTTGAAAACTGCATGGGGGATTGGGACAAATGTGACCAAACAGCGCTTTCAGTACTTGGCATATGTTGGGTATAAAAAATTCGCAATTTCAAACTGCGAATACGTGCAGAGAGCCAGAATTTGGCTCCAAAATATGGCTCAGGCCTCGAAATTGGGAAGTTTTGGATATTTTGAAAACTGCAGGGAGGTTTGTGCAAAATGTGACTCACTGCCACTTTCAGTACTTTGCATATGTTGGGTATAAAAAGTCGTAATATCAAACTGCAAATACGTGCAGAGCGCCAGAATTTGGCTCAAAAATATGGCTCAGGCCTCGATATTGGGATGTTTGGGATATTTTGAAAACTGCAAGAAGGTTTGGGACAAATGTGACCAAACGCCGATTTCAGTACTTCGCATATGATGGGTATAAATAATCGTAATTTCAAACTGCGAATACGTGCATAGAGCTAGAATTTGGCTCCAAAATATGGCTAAGGCCTCCAAAATGGGATATTTGTGATATCTTGAAAACTGCAGGGGAGTTTGTGCAAAATGTGACTCACTGCCGCGTCCAGTATTTGGCATATGTTGGGTATAAAAAGTCGTAATATCAAACTGCGAATACGTGCAGAGAGCCAGAATTTGGCTGCAAAATATGGCTCAGGCCTCGAAATTGGGATGTTTGGATATTTTGAAAATTACAGGGGGGATTGGGACAAATGTGACCAAACCCCGCTTGCAGTACTTAGCATATGTTAGGTATATAAAATTCGCAATTTCAAACTGCGAATACGTGCAGAGAGCCAGAATTTGGCTCCAAAATATGGCTCAGGCCTTGAAATTGAGATATTTGGAATATTTTGAAAACTGCAGGGGAGTTTGTGCAAAATGTGACTGACTGCTGCTTTCAGGACTTGGCATATGTTGGGTATAAAAAGTCGTAATTTCAAACTGCGAATACGTGCAGAGAGCCAGAATTTGTCTGCAAAATATGGATCAGGCCTCGATATTGGGATGTTTAGGATATTTTGAAAATTGCAGGGGGGATATGGACAAATGTGACCAACCGCCGCTTTCAGTACTTGGCATATGTTGGGTATAAAAAATCGTAATTTCAAACTGCAAATACGTGCAAAGAGCAAGAATTTGGCTACAAAATATGGCTCAGGCCTCGAAATTGGGATATTTGGGATATTTCAAAAACTGCAGGGGAGTTTGTGCAAAATGTGACTCACTGACGCTTTCAGGACTTGGCATATGTTGGGTATAAAAAGTCGTAATATCAAACTGCAAATACGTGCAGAGAGCCAGAATTTGGCTCGAAAATATGTCTCAGGCCTCGAAATTGGGATGTTTTGGATATTTTGAAAACTTCAGGAAGTTTTGGGACAAATGTGACCAAACGCCTCTTTCAGTATTTTGATTATGTTGGGTATAAAAAAGACGCAATTTCAAACTGCGAATACGTGCAGAGAGCCAGAATTTGGCTCCAAAATATGGCTCATGCCTCGAAATTGGGACATTTGTGATATTTAGAAAACTGCAGGAGAGTTTTTGCAAAATTTTACTTACTGCCGATTTCAGGACTTGGCATATGTTGGGTATAAAAAGTCGTAATATCAAACTGCGAATACGTGCATATAGCCAGAATTTGGCTCCAAAATATGGCTAAGGCCTCGAAATTGGGATGTTTGGGATATTTTGAAAGCTGCAGGGCGAGTTTTTGCAAAATGTGACTCATTGCCGCTATCGGTACTTAGCATATGTTGGGTATAATAAGTCGTAATTTCAAACTGCGAATACGTGCAGAGAGCAAGAATTTGGCTCCAAAATATGGCTCAGACCTCGATATTGGGATGTTTGGGATATTTTGAAAACTGCAGGAAGGTTTGGGACAAATGTGACCAAACGCCGCTTTCAGTACTTCGCATATGTTGGGAATAAAAAAATCGCAATTTCAAACTGCAATTACGTGCAGAGAGAAAGAATTTGTCTTCAAAATATGGCTAAAACCTCGAAATTGGGATGTTTGGGATATTTTGAAAACTGCAGGGGAGTTTGTGCAAAATGTGACTCATTGCCGCTATCAGTACTTGGAATATGTTGGGTATAAAAAGTCGTAATTTCAAACTGCGAATACGTGCAGAGAGCCAGAATTTGGCTCCAAAATATGGCTCAGGCCTCAAAATTGGGATGTTTGGAATATTTTGAAAACTGCATGGGGGATTGGGACAAATGTGACCAAACAGCGCTTTCAGTACTTGGCATATGTTGGGTATAAAAAATTCGCAATTTCAAACTGCGAATACGTGCAGAGAGCCAGAATTTGGCTCCAAAATATGGCTCAGGCCTCGAAATTGGGAAGTTTTGGATATTTTGAAAACTGCAGGGAGGTTTGTGCAAAATGTGACTCACTGCCGCTTTCAGTACTTTGCATATGTTGGGTATAAAAAGTCGTAATATCAAACTGCAAATACGTGCAGAGCGCCAGAATTTGGCTCAAAAATATGGCTCAGGCCTCGATATTGGGATGTTTGGGATATTTTGAAAACTGCAAGAAGGTTTGGGACAAATGTGACCAAACGCCGATTTCAGTACTTCGCATATGATGGGTATAAATAATCGTAATTTCAAACTGCGAATACGTGCATAGAGCCAGAATTTGGCTGCAAAATATGGCTAAGGCCTCCAAAATGGGATATTTGTGATATTTTGAAAACTGCAGGGGAGTTTGTGCAAAATGTGACTCACTGCCGCGTCCAGTACTTGGCATATGTTGGGTATAAAAAGTCGTAATATCAAACTGCGAATACGTGCAGAGAGCCAGAATTTGGCTGCAAAATATGGCTCAGGCCTCGAAATTGGGATGTTTGGATATTTTGAAAATTACAAGGGGGATTAGGACAAATGTGACCAAACCCTGCTTGCAGTACTTAGCATATGTTAGGTATATAAAATTCGCAATTTCAAACTGCGAATACGTGCAGAGAGCCAGAATTTGGCTCCAAAATATGGCTCAGGCCTTGAAATTGAGATATTTGGAATATTTTGAAAACTGCAGGGGAGTTTGTGCAAAATGTGACTCACTGCTGCTTTCAGGACTTGGCATATGTTGGGTATAAAAAGTCGTAATTTCAAACTGCGAATACGTGCAGAGAGCCAGAATTTGGCTCCAAAATATGGATCAGGCCTCGATATTGGGATGTTTAGGATATTTTGAAAATTGCAGGGGGGATATGGACAAATGTGACCAAACGCCGCTTTCAGTACTTGGCATATGTTGGGTATAAAAAAGTCGTAATTTCAAACTGCAAATACGTGCAAAGAGCCAGAATTTGGCTCCAAACTATGGCTCAGGCCTCGAAATTGGGATATTTGGGATATTTCAAAAACTGCAGGGGAGTTTGTGCAAAATGTGACTCACTGACGCTTTCAGGACTAGGCATATGTTGGGTATAAAAAGTCGTAATATCAAACTGCAAATACGGGCAGAGAGCCAGAATTTGGCTCGAAAATACGGCTCAGGCCTCGAAATTGGGATGTTTGGGATATTTTGAAAACTTCAGGAAGGTTTGGGACAAATGTGACCAAACGCCTCTTTCAGTATTTTGCTTATGTTGGGTATAAAAAAGACGCAATTTCAAACTGCGAATACGTGCAGAGAGCCAGAATTTGGCTCCAAAATATGGCTCAGGCCGCGATATTGGGATGTTTAGGATATTTTGAAAACTACAGGAAGGTTTGGGACAAATGTGACCAAAAGCCACTTTCAGTACTTGGCATATGATGGGTATAAAATAGTCGCAATTTCAAATTGCGAATACGTGCAGAGAGCCAGAATTTGGCTACAAAATATGGCTCAGGCTTCGAAATTGGGATGTTTGGGATATTTTCACAACTGCAGGGGACTTTGGGACTAATATGAGTAAACGCCGCTTTCAGTACTTGGCATTTGTTGGGTATAAAAAAGTCACAATTTCCAACTACGAATACGTGCAGAGAGTCAGAATTTGGCTCCAAAATATGACTCAGGCCTCGAAATTGGGAAGTTTGGGATATTTTGAAAACTGCAGGGGGGTTTGTTCAAAATGTGACTCACTGCCGCTATCAGGACTTGGCATATGGTGGGTATAAAAAGTTTATAATATCAAACTGCAAATACGTGCAAAGAGCCAGAATTTGGCTCGAAAATATGGCTCAGGCCTCGAAATTGGGATGTTTGGGATATTTTGAAAACTTCAGGAAGGTTTGGGACAAATGTGACCAAACGCCTCTTTCAGTATTTTGCATATGTTGGGTATAAAAAAGATGCAATTTCAAACTGCGAATACGTGCAGAGAGAGCCAGAATTTGGCTCCAAAATATGGCTCAGGCCTCGAAATTGGGACATTTGTGATATTTAGAAAACTGCAGGAGAGTTTTTGCAAAATTTTACTTACTGCCGGTTTCAGGACTTGGCATATGTTGGGTATAAAAAGTCGTAATATCAAACTGCGAATACGTGCATATAGCCAGAATTTGGCTCCAAAATATGGCTAAGGCCTCGAAATTGGGATGTTTGGGATATTTTGAAAACTGCAGAGCGAGTTTTTGCAAAATGTGACTCATTGCCGCTATCGGTACTTAGCATATGTTGGGTATAATAAGTCGTAATTTCAAACTGCGAATACGTGCAGAGAGCCATAATTTGGCTCCAAAATATGGCTCAAGCCTCGAAAATGGGATGTTTGTGATATTTTGAAAACTGCAGGGGAGTTTGTTCAAAATGTGACTCACTGCCGAGCCCAGTACTTAGCATATGTTCGGTATAAAAAGTCAAAATATTAAACTGCAAATACGTGCAGAGAGCCAGAATTTGGCTCCAAAATATGACTCAGGCCTCGAAAATGGGATGTTTGTGATATTTTGAAAACTGCAGGGGAGTTTGTGCAAAATGTGACTCAGTGCTGTGTCCAGTACTTGGCATATGTTGGGTATAAAAAGTCATTATATTAAAGTGCGAATACGTACAGAGAGCCAGAATTTGGCTCCAAAATATGGCTCAGGCCTCGAAATTGGGATATTTTGAAAACTGGAGCGGAGTTTGTTCAAAATGTGACTCACTGCCGCTTTCAGGACTTGGCATATGTTGGGTATAAAAATTCTTAATTTCAAAGTGCGAATACGTGCAGAGAGCCAGAATTTTGCTCCAAAATAAGACTCAGGCCTCGAAATTGAGAAGTTTGAGATATTTTGAAAACTGCAGGGGAGTTTGGGACAAATATGACCAAACGCCGCTTTCAGTACTTGGCATATGTTGGGTATAAGAAATTCGCAATTTCAAACTGCGAATACGTGCAGAGAGCCAGAATTTGGCTCCAAAATATGGCTCCAGCCTCGAAATTGGGATACTTGGGATATTTCGAAAACTACAGGGGAGTTTGTGCAAAATTTGACTTACTGCCGCTTTCAGGACTATGTTTGGTATAAAAAGTCGTAATATCAAACTGCGAATACGTGCATAGAGCCAGAATTTGGCTCCAAAATATGGGTCAGGCCTTGAAATTGGGATGTTTGGGATATTTTGAAAACTGCAGGAAGGTTTGGGACAAATGTGACAAAACGCCGCTTTCAGTACTTGGCATATGTTGCGTATAAAAAATTCGCAATTTCAAACTGCGATTACGTGCAGAGAGAAAGAATTTGTCTTCAAAATATGGCTAAGGACTCGAAATTGGGATGTTTGGGATATTTTGAAAACTGCAGGGGAGTTTGTGCAAAATGTGACTCATTGCCGCTATCAGTACTTGGAATATGTTGGGTATAAAAAGTCGTAATTTCAAACTGCGAATACGTGCAGAGAGCCAGAATTTGGCTCCAAAATATGGCTCAGGCCTCGAAATTGGGATGTTTGGGATATTTTGAAAACTGCATGGGGGATTGGGACAAATGTGACCAAACGGCGCTTTCAGTACTTGGCATATGTTGGGTATAAAAATTCTTAATTTCAAAGTGCGAATACGTGCAGAGAGCCAGAATTTTGCTCCAAAATAAGACTCAGGCCTCGAAATTGAGAAGTTTGAGATATTTTGAAAACTGCAGGGGAGTTTGGGACATATATGACCAAACGCCGCTTTCAGTACTTTGCATATGTTGGGTATAAGAAATTCGCAATTTCAAACTGCGAATACGTGCAGAGAGCCAGAATTTGGCTCCAAAATATGGCTCAGGCCTCGAAATTGGGATGTTTGGGATATTGTGAAAACTGCATGGGGGATTGGGACAAATGTGACCAAACGGCGCTTTCAGTACTCTGCGTATGTTGGGTATAAAAAATTCGCAATTTCAAACTGCGAATACGTGCAGAGAGCCAGAATTTGGCTCCAAAATATGGCTAAGGCCTCGAAATTGGGATGTTTGGAATATTTTGAAAACTGCAGGACGAGTTTTTGCAAAATGTGACTCATTTCCGCTATCGGTAATTAGCATATGTTGGGTATAATAAGTCGTAATTTCAAACTGCGAATACGTGCAGAGAGCAAGAATTTGGCTCCAAAATATGGCTCAGGCCTCGATATTGGGATGTTTGGGATATTTTGAAAACTGCAGGAAGGTTTGGGACAAATGTGACCAAACGCCGCTTTCAGTACTTCGCATATGTTGGGTATAAAAAAATCGTAATTTCAAACTGCGAATACGTGCAGAGAGCCTGAATTTGGCTCCAAAATATGGCTCAGGACTCGAAAATGGGATGTTTGTGATATTTTGAAAACTGCAGGGGAGTTTGTGCAAAATGTGACTCACTGCCGTGTCCAGTACTTGGCATATGTTGGGTATAAAAAGTCATAATATTAAAGTGCGAATACGTGCAGAGAGCCTGAATTTGGCTCCAAAATATGGCTCAGGCCTCGAAATTGGGATATTTGGGATATTTTGAAAACTGGAGGGGAGTTTGTGCAAAATGTGACTCACTGCCGCTTTCAGGACTTGGCATATGTTGGGTATAAAAAATCATATTTTCAAACTGCGAATACGTGCAGAGAGCCAGAATTTGATTCCAAAATATGGCTCAGTCCTCGAAATTGGGATATTTGGGATATTTTGAAAACTGGAGGGGAGTTTGTGCAAAATGTGACTCACTGCCGCTTTCAGGACTTGGCATATGTTGGGTATAAAAAGTCGTAATTTCAAACGGCGAATATGTGCAGAGAGCCAGAATTTGGCTCCAAAATATGGCTCAGGCCTCGAAATTGGGATATTTGGGATATTTTGAAAACTGGAGGGGAGTTTGTAGAAAATGTGACTCACTGCCGCTTTCAGGACTTGTCATATGTTGGGTATAAAAAGTCTGAATTTCAAACTGCGAATACGTGCAGAGAGCTTGAATTTGGCTCCAAAATATGGCTCAGGCCTCGAAATTGGGATGTTTGGGATATTTTGAAAACTGCAGGGGGGATTGAGAAAATGTGACCAAACTCCGCTTTCAGTACTTGGCATATGTTGGGTATAAAAAAGTCGCAATTTCAAACTGCGAATACGTGCAGAGAGCCAGAATTTGGCTCCAAAATATGGCTCAGGCCTCGAAATTGGGAAGTTTTGGATATTTTGAAAACTGCAGGGAGGTTTGTGCAAAATGTGACTCACTGCCGCTTTCAGTACTTTGCATATGTTGGGTATAAAAAGTCGTAATATCAAACTGCAAATACGTGCAGAGCGCCAGAATTTGGCTCAAAAATATGGCTCAGGCCTCGATATTGGGATGTTTGGGATATTTTGAAAACTGCAAGAAGGTTTGGGACAAATGTGACCAAACGCCGATTTCAGTACTTCGCATATGATGGGTATAAATAATCGTAATTTCAAACTGCGAATACGTGCATAGAGCCAGAATTTGGCTGCAAAATATGGCTAAGGCCTCCAAAATGGGATATTTGTGATATTTTGAAAACTGCAGGGGAGTTTGTGCAAAATGTGACTCACTGCCGCGTCCAGTACTTGGCATATGTTGGGTATAAAAAGTCGTAATATCAAACTGCGAATACGTGCAGAGAGCCAGAATTTGGCTGCAAAATATGGCTCAGGCCTCGAAATTGGGATGTTTGGATATTTTGAAAATTACAAGGGGGATTAGGACAAATGTGACCAAACCCTGCTTGCAGTACTTAGCATATGTTAGGTATATAAAATTCGCAATTTCAAACTGCGAATACGTGCAGAGAGCCAGAATTTGGCTCCAAAATATGGCTCAGGCCTTGAAATTGAGATATTTGGAATATTTTGAAAACTGCAGGGGAGTTTGTGCAAAATGTGACTCACTGCTGCTTTCAGGACTTGGCATATGTTGGGTATAAAAAGTCGTAATTTCAAACTGCGAATACGTGCAGAGAGCCAGAATTTGGCTCCAAAATATGGATCAGGCCTCGATATTGGGATGTTTAGGATATTTTGAAAATTGCAGGGGGGATATGGACAAATGTGACCAAACGCCGCTTTCAGTACTTGGCATATGTTGGGTATAAAAAAGTCGTAATTTCAAACTGCAAATACGTGCAAAGAGCCAGAATTTGGCTCCAAACTATGGCTCAGGCCTCGAAATTGGGATATTTGGGATATTTCAAAAACTGCAGGGGAGTTTGTGCAAAATGTGACTCACTGACGCTTTCAGGACTAGGCATATGTTGGGTATAAAAAGTCGTAATATCAAACTGCAAATACGGGCAGAGAGCCAGAATTTGGCTCGAAAATACGGCTCAGGCCTCGAAATTGGGATGTTTGGGATATTTTGAAAACTTCAGGAAGGTTTGGGACAAATGTGACCAAACGCCTCTTTCAGTATTTTGCTTATGTTGGGTATAAAAAAGACGCAATTTCAAACTGCGAATACGTGCAGAGAGCCAGAATTTGGCTCCAAAATATGGCTCAGGCCGCGATATTGGGATGTTTAGGATATTTTGAAAACTACAGGAAGGTTTGGGACAAATGTGACCAAAAGCCACTTTCAGTACTTGGCATATGATGGGTATAAAATAGTCGCAATTTCAAATTGCGAATACGTGCAGAGAGCCAGAATTTGGCTACAAAATATGGCTCAGGCTTCGAAATTGGGATGTTTGGGATATTTTCACAACTGCAGGGGACTTTGGGACTAATATGAGTAAACGCCGCTTTCAGTACTTGGCATTTGTTGGGTATAAAAAAGTCACAATTTCCAACTACGAATACGTGCAGAGAGTCAGAATTTGGCTCCAAAATATGACTCAGGCCTCGAAATTGGGAAGTTTGGGATATTTTGAAAACTGCAGGGGGGTTTGTTCAAAATGTGACTCACTGCCGCTATCAGGACTTGGCATATGGTGGGTATAAAAAGTTTATAATATCAAACTGCAAATACGTGCAAAGAGCCAGAATTTGGCTCGAAAATATGGCTCAGGCCTCGAAATTGGGATGTTTGGGATATTTTGAAAACTTCAGGAAGGTTTGGGACAAATGTGACCAAACGCCTCTTTCAGTATTTTGCATATGTTGGGTATAAAAAAGATGCAATTTCAAACTGCGAATACGTGCAGAGAGAGCCAGAATTTGGCTCCAAAATATGGCTCAGGCCTCGAAATTGGGACATTTGTGATATTTAGAAAACTGCAGGAGAGTTTTTGCAAAATTTTACTTACTGCCGGTTTCAGGACTTGGCATATGTTGGGTATAAAAAGTCGTAATATCAAACTGCGAATACGTGCATATAGCCAGAATTTGGCTCCAAAATATGGCTAAGGCCTCGAAATTGGGATGTTTGGGATATTTTGAAAACTGCAGAGCGAGTTTTTGCAAAATGTGACTCATTGCCGCTATCGGTACTTAGCATATGTTGGGTATAATAAGTCGTAATTTCAAACTGCGAATACGTGCAGAGAGCCATAATTTGGCTCCAAAATATGGCTCAAGCCTCGAAAATGGGATGTTTGTGATATTTTGAAAACTGCAGGGGAGTTTGTTCAAAATGTGACTCACTGCCGAGCCCAGTACTTAGCATATGTTCGGTATAAAAAGTCAAAATATTAAACTGCAAATACGTGCAGAGAGCCAGAATTTGGCTCCAAAATATGACTCAGGCCTCGAAAATGGGATGTTTGTGATATTTTGAAAACTGCAGGGGAGTTTGTGCAAAATGTGACTCAGTGCTGTGTCCAGTACTTGGCATATGTTGGGTATAAAAAGTCATTATATTAAAGTGCGAATACGTACAGAGAGCCAGAATTTGGCTCCAAAATATGGCTCAGGCCTCGAAATTGGGATATTTTGAAAACTGGAGCGGAGTTTGTTCAAAATGTGACTCACTGCCGCTTTCAGGACTTGGCATATGTTGGGTATAAAAATTCTTAATTTCAAAGTGCGAATACGTGCAGAGAGCCAGAATTTTGCTCCAAAATAAGACTCAGGCCTCGAAATTGAGAAGTTTGAGATATTTTGAAAACTGCAGGGGAGTTTGGGACAAATATGACCAAACGCCGCTTTCAGTACTTGGCATATGTTGGGTATAAGAAATTCGCAATTTCAAACTGCGAATACGTGCAGAGAGCCAGAATTTGGCTCCAAAATATGGCTCCAGCCTCGAAATTGGGATACTTGGGATATTTCGAAAACTACAGGGGAGTTTGTGCAAAATTTGACTTACTGCCGCTTTCAGGACTATGTTTGGTATAAAAAGTCGTAATATCAAACTGCGAATACGTGCATAGAGCCAGAATTTGGCTCCAAAATATGGGTCAGGCCTTGAAATTGGGATGTTTGGGATATTTTGAAAACTGCAGGAAGGTTTGGGACAAATGTGACAAAACGCCGCTTTCAGTACTTGGCATATGTTGCGTATAAAAAATTCGCAATTTCAAACTGCGATTACGTGCAGAGAGAAAGAATTTGTCTTCAAAATATGGCTAAGGACTCGAAATTGGGATGTTTGGGATATTTTGAAAACTGCAGGGGAGTTTGTGCAAAATGTGACTCATTGCCGCTATCAGTACTTGGAATATGTTGGGTATAAAAAGTCGTAATTTCAAACTGCGAATACGTGCAGAGAGCCAGAATTTGGCTCCAAAATATGGCTCAGGCCTCGAAATTGGGATGTTTGGGATATTTTGAAAACTGCATGGGGGATTGGGACAAATGTGACCAAACGGCGCTTTCAGTACTTGGCATATGTTGGGTATAAAAATTCTTAATTTCAAAGTGCGAATACGTGCAGAGAGCCAGAATTTTGCTCCAAAATAAGACTCAGGCCTCGAAATTGAGAAGTTTGAGATATTTTGAAAACTGCAGGGGAGTTTGGGACATATATGACCAAACGCCGCTTTCAGTACTTTGCATATGTTGGGTATAAGAAATTCGCAATTTCAAACTGCGAATACGTGCAGAGAGCCAGAATTTGGCTCCAAAATATGGCTCAGGCCTCGAAATTGGGATGTTTGGGATATTGTGAAAACTGCATGGGGGATTGGGACAAATGTGACCAAACGGCGCTTTCAGTACTCTGCGTATGTTGGGTATAAAAAATTCGCAATTTCAAACTGCGAATACGTGCAGAGAGCCAGAATTTGGCTCCAAAATATGGCTAAGGCCTCGAAATTGGGATGTTTGGAATATTTTGAAAACTGCAGGACGAGTTTTTGCAAAATGTGACTCATTTCCGCTATCGGTAATTAGCATATGTTGGGTATAATAAGTCGTAATTTCAAACTGCGAATACGTGCAGAGAGCAAGAATTTGGCTCCAAAATATGGCTCAGGCCTCGATATTGGGATGTTTGGGATATTTTGAAAACTGCAGGAAGGTTTGGGACAAATGTGACCAAACGCCGCTTTCAGTACTTCGCATATGTTGGGTATAAAAAAATCGTAATTTCAAACTGCGAATACGTGCAGAGAGCCTGAATTTGGCTCCAAAATATGGCTCAGGACTCGAAAATGGGATGTTTGTGATATTTTGAAAACTGCAGGGGAGTTTGTGCAAAATGTGACTCACTGCCGTGTCCAGTACTTGGCATATGTTGGGTATAAAAAGTCATAATATTAAAGTGCGAATACGTGCAGAGAGCCTGAATTTGGCTCCAAAATATGGCTCAGGCCTCGAAATTGGGATATTTGGGATATTTTGAAAACTGGAGGGGAGTTTGTGCAAAATGTGACTCACTGCCGCTTTCAGGACTTGGCATATGTTGGGTATAAAAAATCATATTTTCAAACTGCGAATACGTGCAGAGAGCCAGAATTTGATTCCAAAATATGGCTCAGTCCTCGAAATTGGGATATTTGGGATATTTTGAAAACTGGAGGGGAGTTTGTGCAAAATGTGACTCACTGCCGCTTTCAGGACTTGGCATATGTTGGGTATAAAAAGTCGTAATTTCAAACGGCGAATATGTGCAGAGAGCCAGAATTTGGCTCCAAAATATGGCTCAGGCCTCGAAATTGGGATATTTGGGATATTTTGAAAACTGGAGGGGAGTTTGTAGAAAATGTGACTCACTGCCGCTTTCAGGACTTGTCATATGTTGGGTATAAAAAGTCTGAATTTCAAACTGCGAATACGTGCAGAGAGCTTGAATTTGGCTCCAAAATATGGCTCAGGCCTCGAAATTGGGATGTTTGGGATATTTTGAAAACTGCAGGGGGGATTGAGAAAATGTGACCAAACTCCGCTTTCAGTACTTGGCATATGTTGGGTATAAAAAAGTCGCAATTTCAAACTGCGAATACGTGCAGAGAGCCAGAATTTGGCTCCAAAATATGGCTCAGGCCTCGAAATTGGGATGTTTGGGATATTTTGAAAACTGCAGGAAAGTTTGTTCAAAATGTGACTCATTGCCGCTTTCAGTACCTAGCATATGTTGGGTATAATAAGTCGTAATTTCAAACTGCGAATTCGTGCAGAGAGCTAGAATTTGGCTCCAAAATTTGGCTCAGGCCTCGATATTGTGATGTTTTGGATATTTTGAAAACTGCAGGGGGGATTGCGACAAATGTGACCAAACGCCGCTTTCAGGACATGGCATATGTTGGGTATGAAAAGTCGTAATTTAAAACTGTGAATACATGCAGAGAGCCAGAATTTGGCTCCATAATATGGCTCAGGCCTCGAAATTGGGATATTTGGGATATTTTGAAAACTGGAGGGGAGTTTGTGGATAATGTGACTCACTGCCGCTTTAAGGACTTGACATATGTTTGGTATAAAAATTCGTAATTTCAAAGTGCGAATACGTGCAGAGAGCCAGAATTTAGATCCAAAATATGGCTCAGGCCTCGAAATTGAGACGTTTGAGATCTTTTGAAAACTGTAGGGGGGTTTATGCAAAATGTGACTCACTGCCGCTTTCAGTACTTGGCATATGTTGGGTATAAAAAGTCGTAATATCAAACTGCGAATACGTGCAGAGAGCCAGAATTTGGCTCCATAATATGGCTCAGGCCTCGAAATTGGGATATTTGTGATATTTTGAAAACTGGAGGGGAGTTTGTGGATAATGTGACTCACTGCCGCTTTCAGGACTTGGCATATGTTGGGTATAAAAAGTCGTAATATCAAACTGCGAATACGTGCAGAGATCCAGAATTTGATTCCAAAATATGGTTCAGGCCTCGAAATTGGGATATTTGGGATATTTTGAAAACTGGAGGGGAGTTTGTGCAAAATGTGACTCACTGCCGCTTTCAGGACTTGGCATATGTTGGGTATAAAAAGTCGTAATTTCAAACGGCGAATATGTGCAGAGAGCCAGAATTTGGCTCCAAAATATGGCTCAGGCCTCGAAATTGGGATATTTGGGATATTTTGAAAACTGGAGGGGAGTTTGTAGAAAATGTGACTCACTGCCGCTTTCAGGACTTGGCATATGTTGGGTATAAAAATCTGAATTTCAAACTGCGAATACGTGCAGAGAGCTTGAATTTGGCTCCAAAATATGGCTCAGGCCTCGAAATTGGGATGTTTGGGATATTTTGAAAACTGCAGGGGGGATTGAGAAAATGTGACCAAACTCCGCTTTCAGTACTTGGCATATGTTGGGTATAAAAAAGTCGCAATTTCAAACTGCGAATACGTGCAGAGAGCCAGAATTTGGCTCCAAAATATGGCTCAGGCCTCGAAATTGGGATGTTTGGGATATTTTGAAAACTGCAGGAAAGTTTGTTCAAAATGTGACTCATTGCCGCTTTCAGTACCTAGCATATGTTGGGTATAATAAGTCGTAATTTCAAACTGCGAATTCATGCAGAGAGTTAGAATTTGGCTCCAAAATTTGGCTCAGGCCTCGATATTGTGATGTTTTGGATATTTTGAAAACTGCAAGGGGGATTGCGACAAATGTGACCAAACGCCGCTTTCAGGACATGGCATATGTTGGGTATGAAAAGTCGTAATTTAAAACTGTGAATACATGCAGAGAGCCAGAATTTGGCTCCATAATATGGCTCAGGCCTCGAAATTGGGATATTTGGGATATTTTGAAAACTGCAGGGGGGATTGAGAAAATGTGACCAAACTCCGCTTTCAGTACTTGGCATATGTTGAGTATAAAAAGTCATAATATTAAAGTGCGAATACGTGCAGAGAACCAGAATTTGGCTCCAAAATATGGCTCAGGCCTCGAAATTGGGATATTTTGGATATTTCGAAAACTGGAGGGGAGTTTGTGCAAAATGTGACTCACTGCCGCTTTCAGGACTTGGCATATGTTGGGTATAAAAATTCATAATTTCAACCTGCGAATACGTGCAGAGAGCCAGAATTTTGCTCCAAAATAAGACTCAGGCCTCGAAATTGGGAAGTTTGGGATATTTTGAAAATTGCAGGGGAGTTTGGGACAAATATGACCAAACGCCGCTTTCAGTACTTGGCATATGTTGGGTATAAACTAGTCACAATTTCAAACTGCGAATACGTGCAGAGAGCCAGAATTTGGCTCCAAAATATGGTTCAGGCCTCGAATTTTTTATGTTTGGGATATTTTGAAAACTGCAGGGAGGTTTGGGACAAATGTGATTAAACGCCGCTTTCAGTTCTTGGCATATGTTGGGTATAATAAGACACAATTTCAAACTGCAAATACGTGCAGAGAGCCAGAATTTGGCTCTAAAATATGGCTCAGGCCTCGAAATTGGGATATTTGGGATATTTTGAAAACTGCAGGGAGTTTGTGCAAAATGTGACTCAATGCTGCTTTCAGGACTTGGCATATGTTGGGTATAAAAAGTCGTAATATCAAACTGCAAATACGTGCATAGAGCCAGAATTTGGTTCCAAAATATGGCTCAGGCCTCGAAATTGGGATGTCTGGGATATTTTGAAAACTATGGTGGAGTTTGGGACAAATATGACCATACACCGCTTTCAGTACTTGGCATATGTTGGGTATAAAAAATTCGTAATTTCAAACAACGAATACGTGCAGAGAGCCAGAATTTGGCTCCAAAATATAGATCAGGCCTCGGAATTGGGATGTTTGGGATATTTTGAAAACTGCAGGGAGGTTTGGGACAAATGTGACCAAACGCCGCTTTCAGTACTTGGCATATGTGGCGTAAAAAAAGTTGTAATTTCAAACTGCGAATACGTGCAGAGAGCCTGAATTTGGCTCCAAAATATGGGTCAGACCTTGAAATTGGGATGTTTGGGATATTTTGAAAACTACAAGGGAGTTTGTGCAAATTGTGACTCATTACCGCTTTCAGTACTTGGCATATGTTGGGTATAATAAGTCGCAATTTCAAACTGCGAATACGTGCATAGAGCCAGAATTTGGCTCCAAAATATGGATCAGGCCTCGAAACTGGGATATTTGGGATATTTCGAAAATTGCAGGGGAGTTTGTGCAAAATGTGACTCCCTGCCGCTTTCAGGACATGTCATATGTTGGGTATAAAAAATATTAATATCAAACTGCGAATACGTGCAGAGAGGCACAATTTGACTCCAAAATATGGCTCAGGCGTCGAAATTTTTATGTTTGGGATATTTTGAAAACTGCAGGAAGGTTTGGGACAAATGTGACCAAACGCCACTTTCAGTACTTGGAATATGTTGGGTGTAAAAAGTCGTAATTTCAACCTTTGAATACGTGCAGAGAGCCTGAATTTGGCTCCAAAATATGGGTCAGACCTTGAAATTGGGATGTTTGGGATATTTTGAAAACTGCAGGGGAGTTTGTGCAAAATGTGACTCATTGCCGCTTTCAGTACTTGGCATATGTTGGGTATAATAAGTTGCAATTTCAAACTGCGAATATGTGCAGAGAGCCAGAATTTGTCTCCAAAATATGGTTCAGGCCTCGAAATTGAGATGTTTCTGATATTTTGAAAACTGCAGGGGGGGGGGGGATTGGGACAAATGTGACCAAACGCCGCTTTCAGTACTTGGCATATGTTGGGTATAAAAAGTCGTAATATCTCTCTGCGAATACGTGCAGAGAGACAGAATTTGGCTCCAAAATATGGCTCAGGCTTCGAAATTGGGATGTTTGGAATATTTTAAAAATTGCAGGGGGGATATGGACAAATGTATCCAAACGCCGCCTTCAGTACTTGGCATATGTTGGGTATAAAAAAGTCGTAATTTCAAACTGCGAATACGTGCAACGAGCGAGAAATTGGCTCCAAAATATGGCTAAGGGCTCGAAATTGGGATGTTTGGGATATTTTGAAAACTGCAGGGGAGTTTGTGCAAAATTTGACTCATTGCTGCTCTCAGTACTTGGAATATGTAGGGAATAAAAAGTCGTAATTTCAACCTTTGAATACGTGCAGAGAGCCAGAATTTAGCTCCAATATATGGCTCAGGCCTCGAAATTATGATGTTTGAGATATTTTAAAGACTGCAGGGAAGTTTGTGCAAAATGTGACTCATTGCCGCTTTCAGTACTTGGCATATGTTGAGTATAATAAGTCGTAATTTCAAACTGCGAATACGTGCAGAGAGCCAGAATTTGGCTCCAAAATATGGCTCAGGCCTCGATATTGGGATGTTTGAGATATTTTGAAAACTGCAGGAGGGATTGGGACAAATGTGACCAAACGCCGCTTTCAGTACTTGGCATATGTTGGGTATAAAAAAGTCGCAATTTCAGACTGTGAATACGTGCAGAGAGCCAGAATTTGGCTCCAAAATATGGCTACGGCCTCGAAATTGGGATGTTTGGGATATTTTGAAAACTGCAGGGGAGTTTGTGCAAAATGTGACACATTACCGCTTTCAGTTCTTGGAATATGTTGGGTGTAAAAAGTCGTAATTTCAACCTTTGAATACGTGCAAAGAGCCAGAATTTGGCTCCAAAATATGGCTCAGGCCTCGAAATTATGATGTTTGAGATATTTTGAAAACTGCAGGGGAGTTTGAGGAAAATGTGACTCAATGCTGCTTTCAGGACTTGGCATATGTTGGGTATAAAAAGTCGTAATATCAAACTGCAAATACGTGCATAGAGCCAGAATTTGGCTCCAAAATATGGCTCAGGCCTCGAAATTGGGATGTTTGGGATATTTTGAAAATTGTTGGGGAGTTTGGGACAAATATGACCATACACCGCTTTCAGTACTTGGCATATGTTGGGTATAAAAAGTCTTAATTTCAAACTGCGAATACGTGCAGAGAGCCTGAATTTGGCTCCAAAATATGGCTCAGGCCTTGAAACTGGGATGTTTGGGATATTTGCAAAACTGCAGGGAGGTTTGGGACAAATGTGACCAAACGCCGCTTTCAGTACTTGGCATATGTTGGGTACGAAAAGTCGTAATTTCAAACTGCGAATACGTGCAGAGAGGCAGAATTTGGCTCTAAAATATGGCTCATTCCTCGAAATTGAGATGTTTGGGATATTTTGAAAATTGCTGGGGGGATTGGGACAAATGTGACCAAACGCCGCTATCAGTACTTGGCATATGTTGGGTATAAAAAAGTCGTAATTTCAAACAACGAATACATGCAGAGAGCCAGAATTTGGCTCCAAAATATGGCTCAGGCCTCGAAATTGGGATATTTCGGATATATCGAAAACTGCAAGGGAGTTTGTGTTAAATGTCACTCACTGCCGCTTTCAGGTCTTGGCATATGTTGGGTATAAAAAGTCGTAATATCAATCTGCGAATACGTGTATAGAGCCAGAATTTGGCTCAAGAATATGGTTCAGTCCTCGAAATTGGGATGTTTGGGATATTTTGAAAACTGCAGGGAGGTTTGGGACAAATGTGACCAAACTCCGTTTTCAGTATTTGGCATATGTTTGGTATAAAAAAGTCGCAATTTCAAACTGCGAATACATGCCGAGAGCCAGAATTTGGCTCCAAAATATGGGTCAGGCCTCGAAATTGGGATGTTTTTGATATTTTGAAAACTGCAGGGGAGTTTGTGCAAAATGTGACTCACTGCTGCTTTCAGGACTTGGCATATGTTGGGTATAAAAAGTCGTAATATCAAACTGCGAATACGTGCATAGAGCCAGAATTTGGCTCCAAAATATAGATCAGGCCTCGGAATTGGGATGTTTGGGATATTTTGAAAACTGCAGGGAGGTTTGGGACAAATGTGACCAAACGCCGCTTTCAGTACTTGGCATATGTGGCGTAAAAAAAGTTGTAATTTCAAACTGCGAATACGTGCAGAGAGCCTGAATTTGGCTCCAAAATATGGGTCAGACCTTGAAATTGGGATGTTTGGGATATTTTGAAAACTGCAAGGGAGTTTGTGCAAATTGTGACTCATTACCGCTTTGAGTACTTGGCATATGTTGGGTATAATATGTCGCAATTTCAAACTGCGAATACGTGCATAGAGCCAGAATTTGGCTCCAAAATATGGCTGAGGCCTCGAAACTGGGATATTTGGGATATTTCGAAAATTGCAGAGGAGTTTGTGCAAAATGTGACTCCCTGCCGCTTTCAGGACATGTCATATGTTGGGTATAAAAAATATTAATATCAAACTGCGAATACGTGCAGAGAGGCAGAATTTGGCTGCAAAATATGGCTCAGGCGTCGAAATTTTTATGTTTGGGATATTTTGAAAACTGCAGGAAGGTTTGGGACAAATGTGACCAAACGCCACTTTCAGTACTTGGAATATGTTGGGTGTAAAAAGTCGTAATTTCAACCTTTGAATACGTGCAGAGAGCCTGAATTTGGCTCCAAAATATGGGTCAGACCTTGAAATTGGGATGTTTGGGATATTTTGAAAACTGCAGGGGAGTTTGTGCAAAATGTGACTCATTGCCGCTTTCAGTACTTGGCATATGTTGGGTATAATAAGTTGCAATTTCAAACTGCGAATACGTGCAGAGAGCCAGAATTTGTCTCCAAAATATGGTTCAGGCCTCGAAATTGAGATGTTTGTGATATTTTGAAAACTGAAGGGGGGGGGGGGATTGGGAAAAATGTGACCAAACGCCGCTTTCAGTACTTGGCATATGTTGGGTATAAAAAGTCGTAATATCTCTCTGCGAATACTTGCAGAGAGACAGAATTTGGCTCCAAAATATGGCTCAGGCCTCGAAATTGGGATGTTTGGGATATTTTAAAAATTACAGGGGGGATATGGACAAATGTATCCAAACGCCGCTTTCAGTATTTGGCATATGTTGGGTATAAAAAAGTTGTAATTTCAAACTGCGAATACGTGCAGAGAGCGAGAAATTGGCTCCAAAATATGGCAAAGGGCTCGAAATTGGGATGTTTGGGATATTTTGAAAACTGCAGGGGAGTTTGTGCAAAATTTGACTCATTGCCGCTCTCAGTACCTGGAATATGTTGGGTATAAAAAGTCGTAATTTCAACCTTTGAATACGTACAGAGAGCCAGAATTTAGCTCCAATATATGGCTCAGGCCTCGAAATTATGATGTTTGAGATATTTTGAAGACTGCAGGGAAGTTTGTGCAAAATGTGACTCATTGCCGCTTTCAGTACTTGGCATATGTTGAGTATAATAAGTCGTAATTTCAAACTGCGAATACGTGCAGAGAGCCAGAATTTGGCTCCAAAATATGGCTCAGGCCTCGATATTGAGATGTTTGAGATATTTTGAAAACTGCAGGAGGGATTAGGACAAATGTGACCAAACGCCGCTGTCAGTACTTGGCATATGTTGGGTATAAAAAAGTCGCAATTTCAGACTGTGAATACATGCAGAGAGCCAGAATTTGGCTCCAAAATATGGCTACGGCCTCGAAATTGGGATGTTTGGGATATTTTGAAAACTGCAGGTAAGTTTGAGCAAAATGTGACACATTGCCGCTTTCAGTTCTTGGAATATGTTGGGTGTAAAAAGTCGTAATTTCAACCTTTGAATACGTGCAGAGAGCCAGAATTTGGCTCCAAAATATGGCTCAGGCCCTCAAATTGGGAAGTTTGGGATATTTTAAAAACTGCAGGGGGTTTTGTGCAAAATGTTACTAACTGCCGCTTTCGGTACTTGGCATATGTTGGGTATAAAACGTCGTAATATCAAACTGCGAATACGTGCAGAGAGCCAGAATTTGGCTCCAAAATATGGCTCATGCCTCGAAATTGGGATGTTTGGGATATTTTGAAAATTGCAGGTGGGATATGGACAAATGTGACCAAACGCCGCTTTCAGTACTTGGCATATGTTGGGTATAAAAAAGTCGTAATTTCAAGCTGCAAATAGGTGCAGAGAGCCAGAATTTGGCTCCAAACAATGGCTAAGGCCTCGAAATTGGGATGTTTGGGATATTTTGAAAACTTCAAGGAGTTTGTGCAAAATGTGACACATTGGCGCTTTCAGTACTTGGAATATGTTGGGTGTAAAAAGTCGTAATTTCAACGTTTGAATACGTGCAGAGAGCCAGAATTTGGCTCCAAAATATGGCTCAGGCCTCGAAATTATGATGTTTGAGATATTTTGAAAACTGCAAGGGAGTTTGTGCAAAATGTGACTCACTGCCTCTTTCATGTCTTGGCATATTTTCGGTATAAAAAGTCGTAATTTCAAACTGCGAATACGTACAGAGAGCCAGAATTTGGCTTCAAAATAGGGCTCAGGCCTCGATATTGGGATGTTTGGGATATTTTGAAAACTGCAGGAAGGTTTGAGACAAATGTGACCAAACGTGACCAAATGGGGGGGCCTCGTAGCCTGGTAGATAGAGCGCAGGACTCGTAATTCTGTGGCGCGGGTTCGATTCCCGCACGAGGCAGAAACAAATGGGCAAAGTTTCTTTCATCCTGAATGCCCCTGTTACCTAGCAGTAAATAGGTACCTGGGTGTTAGTCAGCTGTCACAGGCTGCTTCCTGGGGGTGGAGGCCTCGTCGAGGACCGGGCCGCGGGGACACTAAAAAGCCCCGAAATCATCTCAAGATAACCTCAAGATAACGCTGCTTTCAGTACTTCGCATATGTTGGGTATAAAAAAGTCGTAATTTCAAATTGCGAATACGTGCAGAGAGCCAGAATTTAGCTCCAAAATATGTCTCAGGCCTCGAAATTGGGATGTTTTAGGTATTTTGAAAACTGCAGGGGAGTTTGTGCAAAATGTGACTCACTGCCGTGTCCAGTACTTGGCATATGTTTGGTATAAAAATTTGTAATATCAAACTGCGAATACGTGCAAAGAGCCAGAATTTAGCTCCAAAATATAGCTCAGGCCTCGAAATTGGGATGTTTGGGATATTTTGAAAATTGCAGGGGGGATATAGGCAAATGTGACCAAACGCCACTTTCAGTACTTGGCATATGTTGGATATAAAAAAGTCGTAATTTCAAACTGCGAATACGTGCAGAGAGCCAGAATTTGGCTCAAAAATATCGTTCAGGCCTCGAAATTAAGATATTTGGTATATTTTGAAAACTGCAGGGGAGTTTGTGCAAAATTTGACTCACTGCCGCTTTCAGGAATTGGTATATGTTGGGTATAAAAAGTCGTAATATCAAACTGCGAATACGTGAAGAGAGCCAGAATTTGTCTCCAAAATATGTCTCAGGCCTCGAAATTGGGATGTTTGGGATATTTTGAAAACTGCTGGGGGGATTGGGACAAATGTGACCAAACGCCGCTTTCAGTACTTGGCATATGTTGGGTATAAAAAAGTCGTAATTTCAAACTGCGAATACGTGCAGAGAGCCAGAATTTGGCTCCAAAATATGGTTAAGGGGCTCGAAATTGGGATGTTTGGGATATTTTGAAAACTGCAGGGGAGTTTGTGCAAAATTTGACTCATTGCCGCTCTCAGTACTTGGAATATATTGGGTATAAAAAGTCGTAATTTCAACCTTTGAATACGTGCAGAGAGCCAGAATTTGGCTCCATAATATGACTCAGGCCTCGAAATTATGATGTTTGAGATATTTTGAAAACTGCAGGGGAGTTTATGCAAAATGTGACTCATTGCCGCTTTCAGTACTTGGCATATGTTGAGTATAATAAGTCGTAATTTAACACTGCGAATACGTGCAGAGAGCCAGAATTTGGCTTCAAAATATGGGTCAGGCCTCGATATTGGGATGTTTGAGATATTTTGAAAACTGCAGGAGGGATTGGGACAAATGTGACCAAACGCCGCTTTCAGTACTTGGTATAAGTTGGGTATAAAAAAGTCGCAATTTCAAACTGCGAATACGTGCAGAGAGCCAGAATTTGTTTCCAAAATATGGCTCAGGCCTCGAAATTGGGATATTTGGGATATTTTGAAAACTGCAGAAGAGTTTGTGCAAAATGTGACTCACTGGCGCTATAAGGACTTCGCATATGTTGGGTATAAAAAGTCGTAATTTCAAACTGCGAATACGTGCAGAGAGCAAGAATTTCGCTCCAAAACATGGCTCAGGCCACGGTATTGGGATGTTTGCGATATTTTTAAAACTGCAGGAAGGTCTGAGACAAATGTGACCAAATGCCGCTTTCAGTACTTCGCAGTTGTTGGGTATAAAAAAAACGTAATTTCAAACTGCGAATACATGCAGAGAGCCAGAATTTGGCTCCAAAATATGGCTCAGGCCTCGAAATTAAAATATTTGTGATATTTCGAAAACTGCAGGGGAGTTTGTGCCAAATTTGACTCACTGCCGCTTTCAGGACTTGGCATATGTTGGGTATAAAAAGTCGTAATATCAAACGGCGAATACGTGCAGAGACCCAAAATTGGGCTCCAAAATATGGCTCAGGCCTCGAAATTGGGATGTTTGGGATATTTTGAAAATTGCAGTGGGGATTGGGACAAATGTGACCTAACGCCGCTTTCATTACTTGGCATATGTTGGGTATAAAAAATTCGCAATTTCAAACTGCGAATACGTGCAGAGAGCCTGAATTCGGCTCCAAAATATGGCTCAGGCCTCGAAATTGGGAAGTTTGGGATATTTTGAAAACTGCAGGGGTGTTTATACAAAATGTGACTCACTGCCGCTTCAGTACTTGGCATATGTTGGGTATAAAAAGTCGTAATATCAAACTGTGAATACGTGCAGAGAGCCAAAATTGGGCTCCAAAATATGGCTCAGGCTTCAAAATTGGGATGTTTTAGGTATTTTGAAAATTGCAGGGGGGATATGGACAAATGTGACCAAACGCCGCTTTCAGTACCTGGAATATGTTGGGTATAAAAAAGTCGTAATTTCAAACTGCGAATACGTGCAGAGAGCCAGAATTTGGCTCCAAAATATGGCTCAGGCCTCGAAATTATGATGTTTGAGATATTTTGAAAACTGCATGGGAAGTTTGTGCAAAATGTGACTCATTGCCGCTTTCAGTACTTGGCATATGTTGAGTATAATAAGTAGTAATTTCAAACTGCGAATACGTGCAGAGAGCCATAATTTGGCTCCAAAATATGGCTCGGGCCTCGATATTGGGATGTTTGAGGTATTTTGAAAACTGCAGGAGGGATTGGGACAAATGTGAGCAAACGCCGCTTTCAGTACTTGGCATATGTTGGGTATAAAAAATTCGCAATTTCAAACTGTGAATACGTGCAGAGGGCCAGAATTTGGCTCCAAAATATGGCTCAGGCCTCGAAATTGGGATATTTTGGATATTTTGAAAACTGCAGAGGAGTTTGTGCAAAATGTGACTCACTGGCGCTTTAAAGACTTGGCATATGTTGGATATAAAAAGTCGTAATTTCAAACTGCGAATACGTGCAGAGAGCCAGAATTTGGCTCCAAAATATGGCTCAGGTCTCGATATTGAGATGTTTGGGATATTTTGAAAACTGCAGGAAGGTTTGAGACAAATGTGACCAAATGCCGCTTTTAGTACTTCGCATATGTTGGGTATAAAAAATTCGTAATTTCAAACTGCGAATACGTGCAGAGAGCCAGAATTTGGCTCCAAAATATGGCTAAGGCCTCGAAATTGGGATGTTTGGGATATTTTGAAAACTGCAGGGGAGTTTGTGCAACATGTGACACATTGCCGCTTTCATTATTTGGAATATGTTGGATGTAAAAAGTCGTAATTTCAACCTTTGAATACGTGCAGAGAGCCAGAATTTGGCTCCAAAATATGGCTCAGGCCTCGAAATTATGATGTTTGAGATATTTTGAAAACTGCAGGGAAGTTTGTGCAAAATGTGACTCATTGCCGCTTTCAGTACTTGGCATATGTTGAGTATAATAAGTCGTAATTTCAAACTGCGAATACGTGCAAAGAGCCATAATTTGGCTCCAAAATATGGCTCAGGCCTCGATATTGGGATGTTTGAGGTATTTTGAAAACTGCAGTTGGGATTGGGACAAATGTGACCAAACGCCGCTTTCAGTACTTGGCATATGTTGGGTATAAAAAAGTCGCAATTTCAAACTGTGAATACGTGCAGAGGGCCAGAATTTGGCTCCAAAATATGGCTCAGGCCTCGAAATTGGGATATTTTGGATATTTTGAAAACTGCAGGGGAGTTTGTGCAAAATGTGACTCACTGGCGCTATAAAGACTTGGCATATGTTGGGTATAAAAAGTCGTAATTTCAAACTGCGAATACGTGCCGAGAGCCAGAATTTGGCTCCAAAATATGGCTCAGGTCTCGATATTGGGATGTTTGGGATATTTTGAAAACTGCAGGAAGGTTTGAGACAAATGTGACCAAATGCCGCTTTTAGTACTTCGCATATGTTGGGTATAAAAAAGTCGTAATTTCAAACTGCGAATATGTGCAGAGAGCCAGAATTTGGCTCCAAAATATGGCTAAGGCCTCGAAATTGGGATGTTTTGGATATTTTGAAAACTGCAGGGGAGTTTGTGCAACATGTGACACATTGCCGCTTTCATTACTTGGAATATGTTGGATGTAAAAAGTCGTAATTTCAACCTTTGAATACGTGCAGAGAGCCAGAATTTGGCTCCAAAATATGGCTCAGGCCTCGAAATTATGATGTTTGAGATATTTTGAAAACTGCAGGGGAGTTTGTGCAAAATGTGACTCACTGCCGCTTTCAGGACTTCATATATGTTGGGTATAAAAAGTCGTAATATCAAACTGCGAATACGTGCAGAGAGCCAGAATTTGGCTCCAAAATATGGCACAGACCTCGATATTGGGATGTTTATGATATTTTGAAAACTGCAGAAAGGTGTGAGACAAATGTGACCAAATGCCGCATTCAGTACTTCGCATATGTTGGGTATAAAAAAGTCATAATTTCATACTGCGAATACGTGCAGAGAGCCAGAATTTGGCTCCAAAATATGGCTCAGGCCTCTATATTGGGATGTTTGGGATATTTTGAAGACTGCATGGGGAATTAGGACAAATGTGACCAAACGCCGCTTTTAGTACTAGGTATATGTTGGGTATAAAAAGTCGTAATATCAATCTGCGAATTCGTGCAGAGAGCCAGAATTTGGCTCCAAAATATGGCTCAGGCCACGATATTGGAGTGTTTTAGATATTTTGAAAACTGCAGGAGAGTTTGCGCAAAATGTGACTCACTGCCGCTTTCAGGACTTGGCTTATGTTGCGAATAAAAATTCGTAATTTCAAACTGCGAATACGTGCAGAGAGTCAGAATTTGGCTCCAAAGTATAGCTCAGGCCTCGAAATTGAGAAGTTTTGGATATTTTGAAAACTGCAGGGGGGTTTGTGCAAAATGTGACTCATTGCCGCTTTCAGTCCTTTGCATATGATGGGTATAAAAACTCGTAATATAAAACTACGAATACGTGCAGAGAGCCAGAATTTGGCTCCAAAATACGGCTCAGGCCTCGATATTGGGATGTTTGGTATATTTTGAAAACTGCAGGAAGGTTTGAGACAAATGTGACCAAACGCCGCTTTCAGTACCTTCGCATATGTTGGGTATAAAAAAGTCGTAATTTCAAATTGCGAATACGTGCAGAGAGCCAGAATTTAGCTCCAAAATATGTCTCAGGCCTCGAAATTGGGATGTTTTAGGTATTTTGAAAACTGCAGGGGAGTTTGTGTAAAAAGTGACTCACTGCCGCATCCAGTACTTGGCATATGTTTGGTATAAAAAGACGTAATATCAAACTGCGAATACGTGCAGAGAGCCAGAATTTGGCTCCAAAAAATAGCTCAGGCCTCGAAATTGGGATGTTTGGGATATTTTGAAAATTGCAGGGGGGATATGGGCAAATGTGACCAAACGCCACTTTCAGTACTTGGCATATGTTGGATATAAAAAAGTCGTAATTTCAAACTGCGAATACATGCAAAGAGCCAGAATTTGGCTCCAAAATATGGTTCAGGCCTCGAAATTAGGATATTTGGTATATTTTGAAAACTGCATGGGAGTTTGTGCAAAATTTGACTCACTGCCGCTTACAGGACTTGGTATATGTTGGGTATAAAAATTCGTAATATCAAACTGCGAATACGCGCAGAGAGCCAGAATTTGTCTCCAAAATATGTCTCAGGCCTTGAAATTGGGATGTTTGGGATATTTTGAAAACTGCAGGGGGGATTGGGACAAATGTGACCAAACGCCGCTTTCAGTACTTGGCATATGTTGGGTATAAAAAAGTCGTAATTTCAAACTGCGAATACGTGCAGAGAGCCAGAATTTGGCTCCAAAATATGGTTAAGGGGCTCGAAATTGGGATGTTTGGGATATTTTGAAAACTGCAGGGGAGTTTGTGCAAAATTTGACTCATTGCCGCTCTCAGTACTTGGAATATATTGGGTATAAAAAGTCGTAATTTCAACCTTTGAATACGTGCAGAGAGCCAGAATTTGGCTCCAAAATATGGCTCAGGCCTAGAAATTATGATGTTTGAGATATTTTGAAAACTGCAGGGGAGTTTGTGCAAAATGTGACTCATTGCCGCTTTCAGTACTTGGCATATGTTGAGTATAATAAGTCGTAATTTAAAACTGCGAATACGTGCAGAGAGCCAGAATTTGGCTTCAAAATATGGGTCAGGCCTCGATATTGGGATGTTTGAGATATTTTGAAAACTGCAGGAGGGATTGGGACAAATGTGACCAAACGCCGCTTTCAGTACTTGGCATAAGTTGGGTATAAAAAAGTCGCAATTTCAAACTGCGAATACGTGCAGAGAGCCAGAATTAGGCTCCAAAATATGGCTCAGGCCTCGAAATTGGGATATTTGGGATATTTTGAAAACTGCAGGGGAGTTTGTGCAAAATGTGACTCACTGGCGCTATAAGGACTTGGCATATGTTGGGTATAAAAAGTCGTAATTTCAAACTGCGAATACGTGCAGAGAGCAAGAATTTGGCTCCAAAACATGGCTCAGGCCACGGTATTGGGATGTTTGCGACATTTTTGAAACTGCAGGAAGGTTTGAGACAAATGTGACCAAATGCCGCTTTCAGTACTTCGCAGTTGTTGGGTATAAAAAAGTCGTAATTTCAAACTGCGAATACGTGCAGAGAGCCAGAATTCGGCTCCAAAATATGGCTCATGCCTCGAAATTGGGATGTTTGGGATATTTTGAAAACTGCAGGGGGGTTTGTACTAAATGTGACTCACTGCCGCTTTCAGTACTTGGCATATGTTGGGTATAAAAAGTCCTAATATCAAACGGCGAATACGTGCAGAGAGCCAGAATTTGGCTCCAAAATATGGCTCAGGCTTCGAAATTGGGATGTTTTAGGTATTTTGAAAACTGCAGGGGGGATATGGACAAATGTGACCAAACGCCGCTTTCAGTACGTGGCATATGTTGGGTATAAAAAAGTCGTAATTTCAAACTGCAAATACATGCAGAGAGCCAGAATTTGGCTCCAAAATATGGCTAAGGCCTCGAAATCGGGATGTTTGGTTTATTTTGAAAACTGCAGGGGAGTTTGTGCAAAATGTGACACATTGCCGCTTTCAGTACTTGGAATATGTTGGGTGTAAAAAGTCGTAATCTCAACCTTTGAATACGTGCAGAGAGCCAGAATTTGGCTCCAAAATATGGCTCAGGCCTCGAAATTATGATGTTTGAGATATTTTGAAAACTGCAGGGGAGTTTGTGCAAAATGTGACTCATTGCCGCTTTCAGTACTTGGCATATGTTGAGTATAATAAGTCGTAATTTCAAACTGCGAATACGTGCAGAGAGCCAGAATTTGGCTCCAAAATATGGCTCAGGCCTCGAAATTGGGATGTTTGGGATATTTTAAAAATTGCAGGGGGGATATGGACAAATTATCCAAATGCCGCTTTCAGTACTTGGCATATGTTGGGTATAAAAAAGTCGTAATTTCAAACTGCGAATACGTGCAGAGAGCCAGAAATTGGCTCCAAAATATGGCTAAGGGCTCGAAATTGGGATGTTTGGGATATTTTAAAAACTGCAGGGGAGTCTGTGCAAAATTTGACTCATTGCCGCTCTCAGTACTTGGCATATGTTGAGTATAATAAGTCGTAATTTCAAACTGCGAATACGTGCAGAGAGCCATAATTTGGCTCCAAAATATGGCTCAGGCCTCGATATTGGGATGTTTGAGGTATTTTGAAAACTGCAGGAGGGATTGGGACAAATGTGACCAAACGCCGCTTTCAGTACTTGGCATATGTTGGGTATAAAAAATCGCAATGTCAAACTGTGAATACGTGCAGAGGGCCAGAATTTGGCTCCAAAATATGGCTCAGGCCTCGAAATTGGGATATTTGGGATATTTTGAAAACTGCAGGGGAGTTTGTGCAAAATGTGACTCACTGGCGCTTTAAAGACTTGGCATATGATGGGTATAAAAAGTCGTAATTTCAAACTGCGAATACGTGCAGAGAGCCAGAATTTGGCTCCAAAATATGGCTCAGGTCTCGAAATTGGGATGTTTGGGATATTTTAAAAACTGCAGGGGAGTCTGTGCAAAATTTGACTCATTGCCGCTCTCAGTACTTGGCATATGTTGAGTATAATAAGTCGTAATTTCAAACTGCGAATACGTGCAGAGAGCCATAATTTGGCTCCAAAATATGGCTCAGGCCTCGATATTGGGATGTTTGAGGTATTTTGAAAACTGCAGGAGGGATTGGGACAAATGTGACCAAATGCCGCTTTCAGTACTTGGCATATGTTGGGTATAAAAAAGTCGTAATTTCAAACTGCGAATACGTGCAGAGAGCCAGAAATTGGCTCCAAAATATGGCTAAGGGCTCGAAATTGGGATGTTTGGGATATTTTAAAAACTGCAGGGGAGTCTGTGCAAAATTTGACTCATTGCCGCTCTCAGTACTTGGCATATGTTGAGTATAATAAGTCGTAATTTCAAACTGCGAATACGTGCAGAGAGCCATAATTTGGCTCCAAAATATGGCTCAGGCCTCGATATTGGGATGTTTGAGGTATTTTGAAAACTGCAGGAGGGATTGGGACAAATGTGACCAAACGCCGCTTTCAGTACTTGGCATATGTTGGGTATAAAAAATCGCAATGTCAAACTGTGAATACGTGCAGAGGGCCAGAATTTGGCTCCAAAATATGGCTCAGGCCTCGAAATTGGGATATTTGGGATATTTTGAAAACTGCAGGGGAGTTTGTGCAAAATGTGACTCACTGGCGCTTTAAAGACTTGGCATATGATGGGTATAAAAAGTCGTAATTTCAAACTGCGAATACGTGCAGAGAGCCAGAATTTGGCTCCAAAATATGGCTCAGGTCTCGAAATTGGGATGTTTGGGATATTTTAAAAACTGCAGGGGAGTCTGTGCAAAATTTGACTCATTGCCGCTCTCAGTACTTGGCATATGTTGAGTATAATAAGTCGTAATTTCAAACTGCGAATACGTGCAGAGAGCCATAATTTGGCTCCAAAATATGGCTCAGGCCTCGATATTGGGATGTTTGAGGTATTTTGAAAACTGCAGGAGGGATTGGGACAAATGTGACCAAATGCCGCTTTCAGTACTTGGCATATGTTGGGTATAAAAAAGTCGTAATTTCAAACTGCGAATACGTGCAGAGAGCCAGAAATTGGCTCCAAAATATGGCTAAGGGCTCGAAATTGGGATGTTTGGGATATTTTAAAAACTGCAGGGGAGTCTGTGCAAAATTTGACTCATTGCCGCTCTCAGTACTTGGCATATGTTGAGTATAATAAGTCGTAATTTCAAACTGCGAATACGTGCAGAGAGCCATAATTTGGCTCCAAAATATGGCTCAGGCCTCGATATTGGGATGTTTGAGGTATTTTGAAAACTGCAGGAGGGATTGGGACAAATGTGACCAAACGCCGCTTTCAGTACTTGGCATATGTTGGGTATAAAAAATCGCAATGTCAAACTGTGAATACGTGCAGAGGGCCAGAATTTGGCTCCAAAATATGGCTCAGGCCTCGAAATTGGGATATTTGGGATATTTTGAAAACTGCAGGGGAGTTTGTGCAAAATGTGACTCACTGGCGCTTTAAAGACTTGGCATATGATGGGTATAAAAAGTCGTAATTTCAAACTGCGAATACGTGCAGAGAGCCAGAATTTGGCTCCAAAATATGGCTCAGGTCTCGATATTGGGATGTTTGGGATATTTTGAAAACTGCAGGAAGGTTTGAGACAAATGTGACCAAATGCCGCTTTTAGTACTTCACATATGTTGTGTATAAAAAAGTCGTAATTTCAAACTGCGAATACGTGCAGAGAGCCAGAATTTGGCTCCAAAATATGGCTCAGGCCTCGAAATTATGATGTTTGAGATATTTTGAAAACTGCAGGGGAGTTTGTGCAAAATGTGACTCACTGCCGCTTTTAGGACTTGGTATATGTTGGGTATAAAAAGTCGTAATATCAAACTGCGAATACGTGCAGAGAGCCAGAATTTGGCTAAAAAATATGGCACAGGCCTCGATATTGGGATGTTTATGATATTTTGAAAACTGCAGAAAGGTGTGAGACAAATGTGACCAAATGCCGCATTCAGTACTTCGCATATGTTGGGTATAAAAAAGTCATAATTTCAAACTGCGAATACGTGCAGAGAGCCAGAATTTGGCTCCAAAATATTTCTCAGGCCTCTATATTGGGATGTTTGGGATATTTTGAAGACTGCAGGGGGAATTGGGACAAATGTGACCAAACGCCGCTTTTAGTACTAGGTATATGTTGGGTATAAAAAGTCGTAATATCAATCTGCGAATTCGTGCAGAGAGCCAGAATTTGGCTCCAAAATATGGATCAGGCACCGATATTGGGATGTTTGGGATATTTTGAAAACTGCAGGAAGGTTTGAGACAAATGTGACCAAACGCTGCTTTCAATACTTCGAATATGTTGGGTATAAATAAGTCGCAATATCAAACTGCGAGTACGTGCATAGAGCCAGAATTTGGCTCACAAATATGACTCAGGCCTTGAAATTAGGATGTTTGGGATATTTTGAAAACTGCAGGAAGGTTTGGGACAAATGTGACCAAACTCCACTTTCAGTACTTGGAATATGTTGGGTATAAAAAAGTTGCAATTTCAAACTGCGAATACGTGCAGAGAGCCAGAATTTGGCTCCAAAATATGGCTCCCGGCCTCGAAATTGGGATATTTGGGATATTTCGAAAACTGCAGGGGAGTTTGTCTAAAATGTGACTCACTGCCGCTCTCAGGACTTGGCATATGTTGGGAATAAAAAGTCGTAATATCAAACTGCGAATGCGTGCAAAGAGCCAGAATTTGGCTCCAAAATTTGGCTAAGGCCTCGAAATTGGGATGTTTGGGTTATTTTGCAAACTGCAGGGGAGTTGGTGCAAAATGTGACTCATTGCCGCTTTCACTACTTGGCATATGTTGGGTATAATAAGTCGTAATTTCAAACTGCGAATACGTGCAGAGAGCCAGAATTTGGCTCCAAGATATAGCTCAGGCCTCGATATTGCGATGTTTGGGATATTTTGAAAATTGCAGAGGGAGATTGGGACAAATGTGACTAAACGCCGCTTTCAGTGTTTGCCATATGTTGGGTATAAAAATATCGCAATTTCAAACTGCGAATACGTGCAGAGAGCCAGAATTTGGCTCTAAAATATGGCTCAGACCTCGATATTGGGATGTTTGGGAAAATTGAAAACTGCAGGAAGGTTTGGGACAAATGTGACCAAACGCCGCTTTCAGTACTTCGCATATGTTGGGTATAAAAAAGTCGTAATTTCAAACTGCGAATATGTGCAGAGAGCCAGAATTTGGCTCCAAAATATGGCTCAGGCCTCGAAATTGGGATGTTTGGGATATTTTAAAAACTGCAGGAGAGTTTGTTCAAAATGTGACTCACTGCCAGTTTCAGGACTTTTCATATGTTGGGTATAAAAATTCGTAATATCAAACTGCGAATACGTGCATAGAGCCAGAATTTGGCTTCCAAATATGGCTCAGGCCTTGAAATTCGGATGTTTGTGATATTTTGAAAACTGCAGGGAGGTTTGGGACAAATGTGACCAAATGCCGCTTTCAGTACTTGGCATATGTTGGTATAAAAAAGTCTCAATGTCAAACTGCGAATACGTGCAGAGAGCCAGAATTTGGCTACACAATATGGCTCTGGCCTCGAAATTGAGATATTTGGGATATTTTGAAAACTGCTGGGGAGTTTGTGCAAAATGTGACTCACTGCCGTTTTCAGGACTTGGCATATGTTGGGTATAAAAAATCATATTTTCAAACTGCGAATACGTGCAGAGAGCCAGAAATTGGCTCCAAAATATGGCTAAGGGCTCGAAATTGGGATGTTTGGGATATTTTGAAAACTGCAGGGGAGTTTGTGCAAAATTTGACTCATTGCCGCTCTCAGTACTTGGCATATGTTGAGTATAATAAGTCGTAATTTCAAACTGCGAATACGTGCAGAGAGCCATAATTTGGCTCCAAAATATGGCTCAGGCCTCGATATTGGGATGTTTGAGGTATTTTGAAAACTGCAGGAGGGATTGGGACAAATGTGACCAAACGCCGCTTTCAGTACTTGGCATATGTTGGGTATAAAAAAGTCGCAATGTCAAACTGTGAATACGTGCAGAGGGCCAGAATTTGGCTCCAAAATATGGCTCAGGCCTCGAAATTGCGATATTTGGGATATTTTGAAAACTGCAGGGGAGTTTGTGCAAAATGTGACTCACTGGCGCTTTAAAGACTTGGCATTTGTTGGGTATAAAAAGTCGTAATTTCAAACTGCGAATACGTGCAGAGAGCCAGAATTTGGCTCCAAAATATGGCTCAGGTCTCGATATTGGGATGTTTGGGATATTTTGAAAACTGCAGGAAGGTTTGAGACAAATGTGACCAAATGCCGCTTTTAGTACTTCACATATGTTGTGTATAAAAAAGTCGTAATTTCAAACTGCGAATACGTGCAGAGAGCCAGAATCTGGCTCCAAAATATGGCTCAGGCCTCGAAATTATGATGTTTGAGATATTTTGAAAACTGCAGGGGAGTTTGTGCAAAATGTGACTCACTGCCGCTTTTAGGACTTGGTATATGTTGGGTATAAAAAGTCGTAATATCAAACTGCGAATACGTGCAGAGAGCCAGAATTTGGCTCCAAAATATGGCACAGGCCTCGATATTGGGATGTTTATGATATTTTGAAAACTGCAGAAAGGTGTGAGACAAATGTGACCAAATGCCGCATTCAGTACTTCGCATATGTTGGGTATAAAAAAGTCATAATTTCAAACTGCGCATACGTGCAGAGAGCCAGAATTTGGCTCCAAAATATTTCTCAGGCCTCTATATTGGGATGTTTGGGATATTTTGAAGACTGCAGGGGGAATTGGGACAAATGTGACCAAACGCCGCTTTTAGTACTAGGTATATGTTGGGTATAAAAAGTCGTAATATCAATCTGCGAATTCGTGCAGTGAGCCAGAATTTGGCTCCAAAATATGGATCAGGCACCGATATTGGGATGTTTGGGATATTTTGAAAACTGCAGGAAGGTTTGAGACAAATGTGACCAAACGCTGCTTTCAATACTTCGAATATGTTGGGTATAAAAAAGTCGCAATATCAAACTGCGAGTACGTGCATAGAGCCAGAATTTGGCTCACAAATATGACTCAGGCCTTGAAATTAGGATGTTTGGGATATTTTGAAAACTGCAGGAAGGTTTGGGACAAATGTGACCAAACTCCACTTTCAGTACTTGGAATATGTTGGGTATAAAAAAGTTGCAATTTCAAACTGCGAATACGTGCAGAGAGCCAGAATTTGGCTCCAAAATATGGCTCCCGGCCTCGAAATTGGGATATTTGGGATATTTCGAAAACTGCAGGGGAGTTTGTCTAAAATGTGACTCACTGCCGCTCTCAGGACTTGGCATATGTTGGGAATAAAAAGTCGTAATATCAAACTGCGAATACGTGCAAAGAGCCAGAATTTGGCTCCAAAATTTGGCTAAGGCCTCGAAATTGGGATGTTTGGGTTATTTTGCAAACTGCAGGGGAGTTTGTGCAAAATGTGACTCATTGCCGCTTTCACTACTTGGCATATGTTGGGTATAATAAGTCGTAATTTCAAACTGCGAATACGTGCAGAGAGCCAGAATTTGGCTCCAAGATATAGCTCAGGCCTCGATATTGCGATGTTTGGGATATTTTGAAAATTGCAGAGGGAGATTGGGACAAATGTGACTAAACGCCGCTTTCAGTGTTTGCCATATGTTGGGTATAAAAATATCGCAATTTCAAACTGCGAATACGTGCAGAGAGCCAGAATTTGGCTCTAAAATATGGCTCAGACCTCGATATTGGGATGTTTGGGAAAATTGAAAACTGCAGGAAGGTTTGGGACAAATGTGACCAAACGCCGCTTTCAGTACTTCGCATATGTTGGGTATAAAAAAGTCGTAATTTCAAACTGCGAATATGTGCAGAGAGCCAGAATTTGGCTCCAAAATATGGCTCAGGCCTCGAAATTGGGATGTTTGGGATATTTTAAAAACTGCAGGAGAGTTTGTTCAAAATGTGACTCACTGCCAGTTTCAGGACTTTTCATATGTTGGGTATAAAAATTCGTAATATCAAACTGCGAACACGTGCATAGAGCCAGAATTTGGCTTCCAAATATGGCTCAGGCCTTGAAATTCAGATGTTTGTGATATTTTGAAAACTGCAGGGAGGTTTGGGACAAATGTGACCAAATGCCGCTTTCAGTACTTGGCATATGTTGGTATAAAAAAGTCTCAATGTCAAACTGCGAATACGTGCAGAGAGCCAGAATTTGGCTACACAATATGGCTCTGGCCTCGAAATTGAGATATTTGGGATATTTTGAAAACTGCTGGGGAGTTTGTGCAAAATGTGACTCACTGCCGTTTTCAGGACTTGGCATATGTTGGGTATAAAAAATCATATTTTCAAACTGCGAATACGTGCAGAGAGCCAGAATTTGGCTCCAAAAAATGGCTCAGGCCTCAAAATTGGGATATTTGGGATATTTCTTAAACTGCAGTGGAGTTTTTGCAAAATTTGACTCGCTGCCGCTTTCAGGACTTGGGATATGTTGGGTATAAAAAGTCGTAATATAAAACTGCGAATACGTGCAGAGAGCCAGAATTATGCTCTAAAATAAGGCTCAGGCCTCGAAATTGGGATGTTTAGGAAATTTTGAAAACTGAAGGAAGGTTTGGGACAAATGTGACCAAACGCCGCTTTCAGTACTTGGCATATGTTGGGTATAAAAAAGTCGCAATTTCAAACTGTGAATACGTGCAGAGAACCATAATTTGGCTCCAAAATATGGCTCAGGCCTCGAAATTGGGATATTTGGGATATTTTGAAAACAGCAGGGGAGTTTGTGCAAAATGTGACTCACTGGCGCTTCAAAGACTTGGCATATGTTGGGTATAAAAAGTCGTAATTTCAAACTGCTAATACGTGCAGAGAGCCAGAATTTGGCTCCAAAATATGGCTCAGGTCTCGATATTGGGAAGTTTAGGATATTTTGAAAACTGCAGGAATGTTTGAGACAAATGTGACCAAATGCCACTTTCAGTACTTTGCATATGTTGGGTATAAAAAAGTCGTAATTTCAAACTGCGAATACGTGCAGAGAGCCAGAATTTGGCTCCAAAATATTGCTAAGGCCTCGAAATTGAGCTGTTTGGGATATTTTGAAAACTGCATGGGAGTTTGTGCAAAATGTGACTCACTGCCGCTTTCAGGACTTGGTATATGTTTGGTATAAAAAGTCGTAATATCAAACTGCGAATACATGCAGAGAGCCAGAATTTGGCTCCAATATATGGCACAGGCCTCGATATTGGGATGTTTATGATATTTTGTAAACTGCAGGAAGGTTTGAGACAAATGTGACCAAATGCCGCTTTCAGTACTTGGCATATGTTGGGTATAAAAAGTCATAATATCAAACTGCGAATACATGCAGAGAGCCAGAATTTGGCTCTAAAATATGGCTCAGGCCTCGAAATTGGGATGTTTAGGATATTTTGGAAACTGCAGGAAGGTTTTGGACAAATGTGACCAAACGCCACTTTCAGTACTTGGCATATGTTGGGTATAAAAAAGTCGCAATTTCAAACTGCTAATACGTGCAGAGAGCCAGAGTTTGGCTCCAAAATATGGCTCAAGCCTCGAAATTGG
This sequence comes from Procambarus clarkii, assembly GCF_040958095.1. Classification (NCBI taxonomy): domain Eukaryota; kingdom Metazoa; phylum Arthropoda; class Malacostraca; order Decapoda; family Cambaridae; genus Procambarus; species Procambarus clarkii. The sequence continues at coordinate 6,892,919 of NC_091207.1, forward strand.
GATATTTCGAAAACTGCAGTGGAGTTTTTGCAAAATTTGACTCACTGCCGCTTTTAGGACTTGGCATATGTTGGGTATAAAAAAGTCGCAATTTCAAACTGCGAATACTTGCAGAGAGCCAGAATTTGGCTCCAAAATATCGCTCAGGCCTCGAAATTGGGATGTTTGGGATATTTTGAAAACTGCAGGGGGGATTGGGACAAATGTGACCAAACGCCGCTTTTAGTACTAGGTATATGTTGGATAGAAAAAGTCGTAATATCAATCTGCGAATTCGTGCAGAGAGCCAGAATTTGGCTCCAAAATATGGCTCAGGCCTCGATATTGGAATATTTAAGATATTTTGAAAACTGCCGGAGAGTTTGTGCAAAATGTGACTCACTGCCGCTTTCAGGACTTGCAATATGTTGCGAACAAAAATTCGTAATTTCAAACTGTGAAGACGTGCAGAGAGCCAGAATTTGGCTCCAAAGTATAGCTCAGGCCTCGAAATTGGGAAGTTTTTGATATTTTGAAAACTGCAGGGGGGTTTGTTCAAAATGTGACTCATTGTTGCTTTCAGTACTTGGCATATGATGGGTATAAAAAGTCGTAATATAAAACTACGAATACGTGCAGAGAGCCAGAATTTGGCTCCAAAATATGGATCAGGCCTCGATATTGGGATGATTGGGATATTTTGAAAACTGCAGGAAGGTTTGGGACAAATGTGACCAAACAACGCTTTCAATACTTCGCATATGTTGGGTATAAAAAAAGTCGCAATATCAAACTGCGAATACGTGCATAGAGCCAAAATTTGGCTCCAAAATATGGCTCAGGCCTCGAAATTATGATGTTTGAGATATTTTGAAAACTGCAGGGGAGTTTGTTCAAAATGTGACTCACTGCCGCTTTTAGGACTTGGTATATGTTGGGTATAAAAAGTCGTAATATCAAACTGTGAATACGTGCAGAGAGCTAGAATTTGGCTCCAAAATATGGCACAGGCCTCGATATTGGGATGTTTATGATATTTTGAAAACTGCAGAAAGGTGAGACAAATGGGACCAAATGCCGCATTCAGTACTTCGCATATGTTGGGTATAAAAAAGTCATAATTTCAAACTGCGAATACGTGCAGAGAGCCAGAATTTGGCTCCAAAATATTTCTCAGGCCTCTATATTGGGATGTTTGGGATATTTTGAAGACTGCAGGGGGAATTGGGACAAATGTGACCAAACGCCGCTTTTAGTACTAGGTATATGTTGGGTATAAAAAGTCGTAATATCAATCTGCGAATTCGTGCAGAGAGCCAGAATTTGGCTCCAAAATATGGCTCAGGCCACGATATTGGAATGTTTTAGATATTTTGAAAACTGCAGTAGAGTTTGTGCAAAATGTGACTCACTGCCACTTTCAGGACTTGGCTTATGTTGCGAATAAAAATTCGTAATTTCAAACTGCGAATACGCGCAGAGAGTCAGAATTTGGCTCCAAAGTATAGCTCAGGCCTCGAAATTGGGAAGTTTTGGATATTTTGAAAACTGCAGGGGGGTTTGTGCAAAATGTGACTCATTGCCGCTTTCAGTACTTGGCATATGAAGGGTATAAAAACTCGTAATATAAAACTACGAATACGTGCAGAAAGCCAGAATTTGGCTCCAAAATATGGATCAGGCACCGATATTGGGATGTTTGGGATATTTTGAAAACTGCAGGAAGGTTTGAGACAAATGTGACCAAACGCTGCTTTCAATACTTCGAATATGTTGGGTATAAAAAAGTCGCAATATCAAACTGCGAGTACGTGCATAGAGCCAGAATTTGGCTCACAAATATGACTCAGGCCTTGAAATTAGGATGTTTGGAATATTTTGAAAACTGCAGGAAGGTTTGGGACAAATGTGACCAAACTCCACTTTCAGTACTTGGAATATGTTGGGTATAAAAAAGTTGCAATTTCAAACTGCGAATACGTGCAGAGAGCCAGAATTTGGCTCCAAAATATGGCTCCCGGCCTCGAAATTGGGATATTTGGGATATTTCGAAAACTGCAGGGGAGTTTGTCTAAAATGTGACTCACTGCCGCTCTCAGGACTTGGCATATGTTGGGAATAAAAAGTCGTAATATCAAACTGCGAATACGTGCAAAGAGCCAGAATTTGGCTCCAAAATTTGGCTAAGGCCTCGAAATTGGGATGTTTGGGTTATTTTGCAAACTGCAGGGGAGTTTGTGCAAAATGTGACTCATTGCCGCTTTCACTACTTGGCATATGTTGGGTATAATAAGTCGTAATTTCAAACTGCGAATACGTGCAGAGAGCCAGAATTTGGCTCCAAGATATAGCTCAGGCCTCGATATTGCGATGTTTGGGATATTTTGAAAATTGCAGAGGGAGATTGGGACAAATGTGACTAAACGCCGCTTTCAGTGTTTGCCATATGTTGGGTATAAAAATATCGCAATTTCAAACTGCGAATACGTGCAGAGAGCCAGAATTTGGCTCTAAAATATGGCTCAGACCTCGATATTGGGATGTTTGGGAAAATTGAAAACTGCAGGAAGGTTTGGGACAAATGTGACCAAACGCCGCTTTCAGTACTTCGCATATGTTGGGTATAAAAAAGTCGTAATTTCAAACTGCGAATATGTGCAGAGAGCCAGAATTTGGCTCCAAAATATGGCTCAGGCCTCGAAATTGGGATGTTTGGGATATTTTAAAAACTGCAGGAGAGTTTGTTCAAAATGTGACTCACTGCCAGTTTCAGGACTTTTCATATGTTGGGTATAAAAATTCGTAATATCAAACTGCGAACACGTGCATAGAGCCAGAATTTGGCTTCCAAATATGGCTCAGGCCTTGAAATTCAGATGTTTGTGATATTTTGAAAACTGCAGGGAGGTTTGGGACAAATGTGACCAAATGCCGCTTTCAGTACTTGGCATATGTTGGTATAAAAAAGTCTCAATGTCAAACTGCGAATACGTGCAGAGAGCCAGAATTTGGCTACACAATATGGCTCTGGCCTCGAAATTGAGATATTTGGGATATTTTGAAAACTGCTGGGGAGTTTGTGCAAAATGTGACTCACTGCCGTTTTCAGGACTTGGCATATGTTGGGTATAAAAAATCATATTTTCAAACTGCGAATACGTGCAGAGAGCCAGAATTTGGCTCCAAAAAATGGCTCAGGCCTCAAAATTGGGATATTTGGGATATTTCTTAAACTGCAGTGGAGTTTTTGCAAAATTTGACTCGCTGCCGCTTTCAGGACTTGGGATATGTTGGGTATAAAAAGTCGTAATATAAAACTGCGAATACGTGCAGAGAGCCAGAATTATGCTCTAAAATAAGGCTCAGGCCTCGAAATTGGGATGTTTAGGAAATTTTGAAAACTGAAGGAAGGTTTGGGACAAATGTGACCAATCGCCGCTTTCAGTACTTGGCATATGTTGGGTATAAAAAAGTCGCAATTTCAAACTGTGAATACGTGCAGAGAACCAGAATTTAGCTCCAAAATATGGCTCAGGCCTCGAAATTGGGATATTTGGGATATTTTGAAAACAGCAGGGGAGTTTGTGCAAAATGTGACTCACTGGCGCTTCAAAGACTTGGCATATGTTGGGTATAAAAAGTCGTAATTTCAAACTGCTAATACGTGCAGAGAGCCAGAATTTGGCTCCAAAATATGGCTCAGGTCTCGATATTGGGAAGTTTAGGATATTTTGAAAACTGCAGGAATGTTTGAGACAAATGTGACCAAATGCCACTTTCAGTACTTTGCATATGTTGGGTATAAAAAAGTCGTAATTTCAAACTGCGAATACGTGCAGAGAGCCAGAATTTGGCTCCAAAATATTGCTAAGGCCTCGAAATTGAGCTGTTTGGGATATTTTGAAAACTGCATGGGAGTTTGTGCAAAATGTGACTCACTGCCGCTTTCAGGACTTGGTATATGTTTGGTATAAAAAGTCGTAATATCAAACTGCGAATACATGCAGAGAGCCAGAATTTGGCTCCAATATATGGCACAGGCCTCGATATTGGGATGTTTATGATATTTTGTAAACTGCAGGAAGGTTTGAGACAAATGTGACCAAATGTCGCTTTCAGTACTTGGCATATGTTGGGTATAAAAAGTCATAATATCAAACTGCGAATACATGCAGAGAGCCAGAATTTGGCTCTAAAATATGGCTCAGGCCTCGAAATTGGGATGTTTAGGATATTTTGGAAACTGCAGGAAGGTTTTGGACAAATGTGACCAAACGCCACTTTCAGTACTTGGCATATGTTGGGTATAAAAAAGTCGCAATTTCAAACTGCTAATACGTGCAGAGAGCCAGAGTTTGGCTCCAAAATATGGCTCAAGCCTCGAAATTGGGATATTTCGAAAACTGCAGTGGAGTTTTTGCAAAATTTGACTCACTGCCGCTTTTAGGACTTGGCATATGTTGGGTATAAAAAAGTCGCAATTTCAAACTGCGAATACTTGCAGAGAGCCAGAATTTGGCTCCAAAATATCGCTCAGGCCTCGAAATTGGGATGTTTGGGATATTTTGAAAACTGCAGGGGGGATTGGGACAAATGTGACCAAACGCCGCATTTAGTACTAGGTATATGTTGGATAGAAAAAGTCGTAATATCAATCTGCGAATTCGTGCAGAGAGCCAGAATTTGGCTCCAAAATATGGCTCAGGCCTCGATATTGGAATATTTTAGATATTTTGAAAACTGCCGGAGAGTTTGTGCAAAATGTGACTCACTGCCGCTTTCAGGACTTGCAATATGTTGTGAACAAAAATTCGTAATTTCAAACTGTGAAGACGAGCAGAGAGCCAGAATTTGGCTCCAAAGTATAGCTCAGGCCTCGAAATTGGGAAGTTTTTGATATTTTGAAAACTGCAGGGGGGTTTGTTCAAAATGTGACTCATTGTTGCTTTCAGTACTTGGCATATGATGGGTATAAAAAGTCGTAATATAAAACTACTAATACGTGCAGAGAGCCAGAATTTGGCTCCAAAATATGGATCAGGCCTCGATATTGGGATGATTGGGATATTTTGAAAACTGCAGGAAGGTTTGGGACAAATGTGACCAAACAACGCTTTCAATACTTCGCATATGTTGGGTATAAAAAAAGTCGCAATATCAAACTGCGAATACGTGCATAGAGCCAAAATTTGGCTCCAAAATATGGCTCAGGCCTCGAAATTATGTTTGAGATATTTTGAAAACTGCAAGGGAGTTTGTGCAAAATGTGACTCACTGCCGCTTTTAGGACTTGGTATATGTTGGGTATAAAAAGTCGTAATATCAAACTGTGAATACGTGCAGAGAGCCAGAATTTGGCTCCAAAATATGGCACAGGCCTCGATATTGGGATGTTTATGATATTTTGAAAACTGCAGAAAGGTGTGAGACAAATGTGACCAAATGCCGCATTCAGTACTTCGCATATGTTGGGTATAAAAAAGTCATAATTTCAAACTGCGAATACGTGCAGAGAGCCAGAATTTGGCTCCAAAATATTTCTCAGGCCTCTATATTGGGATGTTTGGGATATTTTGAAGACTGCAGGGGGAATTGGGACAAATGTGACCAAACGCCGCTTTTAGTACTAGGTATATGTTGGGTATAAAAAGTCGTAATATCAATCTGCGAATTCGTGCAGAGAGTCAGAATTTGGCTCCAAAGTATAGCTCAGGCCTCGAAATTGGGAAGTTTTGGATATTTTGAAAACTGCAGGGGGGTTTGTGCAAAATGTGACTCATTGCCGCTTTCAGTACTTGGCATATGAAGGGTATAAAAACTCGTAATATAAAACTACGAATACGTGCAGAAAGCCAGAATTTGGCTCCAAAATATGGATCAGGCACCGATATTGGGATGTTTGGGATATTTTGAAAACTGCAGGAAGGTTTGAGACAAATGTGACCAAACGCTGCTTTCAATACTTCGCATATGTTGGGTATAAAAAAGTCGCAATATCAAACTGCGAGTACGTGCATAGAGCCAGAATTTGGCTCACAAATATGACTCAGTCCTTGAAATTAGGATGTTTGAGATATTTTGAAAACTGCAGGAAGATTTGGGACAAATGTGATCAAACTCCCCTTTCAGTACTTGGAATATGTTGGGTATAAAAAAGTTGCAATTTCAAACTGCGAATACGTGCAGAGAGCCAGAATTTGGCTCCAAAATATGGCTCCGGCCTCGAAATTGGGATATTTGGGATATTTCGAAAACTGCAGGGGAGTTTGTCTAAAATGTGACTCACTGCCGCTCTCAGGACTTGGCATATGTTGGGAATAAAAAGTCGTAATATCAAACTGCGAATACGTGCAAAGAGCCAGAATTTGGCTCCAAAATTTGGCTAAGGCCTCGAAATTGGGATGTTTGGGATATTTTGCAAACTGCAGGGGAGTTTGTGCAAAATGTGACTCATTGCCGCTTTCAGTACTTGGCATATGTTGGGTATAATAAGTCGTAATTTCAAACTGCGAATACGTGCAGAGAGCCAGAATTTGGCTCCAAGATATAGCTCAGGCCTCGATATTGCGATGTTTGGGATATTTTGAAAATTGCAGAGGGGGATTGGGACAAATGTGACTAAACGCCGCTTTCAGTGTTTGCCATATGTTGGGTATAAAAATATCGCAATTTCAAACTGCGAATACGTGCAGAGAGCCAGAATTTGGCTCTAAAATATGGCTCAGACCTCGATATTGGGATGTTTGGGAAAATTGAAAACTGCAGGAAGGTTTGGGACAAATGTGACCAAACGCCGCTTTCAGTACTTCGCATATGTTGGGTATAAAAAATTCGTAATTTCAAACTGCGAATATGTGCAGAGAGCCAGAATTTGGCTCCAAAATATGGCTCAGGCCTCGAAATTGGGATGTTTGGGATATTTTAAAAACTGCAGGAGAGTTTGTGCAAAATGTGACTCACTGCCGCTTTCAGGACTTTTCATATGTTGGGTATAAAAATTCGTAATATCAAACTGCGAATACGTGCATAGAGCCAGAATTTGGCTCCCAAATATGGCTCAGGCCTTGAAATTCGGATGTTTGTGATATTTTGAAAACTGCAGGGAGGTTTGGGACAAATGTGACCAAATGCCGCTTTCAGTACTTGGCATATGTTGATATAAAAAAGTCTTAATGTCAAACTGCGAATACGTGCAGAGAGCCAGAATTTAGCTACACAATATGGCTCTGGCCTCGAAATTGAGATTTTTGGAATATTTTGAAAACTGCTGGGGAGTTTGTGCAAAATGTGACTCACTGCCGTTTTCAGGACTTGGCATATATTGGGTATAAAAAATCATATTTTCAAACTGCGAATACGTGCAGGGAGCAAGAATTTGGCTCCAAAATATGGCTCGGGCCTCGAAATTGGGAAGTTTGGGATATTTTGAAAACTGCAGGGGGGTTTGTGCAAAATGTGACTCACTGCCGCTTTCAGTACTTGGCATATGTTGGGTATAAAAAGTCGTAATATAAAACTACGAATACGTGCAGAGAGCTAGGATTTGGCTCCAAAATATGGCTAAGACCTCGATATTGGGATGTTTGGGAAAATTGAAAACTGCAGGAAGGTTTGGGACAAATGTGACCAAACGCCGCTTTCAGTACTTTGCATATGTTGGGTATAAAAAATCGAAATTTCAAACTGCTAATACGTGCAGAGAGCCAGAATTTGGCTCCAAAAAATGGCTCAGGCCTCGAAATTGGGATATTTGGGATATTTCGAAAACTACAGTGGAGTTTTTGCAAAATTTGACTCGCTGCCGCTTTCAGGACTTGGGATATGTTGGGTATAAAAAGTCGTGATATAAAACTGCGAATACGTGCAGAGAGCCAGAATTATGCTCTAAAATAAGGCTCAGGCCTCGAAATTGGGATGTTTAGGATATTTTGAAAACTGCAGGAAGGTTTGGGACAAATGTGACCAAATGCCGCTTTCAGTACTTGGCATATGTTAGGTATAAAAAAGTCGCAATTTCAAACTGTGAATACGTGCAGAGAACCAGAATTTAGCTCCAAAATATGGCTCAGGCCTCGAAATTGGGATATTTGGGATATTTTGAAAACAGCAGGGGAGTTTGTGCAAAATGTGACTCACTGGCGCTTTAAAGACTTGGCATATGTTGGGTATAAAAAGTCGTAATTTCAAACTGCTAATACGTGCAGAGAGCCAGAAATTGGCTCCAAAATATGGCTCAGGTCTCGATATTGGGAAGTTTAGGATATTTTGAAAACTGCAGGAATGTTTGAGACAAATGTGACCAAATGCCGCTTTCAGTACTTTGCATATGTTGGGTATAAAAAAGTCGTAATTTCAAACTGCGAATACGTGCAGAGAGCCAGAATTTGGCTCCAAAATATTGCTAAGGCTTCGAAATTGGGCTGTTTGGGATATTTTGAGAACTGCAGGGGAGTTTGTGAAAAATGTGACACATTGCCACTTTCAGTACTTGGAATATTTTGGGTGTAAATAGTCGTAATTTCAACCTTTGAATACATGCAGAGAGCCAGAATTTGGCTCCAAAATATGGCTCAGGCCTCGAAATTATGATGTTTGAGATATTTTGAAAACTGCAGGGGAGTTTGCGCAAAATGTGACTCACTGCCGCATTCAGGACTTGGTATATGTTTGGTATAAAAAGTCGTAATATCAAACTGCGAATACATGCAGAGAGCCAGAATATAGCTCCAATATATGGCACAGGCCTCGATATTGTGATTTTTATGATATTTTGTAAACTGCAGGAAGGTTTGAGACAAATGTGACCAAATGCCGCTTTCAGTACTTGGCATATGTTGGGTATAAAAAGTCATAATATCAAACTGCGAATACATGCAGAGAGCCAGAATTTGGCTCTAAAATATGGCTCAGGGCTCGAAATTGGGATGTTTAGGATATTTTGGAAACTGCAGGAAGGTTTTGGACAAATGTGACCAAACGCCACTTTCAGTACTTGGCATATGTTGGGTATAAAAAAGTCGCAATTTCAAACTGCTAATACGTGCAGAGAGCCAGAGTTTGGCTCCAAAATATGGCTCAGGCCTCGAAATTGGGATATTTGGGATATTTCGAAAACTGCAGTAGAGTTTTTGCAAAATTTGACTCACTGCCGCTTTCAGGACTTGGCATATGTTGGGTATAAAAAAGTCGCAATTTCAAACTGCGAATACTTGCAGAGAGCCAGAATTTGGCTCCAAAATATCGCTCAGGCCACGAAATTGGGATGTTTGGGATATTTTGAAAACTGCAGGGGGGATTGGGACAAATGTGACCAAACGCCGCTTTCAGTACTTGGCATATGTATGGTATAAAAAGTCGTAATATCTCTCTGCTAATACGTGCAGAGAGTCAGAATTTGGCTCCAAAATATGGCTCAGGCCTCTATATTGGGATGTTTGGGATATTTTGAAAACTGCAGGCGGAATTGAGACAAATGTGACCAAACGCCGCTTTTAGTACTAGGTATATGTTGGATAGAAAAAGTCGTAATATCAATCTGCGAATTCGTGCAGAGAGCCAGAATTTGGCTCCAAAATATGGCTCAGGCCTCGATATTGGAATATTTTAGATATTTTGAAAACTGAAGGAGAGTTTGTGCAAAATGTGACTCACTGCCGCGTTCAGGACTTGGCATATGTTGCGAACAAAAATTCGTAATTTCAAACTGTGAAGACGTGCAGAGAGCCAGAATTTGGCTCCAAAGTATAGCTCAGGCCTCGAAATTGGGAAGTTTTTGATATTTTGAAAACTGCAGTGGGGTTTGTGCAAAATGTGCCTCATTGTTGCTTTCAGTACTTGGCATATGATGGGTATAAAAAGTCGTAATATAAAACTACGAATACGTGCAGTGAGCCAGAATTTGGCTCCAAAATATGGATCAGGCCTCGATATTGGGATGATTGGGATATTTTGAAAACTGCAGGAAGGTTTGGGACAAATGTGACCAAACGCCGCTTTCAATACTTCGCATATGTTGGGTATAAAAAAAGTCGCAATATCAAACTGCGAATACGTGCATAGAGCCAAAATTTGGCTCACAAATATAACTCAGGCCTTGAAATTAGGATGTTTGGGATATTTTGAAAACTGCAGGAAGGTTTGGGACAAATGTGACCAAACGCCGCTTTCAGTACTTGGAATATGTTGGGTATAAAAAAGTTGCAATTTCAAACTGCGAATACGTGCAGAGAGCCAGAATTTGTCTCCAAAATATGGCTCCGGCCTCGAAATTGGGATATTTGGGATATTTCGAAAACTGCAGGGGAGTTTGTCTAAAATGTGACTCACTGCTGCTCTCAGGACTTGGCATATGTTGGGAATAAAAAGTCGTAATATCAAACTGCAAATACGTGCATAGAGCCAGAATTTGGCTCCAAAATATGGCTAAGGCCTCGATATTGGGATGTTTGGGATATTTTGAAAACTGCAGAGGGGGATTGGGACAAATGTGACCAAACGCCACTTTCAGTGCTTGCCATATGTTGGGTACAAAAATGTCGCAATTTCAAACTGCGAATACGTGCAGAGAGCTAGAATTTGGCTCCAAAATATGGCTCAGGCCTCGAAATTGGGGTATTTGGAATATTTTAAAAACTGCAGGAGAGTTTGTGCAAAATGTGACTGTCTGCCGCTTTCAGGACTTGGCATATGCTGGGTATAAAAAGTCGTAATATCAAACTGCGAATACGTGCATAGAGCCAGAATTTGGCTCCAAAATATGGCTCAGGCCTCGAAATTGGGAAGTTTGGGATATTTTGAAAACTGCAGGGGGGTTTGTGCAAAATGTGACTCACGGCCGCTTTCAGTACTAGGCATATGTTGGGTATAAAAAGTCATGATATAAAACTGTGAATACGTGCAGAGAGCCTGAATTTGGCTCCAAAATATGGCTCAGGCCTGGATATTGGGATGTTTGGGATATTTTGAAAACTGCAGAGGGGGATTTGGACAAATGTGACCAAACGCCGCTGTCAGTGTTTGCCATATGTTGGGTATAAAATGTCGCAATTTCATATTGCGAATACGTAAAGAGATCCAGAATTTGGCTCCAAAATTTGGCTCAGGCCTCGAAATTGGGATATTTTGGAAATTTCGAAAACTGCAGGGGAGTTTGTGCAAAATGTGACTCACTGCCGCTTTCAGGACTTGGCATATGTTGGGTATAAAAATTCGTAATATCAAACTGCGAATACGTGCATAGAGCCAGAATTTGGCTCCAAAATATGGCTCAGGCCTTGAAATTGGGATGTTTGTGATATTTTGAAAACTGCAGGGAGGTTTGGGACAAATGTGACCAAACGCCGCTTTTAGTACTTGGCATATGTTGGTATAAAAAAGTCGCAATTTCAAACTGCGAATACGTGCAGAGAGCCAGAATTTAGCTACACAATATGGCTCAGGCCTCGAAATTGGGATATTTGGGATATTTTGAAAACTGCTGGGGAGTTTGTGCAAAATGTGACTCACTGCCGTTTTCAGGACTTGGCATATGTTGGGTATAAAAAGTCTTAATTTCAAACTGCGAATACGTGCAGAGAGCCAGAATTTGGCTCCAAAATATGGCTCAGGCTTCGAAATTGGGATGGTTGGGATATTTTGAAAACTGCAGGAAGGTTTGGGACAAATGTGACCAAACGCCACTTTCAGTACTTTGCATATGTTGGGTATAAAAAAGTCGAAATTTCAAACTGCTAATACGTGAAGAGAGCCAGAATTTGGCTCCAAAAAATGGATCAGGCCTCGAAATTGGGATATTTGGGATATTTCGAAAACTGCAGTGGAGTTTGTGCAAAATTTGACTCTCTGCCGCTTTCAGGACTTGGGATATGTTGGGTATAAAAAGTCGTAATATAAAACTGCGAATACGTGCAGAGAACCAGAATTTTGCACCAAAATAAGGCTCAGGCCTCGAAATTGGGATGTTTAGGATATTTTGAAAACTGCAGGAAGGTTTGGGACAAATGTGACCAAACGCCGCAATCAGTACTTGGCACATGTTGGGTATAAAAAAGTAGCAATTTCAAACTGCGAATACGTGCAGAGAGCTCGAATTTGGTTCCAAAATATGGCTCAGGCCTCGAAAATGGGATATTTGGGATATATCGAAAACTGCAGAGAAGTTTGTGCAAAATTTGACTCACAGCCGCTTTCAGGACTTGAAATATGTTGGGTATAAAAAGTCGTAATTTCAACCTTTGAATACGTGCAGAGAGCCAGAATTTGTCTCCAAAATATGGCTAAGGGGCTCGAAATTGGGATGTTTGGGATATTTTGAAAATTGCAGGGGGGGATATGGACAAATGTCACCAAACGCCGCTTTCAGTACTTGGCATATGTTGGGTATAAAAAAGTCGTAATTTCAAACTGCGAATACGTGCAGAGAGCCAGAATTTTGCTCCAAAATATGGCTAAGGGCTCGAAATTGGGATGTTTGGGATATTTTGAAAACTGCAGGGGAGTTTGTGCAAAATTTGACTCATTGCCGCTTTCAGGAATTGGAATATGTTGGGTATAAAAAGTCGTAATTTCAACCTATGAATACGTGCAGAGAGCCAGAATTTGGCTCCAAAATATGGCTCAGGTCTCGAAATTATGTTGTTTGAGATATTTTGAAAACTGCAGGGGAGTTTGTTCAAAATGTGACTCATTGCCACTTTCAGTACTTGGCATATTTTGGGTATAAAAAAGTCGCAATTTCAAACTGCGAATACGTGCAGAGAGCCAGAATTTGGCTCCAAAATATGGCTCAGGCCTCGAAATTGGGATATTTGGGATATTTTGAAAACTGCAGGGGAGTTTGTGCAAAATGTGACTCGCTGCCGCTTTAAGGACTTGGCATATTTTGGGTATAAAAAGTCGTAATTTCAAACTGCGAATACGTGCAGAGAGCCAGAATTTGGCTCCAAAATATGGCTCTGGCCTCGATATTGGGATGTTTGGGATATTTTGAAAACTGCAGGAAGGTTTGAGACAAATGTGACCAAAGGCCGCTTTCAGTACTTCGCATATGTTGGGTACAAAAAAGGCGTAATTTTAAACTGCGAATACGTGCAGAGAGCCAGAATTTGGCTCCAAAATATGGCTCAGGCCTCGAAATTGGGATGTTTGGGATATTTTGAAAATTGCAGGGGGGATATGGACAAATGTGACCAAACGCCGCTTTCAGTACTTCGCATATGTTGGGTATAAAAAAGTCGCAATTTCAAACTGCGAATACTTGCAGAGAGCCAGAATTTGGCTCCAAAATATCGCTCAGGCCACGAAATTGGGATGTTTGGGATATTTTGAAAACTGCAGGGGGGATTGGGACAAATGTGACCAAACGCCGCTTTCAGTACTTGGCATATGTATGGTATAAAAAGTCGTAATATCTCTCTGCTAATACGTGCAGAGAGTCAGAATTTGGCTCCAAAATATGGCTCAGGCCTCTATATTGGGATGTTTGGGATATTTTGAAAACTGCAGGCGGAATTGAGACAAATGTGACCAAACGCCGCTTTTAGTACTAGGTATATGTTGGATAGAAAAAGTCGTAATATCAATCTGCGAATTCGTGCAGAGAGCCAGAATTTGGCTCCAAAATATGGCTCAGGCCTCGATATTGGAATATTTTAGATATTTTGAAAACTGAAGGAGAGTTTGTGCAAAATGTGACTCACTGCCGCGTTCAGGACTTGGCATATGTTGCGAACAAAAATTCGTAATTTCAAACTGTGAAGACGTGCAGAGAGCCAGAATTTGGCTCCAAAGTATAGCTCAGGCCTCGAAATTGGGAAGTTTTTGATATTTTGAAAACTGCAGTGGGGTTTGTGCAAAATGTGCCTCATTGTTGCTTTCAGTACTTGGCATATGATGGGTATAAAAAGTCGTAATATAAAACTACGAATACGTGCAGTGAGCCAGAATTTGGCTCCAAAATATGGATCAGGCCTCGATATTGGGATGATTGGGATATTTTGAAAACTGCAGGAAGGTTTGGGACAAATGTGACCAAACGCCGCTTTCAATACTTCGCATATGTTGGGTATAAAAAAAGTCGCAATATCAAACTGCGAATACGTGCATAGAGCCAAAATTTGGCTCACAAATATAACTCAGGCCTTGAAATTAGGATGTTTGGGATATTTTGAAAACTGCAGGAAGGTTTGGGACAAATGTGACCAAACGCCGCTTTCAGTACTTGGAATATGTTGGGTATAAAAAAGTTGCAATTTCAAACTGCGAATACGTGCAGAGAGCCAGAATTTGTCTCCAAAATATGGCTCCGGCCTCGAAATTGGGATATTTGGGATATTTCGAAAACTGCAGGGGAGTTTGTCTAAAATGTGACTCACTGCTGCTCTCAGGACTTGGCATATGTTGGGAATAAAAAGTCGTAATATCAAACTGCAAATACGTGCATAGAGCCAGAATTTGGCTCCAAAATATGGCTAAGGCCTCGATATTGGGATGTTTGGGATATTTTGAAAACTGCAGAGGGGGATTGGGACAAATGTGACCAAACGCCACTTTCAGTGCTTGCCATATGTTGGGTACAAAAATGTCGCAATTTCAAACTGCGAATACGTGCAGAGAGCTAGAATTTGGCTCCAAAATATGGCTCAGGCCTCGAAATTGGGGTATTTGGAATATTTTAAAAACTGCAGGAGAGTTTGTGCAAAATGTGACTGTCTGCCGCTTTCAGGACTTGGCATATGCTGGGTATAAAAAGTCGTAATATCAAACTGCGAATACGTGCATAGAGCCAGAATTTGGCTCCAAAATATGGCTCAGGCCTCGAAATTGGGAAGTTTGGGATATTTTGAAAACTGCAGGGGGGTTTGTGCAAAATGTGACTCACGGCCGCTTTCAGTACTAGGCATATGTTGGGTATAAAAAGTCATGATATAAAACTGTGAATACGTGCAGAGAGCCTGAATTTGGCTCCAAAATATGGCTCAGGCCTGGATATTGGGATGTTTGGGATATTTTGAAAACTGCAGAGGGGGATTTGGACAAATGTGACCAAACGCCGCTGTCAGTGTTTGCCATATGTTGGGTATAAAATGTCGCAATTTCATATTGCGAATACGTAAAGAGATCCAGAATTTGGCTCCAAAATTTGGCTCAGGCCTCGAAATTGGGATATTTTGGAAATTTCGAAAACTGCAGGGGAGTTTGTGCAAAATGTGACTCACTGCCGCTTTCAGGACTTGGCATATGTTGGGTATAAAAATTCGTAATATCAAACTGCGAATACGTGCATAGAGCCAGAATTTGGCTCCAAAATATGGCTCAGGCCTTGAAATTGGGATGTTTGTGATATTTTGAAAACTGCAGGGAGGTTTGGGACAAATGTGACCAAACGCCGCTTTTAGTACTTGGCATATGTTGGTATAAAAAAGTCGCAATTTCAAACTGCGAATACGTGCAGAGAGCCAGAATTTAGCTACACAATATGGCTCAGGCCTCGAAATTGGGATATTTGGGATATTTTGAAAACTGCTGGGGAGTTTGTGCAAAATGTGACTCACTGCCGTTTTCAGGACTTGGCATATGTTGGGTATAAAAAGTCTTAATTTCAAACTGCGAATACGTGCAGAGAGCCAGAATTTGGCTCCAAAATATGGCTCAGGCTTCGAAATTGGGATGGTTGGGATATTTTGAAAACTGCAGGAAGGTTTGGGACAAATGTGACCAAACGCCACTTTCAGTACTTTGCATATGTTGGGTATAAAAAAGTCGAAATTTCAAACTGCTAATACGTGAAGAGAGCCAGAATTTGGCTCCAAAAAATGGATCAGGCCTCGAAATTGGGATATTTGGGATATTTCGAAAACTGCAGTGGAGTTTGTGCAAAATTTGACTCTCTGCCGCTTTCAGGACTTGGGATATGTTGGGTATAAAAAGTCGTAATATAAAACTGCGAATACGTGCAGAGAACCAGAATTTTGCACCAAAATAAGGCTCAGGCCTCGAAATTGGGATGTTTAGGATATTTTGAAAACTGCAGGAAGGTTTGGGACAAATGTGACCAAACGCCGCAATCAGTACTTGGCACATGTTGGGTATAAAAAAGTAGCAATTTCAAACTGCGAATACGTGCAGAGAGCTCGAATTTGGTTCCAAAATATGGCTCAGGCCTCGAAAATGGGATATTTGGGATATATCGAAAACTGCAGAGAAGTTTGTGCAAAATTTGACTCACAGCCGCTTTCAGGACTTGAAATATGTTGGGTATAAAAAGTCGTAATTTCAACCTTTGAATACGTGCAGAGAGCCAGAATTTGTCTCCAAAATATGGCTAAGGGGCTCGAAATTGGGATGTTTGGGATATTTTGAAAATTGCAGGGGGGGATATGGACAAATGTCACCAAACGCCGCTTTCAGTACTTGGCATATGTTGGGTATAAAAAAGTCGTAATTTCAAACTGCGAATACGTGCAGAGAGCCAGAATTTTGCTCCAAAATATGGCTAAGGGCTCGAAATTGGGATGTTTGGGATATTTTGAAAACTGCAGGGGAGTTTGTGCAAAATTTGACTCATTGCCGCTTTCAGGAATTGGAATATGTTGGGTATAAAAAGTCGTAATTTCAACCTATGAATACGTGCAGAGAGCCAGAATTTGGCTCCAAAATATGGCTCAGGTCTCGAAATTATGTTGTTTGAGATATTTTGAAAACTGCAGGGGAGTTTGTTCAAAATGTGACTCATTGCCACTTTCAGTACTTGGCATATTTTGGGTATAAAAAAGTCGCAATTTCAAACTGCGAATACGTGCAGAGAGCCAGAATTTGGCTCCAAAATATGGCTCAGGCCTCGAAATTGGGATATTTGGGATATTTTGAAAACTGCAGGGGAGTTTGTGCAAAATGTGACTCGCTGCCGCTTTAAGGACTTGGCATATTTTGGGTATAAAAAGTCGTAATTTCAAACTGCGAATACGTGCAGAGAGCCAGAATTTGGCTCCAAAATATGGCTCTGGCCTCGATATTGGGATGTTTGGGATATTTTGAAAACTGCAGGAAGGTTTGAGACAAATGTGACCAAAGGCCGCTTTCAGTACTTCGCATATGTTGGGTACAAAAAAGGCGTAATTTTAAACTGCGAATACGTGCAGAGAGCCAGAATTTGGCTCAAAAATATGGCTCAGGCCTCGAAATTGGGATGTTTTAGGTATTTTGAAAACTGCAGGGGAGTTTGCGCAAAATGTGACTCACTGCCGCTTTCAGGACTTGGCATATTTTCGGTATAAAAAGTCGTAATTTCAAACTGCGAATACGTACAGAGAGCCAGAATTTGGCTCCAAAATATGGCTCAGGCCTCGAAATTGGGATGTTTTAGGTATTTTGAAAACTGCAGGGGAGTTTGCTCAAAATGTGATTCACTGCCGCGTCCAGTACTTGGCATATGTTGGGTATAAAAAGTCGTAATATCAAACTGCGAATACGTGCAGAGAGCCAGAATTTGTCTCCAAAATATGGCTCAGGCCTCGAAATTGGGATGTTTGAGATGTTTTGAAAATTGCAGGGGGGATATGGACAAAGGTGACCAAACGCCGCTTTCAGTACTTGGCATATGTTGGGTATAAAAAAGTCGTAATTTCAAACTGCGAATACGTGCAGAGAGCCAGAATTTGGCTCCAAAATATGGTTAAGGGCTCGAAATTGGGATGTTTGGGATATTTTGAAAACTGCAGGGGAGTTTGTGCAAAATTTGATTCATTGCCGCTCTCAGTACTTGGAATATATTGGGTATAAAAAGTTGTAATTTCAACCTTTGATGACCTGACCACACACAAGAAATTGAAGGGACGACGACGTTTCGGTCCGTCCTGGACCATTCTCAAGTCGATTTGAGAATGGTCCAAGACGGACCGAAACGTCGTCGTCCCTTCAATTTCTAGTTTGTGGTCTGGTCAACATACTTCAGCCACGTTATTGTGACTCATCGCCTTCAACCTTTCAATACGTGAAGAGAGCCAGAATTTGGCTCCAAAATATGGGTCAGGCCTCGATATTGGGTTATTTGAGATATTTTGAAAACTGCAGGAGTGATTGGGACAAATGTGACCAAACGCCGCTTTTAGTACTTGGCATATGTTGGGTATAAAAAAGTCGCAATTTCAAACTGCGAATACGTGCAGAGAGCCAGAATTTGGCTTCAAAATATGGCTCAGGCCTCGAAATTGGGATATTTGGGATATTTTGAAAACTGCAGGGGAGTTTGTACAAAATGTGACTCACTGGCGCTATAAGGACTTGCCATATGTTGGGTATAAAAAGTCGTAATTTCAAACTGCGAATATTTGCAGAGAGTCAGAATTTGGCTCCAAAACATGGCTCAGGCCGCGATATTGGGATGTTTGCGATATTTTTAAAACTGCAGGAAGGTTTGAGACAAACGTGACCAAATGCCGCTTTCAGTACGTCGCAGTTGTTGGGTATAAAAAAGTCGTAATTTCAAGCTGCGAATACGTGCAGAGAGCCAGAATTTGGCTCCAAAATATGGCTCAGGCCTCGAAATTAAAATATTTCGGATATTTCGAAAACTGCAGGGGAGTTTGTGCCAAATTTGAATCACTGCCGCTTTCAGGACTTGGCATATGTTGGGTATAAAAAGTCGTAATATCAAACGGCGAAAACGTGCAGAGAGCCAAAATTTGGCTCCAAAATATGGCTAAGGGCTCGAAATTGGGATGTTTGGGATATTTTGAAAACTGCAGGGGAGTTTGTGCAAAATGTGACTCACTGCCGCTTTCAGGACTTGGTATATGTTGGGTATAAAAAGTCGTAATATCAAACTGCGAATACGTGCAGAGAGCCAGATTTTGTCTCCAAAATATGGCTCAGGCCTCGAAATTGGGATGTTTGTGATATTTTGAAAACTGCAGGGGGGATTGGGACAAATGTGACCAAACGCCGCTTTCAGTACTTGGGATATGTTGGGTATAAAAAGTCGTAATATCTCTCTGCGAATACGTGCAGAGAGCCAGAATTTGGCTCCAAAATATGGCTCAGGCCTCGATATTGGGATGTTTATGATATTTTGAAAACTGCAGGAAGGTTTGAGACAAATGTGACCAAATGACGCTTTCAGTACTTCGCATATGTTGGGTATAAAAAAGTCATAATTTCAAACTGCGAATACGTGTAGAGAGCCAGAATTTGGCTCCAAAATATGGCTCAGGCCTCGAAATTGGGATGTTTATGATATTTTGAAAACTGCAGGGGAATTTGTGCAAAATGCGGCTCACTGCCGCGTCCAGTACTTGGCATATGTTGGGTATAAAAAGTCATAATATCAAACTGCGAATACATGCAGAGAGCCAGAATTTGGCTCCAAAATATGGCTCAGGCCTCGAAATTGGGATGTTTAGGATATTTTAGAAACTGCAGGAAGGTTTTGGACAAATGTGACCAAACGCCGCTTTCAGTACTTGGCATATGTTGGGTATAAAAAAAGTCGCAATTTCAAAGTGCTAATACGTGCAGAGAGCCAGAATTTGGCTCCAAAATATGGCTCAGGCCTCGAAATTGGGATATTTGGGATATTTCGAAAACTGCAGTGGAGTTTTTGCAAAAATTGACTCACTGCCGCTTTCAGGACTAGGCATATGTTGGGTATAAAAAAGTCGCAATTTCAAACTGCGAATACGTGCAGAGAGTCAGAATTTGGCTCCAAAATATGGCTGAGGCTTCGAAATTGGGATGTTTGGGATATTTTGAAAACTGCAGGAAGGTTTGGGACAAATGTGACCAAACGCCACTTTCAGTACTTTGCATATGTTGGGTATAAAAAAGTCGAAATTTCAAACTGCTAATACGTGAAGAGAGCCAGAATTTGGCTCCAAAAAATGGCTCAGGCCTCGAAATTGGGATATTTGGGATATTTCGAAAACTGCAGTGGAGTTTGTGCAAAATTTGACTCTCTGCCTCTTTCAGGACTTGGGAAATGTTGGGTATAAAAAGTCGTAATATAAAACTGCGAATACGTGCAGAGAGCCAGAATTTTGCACCAAAATAAGGCTCAGGCCTCGAAATTGGGATGTTTAGGATATTTTGAAAACTGCAGGAAGGTTTGGGACAAATGTGACCAAACGCCGCAATCAGTACTTGGCACATGTTGGGTATAAAAAAGTAGCAATTTCAAACTGCGAATACGTGCAGAGAGCTCGAATTTGGTTCCAAATTATTTCTCAGGCCTCGAAAATGGGATATTTGGGATATATCGAAAACTGCAGAGAAGTTTGTGCAAAATTTGACTCACTGCCGCTTTCAGGACTTGAAATATGTTGGGTATAAAAAGTCGTAATTTCAACCTTTGAATACGTGCAGAGAGCCAGAATTTGTCTCCAAAATATGGCTAAGGGGCTCGAAATTGGGATGTTTGGGATATTTTGAAAATTGCAGGGGGGATATGGACAAATGTGACCAAACGCCGCTTTCAGTACTTGGCATATGTTGGGTATAAAAAAGTCGTAATTTCAAACTGCGAATACGTGCAGAGAGCCAGAATTTTGCTCCAAAATATGGCTAAGGGCTCGAAATTGGGATGTTTGGGATATTTTGAAAACTGCAGGGGAGTTTGTGCAAAATTTGACTCATTGCCGCTTTCAGGACTTGGAATATGTTGGGTATAAAAAGTCGTAATTTCAACCTATGAATACGTGCAGAGAGCCAGAATTTGGCTCCAAAATATGGCTCAGGCCTCGAAATTATGTTGTTTGAGATATTTTGAAAACTGCAGGGGAGTTTGTTCAAAATGTGACTCATTGCCACTTTCAGTACTTGGCATATTTTGGGTATAAAAAAGTCGCAATTTCAAACTGCGAATACGTGCAGAGAGCCAGAATTTGGCTCCAAAATATGGCTCAGGCCTCGAAATTGGGATATTTGGGATATTTTGAAAACTGCAGGGGAGTTTGTGCAAAATGTGACTCGCTGCCGCTTTAAGGACTTGGCATATTTTGGGTATAAAAAGTCGTAATTTGAAACTGCGAATACGTGCAGAGAGCCAGAATTTGCCTCCAAAATATGGCTCTGGCCTCGATATTGGGATGTTTGGGATATTTTGAAAACTGCAGGAAGGTTTGAGACAAATGTGACCAAAGGCCACTTTCAGTACTTCGCATATGTTGGGTACAAAAAAGGCGTAATTTTAAACTGCGAATACGTGCAGAGAGCCAGAATTTGGCTCCAAAATATGGCTCAGACCTCGAAATTAAGATGTTTTTGATATTTTGAAAACTGCAGGGGAGTTTGTGCAAAATGCGACTCACTGCCGCGTCCAGTACTTGGCATATGTTGGGTATAAAAAGTCGTAATAACAAACTGCGAAAACGTGCAGAGAGCCAGAATTTGGCTCCAAAATATGGCTCAGGCCTCGAAATTGGGATGTTTGGGATATTTTGAAAATTGCAGGGGGGATATGGACAAATGTGACCAAACGCCGCTTTCAGTACTTCGCGTATGTTGGGTATAAAAAAGTCGTAATTTCAAACTGCGAATACGTGCAGAGAGCCAGAATTTGGCTCCAAAATATGGCTCAGGCCTCGAAATTGGGATGTTTTAGGTATTTTGAAAACTGCAGGGGAGTTTGCGCAAAATGTGACTCACTGCCGCTTTCAGGACTTGGCATATTTTCGGTATAAAAAGTCGTAATTCCAAACTGCGAATACGTACAGAGAGCCAGAATTTGGCTCCAAAATATGGCTCAGGCCTCGATATTGGGATGTTTAGGATATTTTGAAAACTGCAGGAAGGTTTGAGACAAATGTGACCAAACGCCCCTTTCAGTACTTCGCATATGTTGGGTATAAAAAAGTCGTAATTTTAAACTGCGAATACGTGCAGAGAGTCAGAATTTGGCTCCAAAATATGGCTCAGGCCTCGAAATTGGGATGTTTTAGGTATTTTGAAAACTGCAGGGGAGTTTGCTCAAAATGTGACTCACTGCCGCGTCCAGTACTTGGCATATGTTTGGTATAAAAAGTCGTAATATCAAACTGCGAATACGTGCAGAGAGCCAGAATTTGGCTCCAAAATATGGCTCAGGCCAAGATATTGGGATGTTTGGGATATTTTGAAAAATGCAGTGGGGATTGGGAGAAATGTCACCTAACTCCGCTTTAGTACTTGGCATATGTTGGGTATAGAAAATTCGCAATTTCAAACTGCAAATACGTGCAGAGAGCAAGAATTTGGCTTCAAAATATGGCTCAGGCCACGAAATTGGGAAGTTTGGGATATTTTGAAAACTGCAGGGGGGTTTGTGCAAAATGTTACTCAATTCCGCTTTCAGTACTTGGCATATGATGGGTATAAAAAGTCGTAATATCAAACTGGGAATACGTGCAGAGAGCCAGAATTTGGCTCCAAAATATGGCTCAGGCCTCGAAATTAAGATATTTGGTATATTTCGAAAACTGCAGGGGAGTTTGTGCAAAATTTGACTCACTGCCGCTTTCAGGACTTGGTATTTGTTGGATATAAAAAGTCGTAATATCAAACTGCGAATACGTGCAGAGAGCCAGAATTTGTCTCCAAAATATGGCTCAGGCCTCGAAATTGGGATGTTTGGGATGTTTTGAAAATTGCAGGGGGGATATGGACAAAGGTGACCAAACGCCGCTTTCAGTACTTGGCATATGTTGGGTATAAAAAAGTCGTAATTTCAAACTGCGAATACGTGCAGAGAGCCAGTATTTGGCTCCAAAATATGGTTAAGGGCTCGAAATTGGGATGTTTGGGATATTTTGAAAACTGCAGGGGAGTTTGTGCAAAATTTGACTCATTGCCGCTCTCAGTACTTGGAATATATTGGGTATAAAAAGTCGTAATTTCAACCTTTGAAGACCTGACCACACACTAGAAATTGAAGGGACGACGACGTTTCGGTCCGTCCTGGACC
This sequence comes from Procambarus clarkii, assembly GCF_040958095.1. Classification (NCBI taxonomy): domain Eukaryota; kingdom Metazoa; phylum Arthropoda; class Malacostraca; order Decapoda; family Cambaridae; genus Procambarus; species Procambarus clarkii. The sequence continues at coordinate 6,915,828 of NC_091207.1, forward strand.
ATTCTCAAGTCGATTTGAGAATGGTCCAGGACGGACCGAAACGTCGTCGTCCCTTCAATTTCTAGTGTGTGGTCTGGTCAACATACTTCAGCCACGTTATTGTGACTCATCGCCTTCAACCTTTGAATACGTGAAGAGAGCCAGAATTTGGCTCCAAAATATGGGTCAGGCCTCGATATTGGGTTATTTGAGATATTTTGAAAACTGCAGGAGTGATTGGGACAAATGTGACCAAACGCCGCTTTTAGTACTTGGCATATGTTGGGTATAAAAAAGTCGCAATTTCAAATTGCGAATACGTGCAGAGAGCCAGAATTTGGCTTCAAAATATGGCTCAGGCCTCGAAATTGGGATATTTGGGATATTTTGAAAACTGCAGGGGAGTTTGTACAAAATGTGACTCACTGGCGCTATAAGGACTTGCCATATGTTGGGTATAAAAAGTCGTAATTTCAAACTGCGAATACTTGCAGAGAGTCAGAATTTGGCTCCAAAACATGGCTCAGGCCACGATATTGGGATGTTTGCGATATTTTTAAAACTGCAAGAAGGTTTGAGACAAATGTGACCAAATGCCGCTTTCAGTACTTCGCAGTTGTTGGGTATAAAAAAGTCGTAATTTCAAGCTGCGAATACGTGCAGAGAGCCAGAATTTGGCTCCAAAATATGGCTCAGGCCTCGAAATTAAAATATTTCGGATATTTCGAAAACTGCAGGGGAGTTTGTGCCAAACTTGACTCACTGCCGCTTTCAGGAATTGGCATGTGTTGGGTATAAAAAGTCGTAATATCAAACGGCGAAAACGTGCAGAGAGCCAAAATTTGGCTCCAAAATATGGCTAAGGGCTCGAAATTGGGATGTTTGGGATATTTTGAAAACTGCAGGGGAGTTTGTGCAAAATGTGACTCACTGCCGCTTTCAGGACTTGGTATATGTTGGGTATAAAAAGTCGTAATATCAAACTGCGAATACGTGCAGAGAGCCAGATTTTGTCTCCAAAATATGGCTCAGGCCTCGAAATTGGGATGTTTGTGATATTTTGAAAACTGCAGGGGGGATTGGGACAAATGTGACCAAATGCGGCTTTCAGTACTTGGGATATGTTGGGTATAAAAAATCGTATAATCTCTCTGGGAATACGTGCAGAGAGCCAGAATTTGGCTCCAAAATATGGCTCAGGCCTCGATATTGGGATGTTTATGATATTTTGAAAACTGCAGGAAGGTTTGAGACATATGTGACCAAATGCCGCTTTCAGTACTTCGCATATGTTGGGTATAAAAAATCATAATTTCAAACTGCGAATACGTGTAGAGAGCCAGAATTTGGCTCCAAAATATGGCTCAGGCCTCGAAATTGGGATGTTTATGATATTTTGAAAACTGCAGGGGAATTTGTGCAAAATGCGGCTCACTGCCGCGTCCAGAACTTGGCATATGTTGGGTATAAAAAGTCATAATATCAAACTGCGAATACATGCAGAGAGCCAGAATTTGGCTCCAAAATATGGCTCAGGCCTCGAAATTGGGATGTTTAGGATATTTTAGAAACTGCAGGAAGGTTTTGGACAAATGTGACCAAACGCCGCTTTCAGTACTTGGCATATGTTGGGTATTAAAAAAAGTCGCAATTTCAAAGTGCTAATACGTGCAGAGAGCCAGAATTTGGCTCCAAAATATGGCTCAGGCCTCGAAATTGGGATATTTGGGATATTTCGAAAACTGCAGTGGAGTTTTTGCAAAAATTGACTCACTGCCGCTTTCAGGACTAGGCATATGTTGGGTATAAAAAAGTCGCAATTTCAAACTGCGAATACGTGCAGAGAGTCAGAATTTGGCTCCAAAATATGGCTCAGGCCTCTATATTGGGATGTTTGGGATTTTTTGAAGACTGCAGGGGGAATTGGGACAAATGTGACCAAACGCCGCTTTTAGTACTAGGTATATGTTGGGTATGAAAAGTTGTAATAACAATCTGCGAATTCGTGCAGAGAGCCAGAATTTGGCTCCAAAATATGGCTCAGGCCTCGAAATTGGGATATTTGGGATATTTTGAAACTGCAGGGGAGTTTGTGCAAAATGTGACTCATTGCCGCTTTCAGTACTTGGCATATGTTGGGAACAATAAGTCGTAATTTCAAAGTGCGAATACATGCAGAGAGCCAGAATTTGGCTCCAAAATATAGCTCAGGCCTCGATATTGGGATGTTAGGGATATTTTGAAAACTGCAGGGGAGTTTGTGCAAAATGTGACTCACTGCCGCTTTCAGGACTTGGTATATGTTGGGTATAAAAAGTCGTAATATCAAACTGCGAATACGTGCAGAGAGCCAGATTTTGTCTCCAAAATATGGCTCAGGCCTCGAAATTGGGATGTTTGTGATATTTTGAAAACTGCAGGGGGGATTGGGACAAATGTGACCAAACGCGGCTTTCAGTACTTGGGATATGTTGGGTATAAAAAGTCGTATAATCTCTCTGCGAATACGTGCAGAGAGCCAGAATTTGGCTCCAAAATATGGCTCAGGCCTCGATATTGGGATGTTTATGATATTTTGAAAACTGCAGGAAGGTTTGAGACAAATGTGACCAAATGCCGCTTTCAGTACTTCGCATATGTTGGGTATAAAAAATCATAATTTCAAACTGCGAATACGTGTAGAGAGCCAGAATTTGGCTCCAAAATATGGCTCAGGCCTCGAAATTGGGATGTTTATGATATTTTGAAAACTGCAGGGGAATTTGTGCAAAATGCGGCTCACTGCCGCGTCCAGAACTTGGCATATGTTGGGTATAAAAAGTCGTAATATCAAACTGCGAATACGTGCAGAGAGCCAGATTTTGTCTCCAAAATATGGCTCAGGCCTCGAAATTGGGATGTTTGTGATATTTTGAAAACTGCAGGGGGGATTGGGACAAATGTGACCAAATGCGGCTTTCAGTACTTGGGATATGTTGGGTATAAAAAATCGTATAATCTCTCTGGGAATACGTGCAGAGAGCCAGAATTTGGCTCCAAAATATGGCTCAGGCCTCGATATTGGGATGTTTATGATATTTTGAAAACTGCAGGAAGGTTTGAGACAAATGTGACCAAATGCCGCTTTCAGTACTTCGCATATGTTGGGTATAAAAAATCATAATTTCAAACTGTGAATACGTGTAGAGAGCCAGAATTTGGCTCCAAAATATGGCTCAGGCCTCGAAATTGGGATGTTTATGATATTTTGAAAACTGCAGGGGAATTTGTGCAAAATGCGGCTCACTGCCGCGTCCAGAACTTGGCATATGTTGGGTATAAAAAGTCATAATATCAAACTGCGAATACATGCAGAGAGCCAGAATTTGGCTCCAAAATATGGCTCAGGCCTCGAAATTGGGATGTTTAGGATATTTTAGAAACTGCAGGAAGGTTTTGGACAAATGTGACCAAACGCCGCTTTCAGTACTTGGCATATGTTGGGTATTAAAAAAAGTCGCAATTTCAAAATGCTAATACGTGCAGAGAGCCAGAATTTGGCTCCAAAATATGGCTCAGGCCTCGAAATTGGGATATTTGGGATATTTCGAAAACTGCAGTGGAGTTTTTGCAAAAATTGACTCACTGCCGCTTTCAGGACTAGGCATATGTTGGGTATAAAAAAGTCGCAATTTCAAACTGCGAATACGTGCAGAGAGTCAGAATTTGGCTCCAAAATATGGCTCAGGCCTCTATATTGGGATGTTTGGGATATTTTGAAGACTGCAGGGGGAATTGGGACAAATGTGACCAAACGCCGCTTTTAGTACTAGGTATATGTTGGGTATGAAAAGTTGTAATATCAATCTGCGAATTCGTGCAGAGAGCCAGAATTTGGCTCCAAAATATGGCTCAGGCCTCGAAATTGGGATATTTGGGATATTTTGAAAACTGCAGGGGAGTTTGTGCAAAATGTGACTCATTGCCGCTTTCAGTACTTGGCATATGTTGGGAACAATAAGTCGTAATTTCAAAGTGCGAATACATGCAGAGAGCCAGAATTTGGCTCCAAAATATAGCTCAGGCCTCGATATTGGGATGTTAGGGATATTTTGAAAACTGCAGGGGAGTTTGTGCAAAATGTGACTCACTGCCGCTTTCAGGACTTGGTATATGTTGGGTATAAAAAGTCGTAATATCAAACTGCGAATACGTGCAGAGAGCCAGATTTTGTCTCCAAAATATGGCTCAGGCCTCGAAATTGGGATGTTTGTATTATTTTGAAAACTGCAGGGGGGATTGGGACAAATGTGACCAAACGCGGCTTTCAGTACTTGGGATATGTTGGGTATAAAAAGTCGTATAATCTCTCTGCGAATACGTGCAGAGAGCCAGAATTTGGCTCCAAAATATGGCTCAGGCCTCGATATTGGGATGTTTATGATATTTTGAAAACTGCAGGAAGGTTTGAGACAAATGTGACCAAATGCCGCTTTCAGTACTTCGCATATGTTGGGTATAAAAAATCATAATTTCAAACTGCGAATACGTGTAGAGAGCCAGAATTTGGCTCCAAAATATGGCTCAGGCCTCGAAATTGGGATGTTTATGATATTTTGAAAACTGCAAGGGAAATTTGTGCAAAATGCGGCTCACTGCCGCGTCCAGTACTTGGCATATGTTGGGTATAAAAAGTCATAATATCAAACTGCGAATACATGCAGAAAGCCAGAATTTGGCTCCAAAATATAGCTCAGGCCTCGATATTGGGATGTTAGGGATATTTTGAAAATTGCAGAGGGGGATTGGGACAAATGTGACCAAACGCCGTTTTAGTGCTTGCCATATGTTGGGTATAAAAAATCATAATTTCAAACTGCGAATACGTGCATAGAGCTAGAATTTGGCTCCAAAATATGGCTCAGGCCTCGAAATTTGGATATTTGGAATATTTTAAAAACTGCAGGAGAGTTTGTGCAAAATATGACTCACTGCCGCTTTCAGGACTTGGCATATGTTGGGTATAAAAAGTCGTAATATCAAACTGCGAATACGTGCACAGAGCCAAAATTTGGCTCCAAAATATGGCTCAGGCCTCGAAATTGGGAATTTGGGATATTTTGAAAACTGCAGGGGGGTTTGTGCAAAATGTGACTCACTGCCGCTTTCAGTACTTGGCATATGTTGGGTATAAAAAGTCGTAATATAAAACTGCGAATACGTGCAGAGAGCCAAAATTTGGCTCCAAAATATTGCTCAGGCCTCGATATTGGGATGTTTTGGATATTTTTAAAACTGCTGGGGGGATTGGGACAAATGTGACCAAACGTTTCTTTCAGTGTTGGCCATATGTTGGGTATAAAAATATCGCAATTTCAAACAGCGAATACGTGCAGAGAGCTAGAATTTGGCTCCAAAATATGGGTCAGGCCTCGAAATTGGGATATTTGGAATATTTTGAAAACTGCAGGAGAGTTTGTGCAAAATGTGACTCACTGCCGCTTTCATGACTTGGCATATGTTGGATATAAAAATTCGTAATTTCAAACTGCGAATACGTGCAGAGAGCTAGAATTTGGCTCCAAAATATCGCTCAGACCTCGAAATTGGGAAGATTGGGATATTTTGAAAATTTCAGGGGGGGTTTGTGCAAAATGTGACTCTGCCGCTTTCAGTACTTGGCATATGTTGGGTATAAAAAGTCGTAATATAAAACTGCGAACACGTGCAGAGAGCCATAATTTGGCTCCAAAATATGGCTCAGACCTCGATATTGGGATGTTTGGGAAAATTGAAAACTGCTTTAAGGTTTGGGACAAATGTGACCAAACGCCGCTTACAGTACTTCGCATATGTTGGGTATAAAAAAGACGTAATTTCAAACTGCGAATACGTGCAGAGAGCCAGAATTTGACTCCAAAATATGGCTCAGGCCTCAAAATTGGGATGTTTGGGATATTTTAAAAACTGCAGGGGAGTTTGTGCAAAATGTGACTCACTGCCGTGTCCAGTGCTTGGTATATGTTGGGTATAAAAATTCGTAATATCAAACTGCGAATACGTGCCGAGAGCCAGAATTTGGCTCCAAAATATGACTGAGGCCTCGAAATTGGGATATTTGGGATATTTTGAAAATTGCAGGGAGGTTAGGGACAAATGTGACCAAACGCCGCTTTCAGTACTTGGCATATGTTGAGTATAAAATGTCGCAATTTCAAACTGCAAATACGTAAAAAGAACCAGAATTTGGCTCCAAAATTTGGCTCAGGCCTCGAAATTGGGATATTTTGGATATTTCGAAAACTGCAGGGGAGTTTGTGCAAAATGTGACTCACTGCCGTTTTCAGGACTTGGCATATTTTGGGTATAAAAATTCGTAATATCAAACTGCGAATACGTGCATAGAGCCAGAATTTTGCTCCAAAATATGGCTCAGGCCTCTAAATTGGGATGTTTTGGATTTTTAAAAACTGCAGGGGGGGATTGGGACAAATGTGACCAAACGCCGCTTTCAGTACTTGGCATATGTTGGTATAAAAAGTCATAATATCAAATTGCGAATACGTGCAGAGAGCCAGAATTTGCCTCCAAAGTATGGTTCAGGCCTCGAAATTGGGATGTTTGGGATATTTTGAAAACTGAAGGGGGGATTCGGACAAATGTGACCAAATGCCGCATTCAGTACTTGGAATATGTTGGGTATAAAATTATCGTTAATTCAAACTGTGAATACTTGCAGAGAGCCAGAATTTCGCTCCAAAATATGGCTCACGGCCTCGAAATTGGGATATTTGGAATATTTTGAAAACTGCAGGGGAGTTTATGCAAAATGTGACTCACGGCCGCTTTCAGTACTTAGCAAATGTTGGGTATAAGAATTCCTAATATCAAACGGCGAATACGTGCAGAGAGCCAGAATTTTACTCCAAAATATTCCTCAGGACTCGAAAATGGTTTGTTTAGGATATTTTGAAAAATGCAGGGAAGTTTGTTCAATATGTGACTCACTGCCGCTTTCAGTACTTGGCATATGTTGGGTAAAAAAAGTCATAATATCAAACTGCGAATACGTGCAGAGAGCCAGAATATGGCTAAAAAATATAGCTCAGACCTCGAAATTGGGATATTTGGGATATTTTGAAAACTGCAGGGAGGTTTGGGACCAATGTGACTAAACGCCGCTTTCAGTACTTGGCATATGTTCGGTATAAAAAATCGTAATTTCAAACTGCGAAGACGTGCAGAGAGCCAGAATTTGGATAAAAAATATGGCTCAGGCCTCGAAATTGGGATATTTGGGATATTTTGAAAACTGGAGGAGAGTTTGTGCAAAATGTGACTCACTGCTGCTTTCAGTACTTGGCATATGTTGAGAACAAAAAGTCGTAATCTCAAACTGCGAATACATGCAGAGAGCCTGAATTTGGCTCCAAAATATGGCTCAGGCTTCGAAATTGGGATGTATTGAAAACTGCAGTGGAATTTGTGCAAAATGTGACTCATTTCACCTTTCAGTACTTGGCATATGTTGGGTATAATAAGTCGTAATTTCAAATTTCGAATTCGTGCAGAGAGCCAGAATTTGGCTCCAAAATATGGCTCAGGCCTCGATATTGGGATGTTTGGGATATTTTGAAAACTGCAAGGAGGATTGGGACAAATGTGACCAAATGCCGCTTTCAGTACTTGGCATATGTTGGGTATGAAAAGTCATAATATCAAACTGCAAATTCGTGCAAAGATCCAGAATTTTACTCCAAAATAAGGCTCAAGCCTCGATATTGGGATGTTTGGGATATTTTGAAAAGTGCAGGGGAGTTTGTGCAAATGTGACCGAACGCCGCTTTCAGTACTTTGCATATGTTGGGTATAAAAAAGTCGTAATTTCAAACTGCGAATACGTGCAGAGAGCCAGAATTTGGCTCCAAAATATCCCTCAGGCCTCTAAATTGGGTTGATAGGGATATTTTGAAAACTGAAGGGAGGATTGGGACAAATGTGACCAAATGTCACTTTCAGTACTTGGCATATGTTGGGTATAAAATTATCGTTAATTCAAACTGTCAATACTTGCAGAGAGCCAGAATTTGGCTCCAAAATATGGCTCAGGGCCTCGAAATTGGGATATTTGGAATATTTTGTAAACTGCAGGGGAGTTTATGCAAAATGTGACTCACTGCCGCGTTCAGGATTTGGCATATGTTGCGTATAAAAAGTTGTAATATCAAACTGCGAATACGTGCAGAGAGCCAGAGTTTGGCACCAAAATATTGCTCAGGCCTCGAAAATGGTTTGTTTGGGATATTTTAAAAACTACAGGGGAGTTTTTGCAAAATGAGATTCACTGCCGCTTCCAGCACTTGGCATATGTTGGGTATAAAAAGTCTTAATTTCAAACTGCGAATACGTGCAGAGAGCCTGAATTTGGCTCCAAAATATGGCTCAGGCCTCGAAATTTGAATGTATGGGATATTTTGAAAACTGTAGGGGGGATTGGGACAAATGTGTCCAAACGACGCTTTCAGTACTTGGCATATGTTGGGTATAAAAAAGTCGCAATTTCAAACAGCGAATACGTGCAGAGATCCAGAATTTGGCTCCAAAATACGGCTCAGGCTTCGAAATCTGGATATTTTGGATATTTCGAAAACTGCAGGGAAGTTTGTGCAAAATGTGACTCACTGCCGCTTTCAGGACTTGGCATATGTTGATTATAAAAAGTCGTAATATCAAACTGCGAATACGTGCAGAGAGCCAGAATTTGGCTCCAAAATATGGCTCAGGCCTCGAATTTGGGATATATGGGATATTTCGAAAACTGCAAGGGAGTTTGTGCAAAATGTGACTCTCTGCTGTTTTCAGGACTTGGCATAGGTTGGGAATAAAAAGTCGTAATATCAAACTGCGAATACGTGCATAGAGCCAGAATTTGGTTCCAAAATATGGCTCAGGCCTCGAAACTAGGATGTTTGGTATATTTTGAAAACTGCAGGGAGATTTGGGACAAATGTGACCAAACGCCGCTTTCAATACTTGGCATATGTTGGGTATAAAAGGTCGTAATTTCAAACTGCAAATACGATCAGAGAGCCAGAATTTGGTTCCAAAATATGGCTCAGGCCTCGAAATTGTGATGTTTGGGATATTTCGAAAACTGCTGGGGAGTTTGTACAAAATGTGACTCACTGCCGTTTTCAGGACTTGGCATATTTTGGGTATAAAAATTCGTAATATCAAACTGCGAATACGTGCATAGAGCCAGAATTTTGCTCCAAAATATGGCTCAGGCCTCTAAATTGGGATGTTTTGGATTTTTAAAAACTGCAGGGGGGGATTGGGACAAATGTGACCAAACGCCGCTTTCAGTACTTGGCATATGTTGGTATAAAAAGTCATAATATCAAACTGCGAATACGTGCAGAGAGCCAGAATTTGCCTCCAAAGTATGGTTCAGGCCTCGAAATTGGGATGTTTGGGATATTTTGAAAACTGAAGGGGGGATTGGGACAAATGTGACCAAAAGCCGCATTCAGTACTTGGCATATGTTGGGTATAAAATTATCGTTAATTCAAACTGTGAATACTTGCAGAGAGCCAGAATTTCGCTCCAAAATATGGCTCACGGCCTCGAAATTGGGATATTTGGAATATTTTGAAAACTGCAGGGGAGTTTATGCAAAATGTGACTCACGGCCACTTTCAGTACTTAGCAAATGTTGGGTATAAGAATTCCTAATATCAAACTGCGAATACGTGCAGAGAGCCAGAATTTTACTCCAAAATATTCCTCAGGACTCGAAAATGGTTTGTTTAGGATATTTTGAAAAATGCAGGGGAGTTTGTTCAATATGTGACTCACTGCCGCTTTCAGTACTTGGCATATGTTGGGTAAAAAAAGTCATAATATCAAACTGCGAATACGTGCAGAGAGCCAGAATATGGCTAAAAAATATAGCTCAGGCCTCGAAATTGGGATATTTGGGATATTTTGAAAACTGCAGGGAGGTTTGGGACCAATGTGACTAAACGCCGCTTTCAGTACTTGGCATATGTTCGGTATAAAAAATCGTAATTTCAAACTGCGAAGACGTGCAGAGAGCCAGAATTTGGATAAAAAATATGGCTCAGGCCTCGAAATTGGGATATTTGGGATATTTTGAAAACTGGAGGAGAGTTTGTGCAAAATGTGACTCACTGCTGCTTTCAGTACTTGGCATATGTTGAGTACAAAAAGTCGTAATCTCAAACTGCGAATACATGCAGAGAGCCTGAATTTGGCTCCAAAATATGGCTCAGGCTTCGAAATTGGGATGTATTGAAAACTGCAGTGTAATTTGTGCAAAGTGTGACTCATTTCACCTTTCAGTACTTGGCATATGTTGGGTATAATAAGTCGTAATTTCAAACTGCGAATTCGTGCAGAGAGCCAGAATTTGGCTCCAAAATATGGCTCAGGCCTCGATATTGGGATGTTTGGGATATTTTGAAAACTGCAGGGAGGATTGGGACAAATGTGACCAAATGCCGCTTTCAGTACTTGGCATATGTTGGGTATGAAAAGTCATAATATCAAACTGCAAATTCGTGCAAAGATCCAGAATTTTACTCCAAAATAAGGCTCAAGCCTCGATATTGGGATGTTTGGGATATTTTGAAAAGTGCCGGGGGAGTTTGTGCAAAATGTGACCAAACGCCGCTTTCAGTACTTCGCATATGTTGGGTATAAAAAAGTCGTAATTTCAAACTGCGAATACGTGCAGAGAGCCAGAATTTGGCTCCAAAATATCCCTCAGGCCTCTAAATTGGGTTGATTGGGATATTTTGAAAACTGAAGGGAGGATTGGGACAAATGTGACCAAATGTCGCTTTCAGTACTTGGCATATGTTGGGTATAAAATTATCGTTAATTCAAACTGTGAATACTTGCAGAGAGCCAGAATTTGGCTCCAAAATATGGCTCAGGGCCTCGAAATTGGGATATTTGGAATATTTTGTAAACTGCAGGGGAGTTTATGCAAAATGTGACTCACTGCCGCGTTCAGGATTTGGCATATGTTGGGTATAAAAAGTCGTAATTTAAAACTGCGAATACGTGCAGAGAGCCAGAATTAGTCTCCAAATTATGGCTCAGGCCTCGAAATTGGGAAGTTTGGGATATTTTGAAAACTGCAGGGGAGTTTGTACAAAATTTGACTCACTGCCGCTTTCAGTACTTGGCATATGTTGGGTATAAAAAGTTGTAATATCAAACTGCGAATACGTGCAGAGAGCCAGAGTTTGGCTCCAAAATATTGCTCAGGCCTCGAAAATGGTTTGTTTGGGATATTTTAAAAACTACAGGGGAGTTTGTGCAAAATGAGATTCACTGCCGCTTCCAGCACTTGGCATATGTTGGGTATAAAAAGTCATAATATCAAACTGCGAATACGTGCAGAGAGCCAGAATTTGGCTCCAAAGTATGGTTCAGGCCTCGAAATTGGGATGTTTGGGATACTTTGAAAACTGAAGGGGGGATTGGGACAAATGTGACCAAATGCCGCATTCAGTACTTGGCATATGATGGGTATAAAATTATCGTTAATTCAAACTGTGAATACTTGCAGAGAGCCAGAATTTCGCTCCAAAATATGGCTCAGGGCCTCGAAATTGGGATATTTGGAATATTTTGAAAACTGTAGGGGAGTTTATGCAAAATGTGACTTACTGCCGCTTTCATTACTTAGCAAATGTTGGGTATAAGAAGTCCTAATATCAAACTGCGAATACGTGCAGAGAGCCAGAATTTTACTCCAAAATATTCCTCAGGACTCGAAAATGGTTTGTTTAGGATATTTTGAAAAATGCAGGGGAGTTTATTCAATATGTGACTCACTGCCGCTTTCAGTACTTGGCATATGTTGGGTAAAAAAAGTCATAATATCAAACTGCGAATATGTGCAGAGAGCCAGAATTTGGCTAAAAAATATAGCTCAGGCCTCGAAATTGGGATATTTGGGATATTTTGAAAACTGCAGGGAGGTTTGGGACCAATGAGACTAAACGTCGCTTTCAGTACTTGGCATATGTTCGGTATAAAAAATCGTAATTTCAAACTGCGAATACGTGCAGAAAGCCAGAATTTGGATAAAAAATATGGCTCAGGCCTCGAAATTGGGATATTTGGGATATTTTGAAAACTGGAGGAGAGTTTGTGCAAAATGTGACTCACTGCCGCTTTCAGTACTTGGCATATCTTGAGTACAAAAAGTCGTAATCGCAAACTGCGAATACATGCAGAGAGCCTGAATTTGGCTCCAAAATATGGCTCAGGCTTCGAAATTGGGATGTATTGAAAACTGCAGAGAAATTTGTGCAAAATGTGACTCATTTCACCTTTCAGTACTTGGCATATGTTGGGTATAATAAGTCGTAATTTCAAACTGCAAATTCGTGCAGAGAGCCAGAATTTGGCTCCAAAATATTGCTCAGGCCTCGAAAATGGTTTGTTTGGGATATTTTAAAAACTACAGGGGAGTTTGTGCAAAATGAGATTCACTGCCGCTTCCAGCACTTAGCAAATGTTGGGTATAAGAAGTTCTAATATCAAACTGTGAATACGTGCAGAGAGCCAGAATTTGGCTCCAAAATATGGCTCAGGCCACGATATTGGGATGTTTGGGATATTTTGAAAACTGCAGGGAGGATTGGGACAAATGTGACCAAATGCCGCTTTCAGTACTTGGCATATGTTGGGTATCAAAAGTCATAATATCAAACTGCAAATTCGTGCAAAGATCCAGAATTTTACTCCAAAATAAGGCTCAAGCCTCGATATTGGGATGTTTTGGATATTTTGAAAAGTGCAGGGGAGTTTGTGCAAAATGTGACCAAACGCCGCTTTCAGTACTTCGCATATGTTGGGTATAAAAAAGTCGTAATTTCAATCTGCGAATACGTGCAGAGAGCCTGAATTTGGCTCCAAAATATCCCTCAGGCCTCTAAATTGGGTTGATTGGGATATTTTGAAAACTGTAGGGAGGATTGGGACAAATGTGACCAAATGTCGCTTTCAGTACTTGGCATATGTTGGGTATAAAATTATCGTTAATTCAAACTGTGAATACTTGCAGAGAGCCAGAATTTGGCTCCAAAATATGGCTCAGGGCCTCGAAATTGGGATATTTGGAATATTTTTAAACTGCAGGGGAGTTTATGCAAAATGTGACTCACTGCCGCGTTCAGGATTTGGCATATGTTGGGTATAAAAAGTCGTAATTTAAAAGTGCGAATACGTGCAGAGAGCCAGAATTTGTCTCCAAATTATGGCTCAGGCCTCGAAATTGGGAAGTTTGGGATATTTTGAAAACTGCAGGGGAGTTTGTGCAAAATTTGACTCACTGCCGCTTTCAGTTCTTGGCATATGTTGGGTATAAAAAGTTATAATATCAAACTGCGAATACGTGCAGAGAGCCAGAGTTTGGCTCCAAAATATTGCTCAGGCCTCGAAAATGGTTTGTTTGGGATATTTTAAAAACTACAGGGGAGTTTGTGCAAAATGAGATTCACTGCCGCTTCCAGCACTTGGCATATGTTGGGTATAAAAAGTCATAATATCAAACTGCGAATACGTGCAGAGAGCCAGAATTTGGCTCCAAAGTATGGTTCAGGCCTCGAAATTGGGATGTTTGGGATATTTTGAAAACTGAAGGGGGGATTGGGACAAATGTGACCAAATGCCGCATTCAGTACTTGGCATATGTTGGGTATAAAATTATCGTTAATTCAAACTGTGAATACTTGCAGAGAGCCAGAATTTCGCTCCAAAATATGGCTCAGGGCCTCGAAATTGGGATATTTGGAATATTTTGAAAACTGTAGGGGAGTTTATGCAAAATGTGACTCACTGCCGCTTTCATTACTTAGCAAATGTTGGGTATAAGAAGTCCTAATATCAAACTGCGAATACGTGCAGAGAGCCAGAATTTTACTCCAAAATATTCCTCAGGACTCGAAAATGGTTTGTTTAGGATATTTTGAAAAATGCAGGGGAGTTTGTTCAATATGTGACTCACTGCCGCTTGCAGTACTTGGCATATGTTGGGTAAAAAAAGTCATAATATCAAACTGCGAATACGTGCAGAGAGCCAGAATTTGGCTAAAAAATATAGCTCAGGCCTCGAAATTGGGATATTTGGAATATTTTGAAAACTGCAGGGAGGTTTGGGACCAATGTGACTAAACGTCGCTTTCAGTACTTGGCATATGTTCGGTATAAAAAATGGTAATTTCAAACTGCGAATACGTGCAGAGAGCCAGAATTTGGATAAAAAATATGGCTCAGGCCTCGAAATTGGGATATTTGGGATATTTTGAAAACTGGAGGAGAGTTTGTGCAAAATGTGACTCACTGCCGCTTTCAGTACTTGGCATATGTTGAGTACAAAAAGTCGTAATCTCAAACTGCGAATACATGCAGAGAGCCTGAATTTGGCTCCAAAATATGGCTCAGGCTTCGAAATTGGGTTGTATTGAAAACTGCAGTGGAATTTGTGCAAAATGTGACTCATTTCACCTTTCAGTACTTGGCATATGTTGGGTATAATAAGTCGTAATTTCAAACTGCGAATTCGTGCAGAGAGCCAGAATTTGGCTCCAAAATATGGCTCAGGCCTCGATATTGGGATGTTTGGGATATTTTGAAAACTGCAGGGAGGATTGGGACAAATGTGACCAAATGCCGCTTTCAGTACTTGGCATATTTTGGGTATGAAAAGTCATAATATCAAACAGCAAATTCGTGCAAAGATCCAGAATTTTACTCCAAAATAAGGCTCAAGCCTCGATATTGGGATGTTTGGGATATTTTGAAAAGTGCAGGGGAGTTTGTGCAAAATGTGACCAAACGCCGCTTTCAGTACTTCGCATATGTTGGGTATAAAAAAGTCGTAATTTCAAACTGCGAATACGTGCAGAGAGCCAGAATTTGGCTCCAAAATATCCCTCAGGCCTCTAAATTGGGTTGATTGGGATATTTTGAAAACTGAAGGGAGGATTGGGACAAATGTGACCAAATGTCGCTTTCAGTACTTGGCATATGTTGGGTATAAAATTATCGTTAATTCAAACTGTGAATACTTGCAGAGAGCCAGAATTTGGCTCCAAAATATGGCTCAGGGCCTCGAAATTGGGATATTTGGAATATTTTGTAAACTGCAGGGGAGTTTATGCAAAATGTGACTCACTGCCGCGTTCAGGATTTGGCATATGTTGGGTATAAAAAGTCGTAATTTAAAACTGCGAATACGTGCAGAGAGCCAGAATTAGTCTCCAAATTATGGCTCAGGCCACGAAATTGGGATGTTTGGGATATTTTGAAAACTGCAGGGGAGTTTGTGCAAAATTTGACTCACTGCCGCTTTCAGTACTTGGCATATGTTGGGTATAAAAAGTTGTAATATCAAACTGCGAATACGTGCAGAGAGCCAGAGTTTGGCTCCAAAATATTGCTCAGGCCTCGAAAATGGTTTGTTTGCGATATTTTAAAAACTACAGGGGAGTTTGTGCAAAATGAGATTCACTGCCGCTTCCAGCACTTGGCATATGTTGGGTATAAAAAGTCATAATATCAAACTGCGAATACATGCAGAGAGCCAGAATTTGGCTCCAAAGTATGGTTCAGGCCTCGAAATTGGGATGTTTGGGATATTTTGAAAACTGAAGGGGGGATTGGGACAAATGTGACCAAATGCCGCATTCAGTACTTGGCATATGTTGGGTATTAAATTATCGTTAATTCAAACTGTGAATACTTGCAAAGAGCCAGAATTTCGCTCCAAAATATGGCTCAGGGCCTCGAAATTGGGATATTTGGAATATTTTGAAAACTGCAGGGGAGTTTATGCAAAATGTGACGCACTGCCTCTTTCAGTACTTAGCAAATGTTGGGTATAAGAAGTTCTAATATCAAACTGCGAATACGTGCAGAGAGCCAGAATTTTACTCCAAAATATTCCTCAGGACTCGAAAATGGTTTGTTTAGGATATTTTGAAAAATGCAGGGGAGTTTGTTCAATATGTGACTCACTGCCGCTTTCAGTATTTGGCATATGTTGGGTAAAAAAAGTCATAATATCAAACTGCGAATACGTGCAGAGAGCCAGAATTTGGCTAAAAAATATAGCTCAGGCCTCGAAATTGGGATATTTGGGATATTTTGAAAACTGCAGGGAGGTTTGGGACCAATGTGACTAAACGCCGCTTTCAGTACTTGGCATATGTTCGGTATAAAAAATCGTAATTTCAAACTGCGAATACGTGCAGAGAGCCAGAATTTGGATAAAAAATATGGCTCAGGCCTCGAAATTGGGATATTTGGGATATTTTGAAAACTGGAGGAGAGTTTGTGCAAAATGTGACTCACTGCTGCTTTCAGTACTTGGCATATGTTGAGTACAAAAAGTCGTAATCTCAAACTGCGAATACATGCAGAGAGCCTGAATTTGGCTCCAAAATATGGCTCAGGCTTCGAAATTGGGATTAAAAAAAACTGCAGAGGAATTTGTGCAAAATGTGACTCATTTCACCTTTCAGTACTTGGCATATGTTGGGTATAATAAGTCGTAATTTCAAACTGCGAATTCGTGCAGAGAGCCAGAATTTGGCTCCAAAATATGGCTCAGGCCTCGATATTGGGATGTTTGGGATATTTTGAAAACTGCAGGGAGGATTGGGACAAATGTGACCAAATGCCGCTTTCAGTACTTGGCATATGTTGGGTATGAAAAGTCATAATATCAAACTGCAAATTCGTGCAAAGATCCAGAATTTTACTCCAAAATAAGGCTCAAGCCTCGATATTGGGATGTTTGGGATATTTTGAAAAGTGCAGGGGAGTTTGTGCAAAATGTGACCAAACGCCGCTTTCAGTACTTAGCATATGTTGGGTATAAAAAAGTCGTAATTTCAAACTGCGAATACGTGCATAGAGCCAGAATTTGGCTCCAAAATATCCCTCAGGCATCTAAATTGGGTTGATTGGGATATTTTGAAAACTGAAGGGAGGATTGGGACAAATGTGACCAAATGTCGCTTTCAGTACTTGGCATATGTTGGGTATAAAATTATCGTTAATTCAAACTGTGAATACTTGCAGAGAGCCAGAATTTGGCTCCAAAATATGGCTCAGGGCCTCGAAATTGGGATATTTGGAATATTTTGTAAACTGCAGTTGAGTTTATGCAAAATGTGACTCACTGCCGCGTTCAGGATTTGGCATATGTTGGGTATAAAAAGTCGTAATTTAAAACTGCGAATACGTGCAGAGAGCCAGAATTTGTCTCCAAATTATGGCTCAGGCCTCGAAATTGGGAAGTTTGGGATATTTTGAAAACTGCAGGGGAGTTTGTGCCAAATTTGACTCACTGCCGCTTTCAGTTCTTGGCATATGTTGGGTATAAAAAGTTGTAATATCAAACTGCGAATACGTGCAGAGAGCCAGAGTTTGGCTCCAAAATATTGCTCAGGCCTCGAAAATGGTTTGTTTGGGATATTTTAAAAACTACAGGGGAGTTTGTGCAAAATGAGATTCACTGCCGCTTCCAGCACTTGGCATATGTTGGGTATAAAAAGTCATAATATCAAACTGCGAATACGTGTTGAGAGCCAGAATTTGGCTCCAAAGTATGGTTCAGGCCTCGAAATTGGGATGTTTGGGATATTTTGAAAACTGAAGGGGGGATTGGGACAAATGTGACCAAATGCCGCATTCAGTACTTGGCATATGTTGGGTATTAAATTATCGTTAATTCAAACTGTGAATACTTGCAAAGAGCCAGAATTTCGCTCCAAAATTTGGCTCAGGGCCTCGAAATTGGGATATTTGGAATATTTTGAAAACTGCAGGGGAGTTTATGCAAAATGTGACTCACTGCCTCTTTCAGTACTTAGCAAATGTTGGGTATAAGAAGTTCTAATATCAAACTGCGAATACGTGCAGAGAGCCAGAATTTTACTCCAAAATATTCCTCAGGACTCGAAAATGGTTTGTTTAGGATATTTTGAAAAATGCAGGGGAGTTTGTTCAATATGTGACTCACTGCCGCTTTCAGTACTTGGCATATGTTGGGTAAAAAAATCATAATATCAAACTGCGAATACATGCAGAGAGCCAGAATTTGGCTAAAAAATATAGCTCAGGCCTCGAAATTGGGATATTTGGGATATTTTGAAAACTGCAGGGAGGTTTGGGACAAATGTGACTAAACGCCGCTTTCAGTACTTGGCATATTTTCGGTATCAAAAATCATAATTTCAAACTGCGAATACGTGCAGAGAGCCAGAATTTGGATAAAAAATATGGCTCAGGCCTCGAAATTGGGATATTTGGGATATTTTGAAAACTGGAGGAGAGTTTGTGCAAAATGTGACTCACTGCCGCTTTCAGTACTTGGCATATGTTGAGTACAAAAAGTCGTAATCTCAAACTGCGAATACATGCAGAGAGCCTGAATTTGGCTCCAAAATATGGCTCAGGCTTCGAAATTGGGATGTATTGAAAACTGCAGAGGAATTTGTGCAAAATGTGACTCATTTCACCTTTCAGTACTTGGCATATGTTGGGTATAATAAGTCGTAATTTCAAACTGCGAATTCGTGCAGAGAGCCAGAATTTCGCTCCAAAATATGGCTCAGGCCTCGATATTGGGATGTTTGGGATATTTTGAAAACTGCAGGGAGGATTGGGACAAATGTGACCAAATGTTGCTTTCAGTACTTGGTGTCGGAAAATCCGACACCATTTAATATATCATACAGACAGATAATAGCTGTGTTGTATAAACAAGTTACCCATAGAAAACGTAACTTGTAGTGGAATTACCGTCTATCGAAAACGGGATATAATCACCACATACTATTATAATTCACCAGCTATTCTGCTGGGAATTATTCTTAAATACATTAGTCTTTGGACTTTACCATCATAAAACATCTCATATAAATTAACTTAATTATCAATATTAAAGTAGAGTAAATGTGACCCTTCTATCACTTTCTGACATGTGGACAATGTAAGCCAGGCGTCAGAGGGAGGAAGGAGGGCAGCCATTGTTTATATTGAGACCAGAGGCTCACACGGGAGCAAATTCGGCTCCTGTTAAATTTACTTGGACGTAGTGTTATGGAAACCAAAGGTGTACCATTTTCAACACGCTGTCTACAAATTCAAGTTAAGTGTTCTTTCCGAAACCCATGTATCTTCATTTATGGCCATTAATGTCATTATATAGGGTGAGCCGGTTAGAGCACGTGGAAGCCTCAAACTAAAGGTAATTAAGCCAGGTCTTCATGTTCCATGTAGTGTTTTCTCTGATATAGCTTGTCATATATAGAACCTGGCTTCACAGCTAGCGCCCTTTTGACAGGTCAAGACGAGGAAGAGTTTGTGCACCAGTTACTGGGTGATGGAAGCTACCTCAAAGAGGATAATTTGGTGTCTACACCCTAGTTATACCTGGTGGACTAACCTGCTGTACTATAAGATAAGGAACCTTTTCAATGTATGTAGTTAATTCTGCAGTTTGATTGGCTGCATATATATTAATTTAATAACCCCCCTAATGTGTAGAGGATCGATTTGTGAGATTAAGAGATTATTGCAGAAATACAGTCCACTTATCATTATACAAATTGCTATCGAAGTATATAAATTAACGTAAATATAAATTCATATAAATTAAATAAATATAAATCTCACAGGTCGGTTCCCACATTATTTGGTCATCTTCGAACCGGATGACGGATTATTTGATCCTTTGAACCCACATTTGGTCATCTTAGTACCGGATGAACCAGTTAACCAGTGGATTCATTAAATATACTAGTGCAGTGTTATTTAAACAAAGGCCAGCAGTCAAGACGGCAGCGTAGCCTCGAGGGAGCTCAGGAGCCTCCCTCAGCCGAGTTCAGCTTCGTCAGCGGTTTCATGCACACCCACAGATATTTGGTGGCGTGTTATTTCGTGAAATGACAGCGCTAATATAGAAGCCAGCCAAATTAGTGGCTGTGTCCTCGCAAGATTGTTCACGGATTTCGTGGTGTTACATTTCGCGAGAGATTATCTACGAATTTTGTGGACTTTATTTCGCGAGGTCACTAATAATATTTAATACTTCTAGATAATATTAGAAGTTTCATAGAGGCTAATTAAGAGGCTATTATCAATAATTGTGTATATTATTTCTCCAAAATAGAGAATTATTTAATATATATTGCACTAGTGATCACAGTATAATATTTACTAATTGCCAACCCACAACAGGGTAGCATATGACTAGTTGAACTATTATTGCTCATCCTAGTCCCATTATTACCATAGTCAGTTGTACTATATTGAATAACCTAACACCATTAATGAATGGTCCAGACCCTATTTTGGGTGTAATTTTTATCAACTCGAATTGAGTTGTATATATAATAATTTACTTATAATCATTACACCTTTGAGTGATTAATTAGTGTCTCTACCATCCTAGGGTGATATAGAAGAGCTAACCTAAAGGTATTTCCAGTGACACTGGTTTATCACTCAAATCATTAGTGTGTATGATTGTGTATATATAATGTGTATTAATTTTAAGTGCTAACCTCTAGTAGAGGTAGGATTATTGCTTAGGGAGTGCATAACCCTAGGCTACCATTAGTACTTGCTCACAATTTATGAGCCAGTGGTGCCCAATTAACAAGTCACCATGACTAATCCACAGAAAGCAAAGCGTGCTTTAATATCAAGCAAACGCCAACTAACAAGAGATCTCAACCAATATGAACAGTTGTTATATGAGCCTGTAATTAATTATCGTCGGTTGAAAATACCACTGTTACAGATTCAAACCCAATTGCATATATTGAAAGCAAATAGGAAATCTTACCAAAATCAGGTCCACGACGACGACATAGTAGTTGAAGATGTGGAACCATTCCTGTCTGACCTTGCACAATATGAAGAAGAAACTCAAGCCAGGTTGGAACATTTACACAGGATAATTGAATCAGAACAAATAGCAAGTACACCAAATAAAGTAGATAATGTTATGGATGATCTGGATCTTTTTGAGAATAAATGTAAAGCCAGATTAGATCCTTTAATCAACAAGGATAAAGCTTCACCCAGTAAAGCTTCACCCACTACAGCTTCACCCAATATTATACCACCAGAAATTAAGCAGTTCTCAGACAATTTATCCACAGTCTCTGTGGTTTCTGAAAACCCAATACCTGAGGCCACTAAGTTAACATGCCTCCAAACTAGAGGTGAAGCTGAACCAGTAGTAGAAAATGTAAATGAAAATAGCGACAGCACTAATTTCCCAGTCCAGCCTCCTAGGAATAATGCTGGCAATGAGAAAACTGTCATACATCTAGTACTACAATTGCTGGATTTACCTCAACCTGATCAGACTGCTGACTCATTACAATCCTTCAGCATGGAGTTTGAGTCACTACTAAGAATATTCAGTCTTAAGGTTGATATAACTACTAGTGAATGGATGACCAAAGTAGTCCTTCAACGAAAATTGTCCAGCGATATACTAGATGAATTATATGCACATCAACATAACACCATCCTGACAGTACAGGACATCACTGAAGGTTTACATTCCATCATAAACAAACGACGTGCAAATGAGGAAGTTAAAGCCTCATGCAAGCCTTCAGAAATAGAAAATAAGAGTCAATTAAAGGGTAAAACAACTACCCCAAATAAACATCAGTCAATTACTCTAACATCAAGTTGCAGAAAATCTGACAATGCAGCAGCATCCTCCAAGCCTACTGTTACTAGTTCACCCAAACCGGTAACTTCCAAACGTGCAGTAGGCTGGGGGACATGTATGTTCTGCAAAAGGAAACATTCAACATACTGTTGTGCTAATTATCCAACCAGAGACATTCGTATGGAGGGACTCCAGGAATTAGGGAGATTTGCAAGGTGTCTCAAGTCACACAACATAGACTATTGTGATACCCAATTCAACACCTGTAACAGGTGTAGAAGAGGTAGGCACCATGCAGCACTGTGCAAATATACGAAATTAACGTATTCAAGACCCAAGGTGGAAGATAGCATTCCCACCACAGTACAGTACTGCAAGGTGCAACAAACAAAGAGTGTCCAATCGGCAAAGTCTAAAGGTAATACGACTTTGCCTACTGCCCAAATTACCATCCTGAATAAGAGGGCCAAGGTCCATACCCGTGGGTTGTTTGACCAAGGATCCCAGAGAACATATATCACTAAAAAGTTGGCAGATGAACTACAATTAAGGCCTGTAGCCCAGACGTCATTCAACATCTCAGGGTTTGTAACAGATGCAGGACCTCAGGTCTACCAGGTGGTTCAACCATCAGTACGTTTAGGCAGGTACGTCTGTCGAGTACAAGCCATTGTGGTGGACAAAATACCAGTAGACCTACAAGTTCAAGGTCTGAGAGCAACAGCCAAATTCCTGAGAAATAGAGGAATAAAATTGGCAGATAATATTAAGTCTGATCACCTCACCGACTTCGGTCTCCTTGTAGGGACAGACTATTGTCATCGATTCATCGGTAGCCCTACTAAATATCAGGGTATACCATGTTAAACTCTGCAGGAGGTAAATTACTCTCTGGCCCAGTATCAAGCCTGAGGAGACCTATGCCTGCAGATAAACAATACCAATAGAAATCTAAATTTGTCAGCTGATTATATTTCTCCAGTAGCATTATACTAAGGAGATTACAGCTGACTATACCAACAGAGGTTGATGTTAGTATCATCAATTAAAGCTGAAGATGAGTTCATGAGGCCTCAGTGGCAAATCAGTGAACAGTAGCCTAAAACAACTACAAGTCACTGCGACCAATGTCACTGAACCCACTGCAGTCTCAGAACCATACTTTACTTTAATGATGAGCTATTCAATCTTCTGAATCAATTAACTAAATTAAACCCCAGTAAATCTGATGACTGATTTGATACATTTATTATTTAATCAAGATGTATTCCATGGGCCTCAGTGTTTATATATCAGTGACCAGTTACCTGAAGAAACTTCAAGTTATATCTAATGTCACTGATCTCACTGCAGTCCCTGAATCATACTTGACTGTAGTACTTGATCACATCCAGTCTTCTGGGTTAAATAATATGTAATTAGGCTTGAATATTAGCCTTTCAAGAGTTGACAGGGAAATGAAATCGCATTAGACTTCTAACCCCTGCAACTCTAGTACGGGACATCCGTCCTGTACGAACAGACACATAAATGTGTGATTACTAACTACTAACATCAAATTAATCTAATAATTCGAAGGAGGAGTATCGGTGTTCGTCTGTTCTAATTAGGACTTTGACCCGTGAGCAGCCCCCTGGGGAATTATGTCGGAAAATCCGACACCATTTAATATATCATACAGACAGATAATAGCTGTGTTGTATAAACAAGTTACCCATAGAAAACGTAACTTGTAGTGGAATTACCGTCTATAGAAAACGGGATATCATCACCACATACTATTATAATTCACCAGGTATTCTGCTGGGAATTATTCTTAAATACATTAGTCTTTGGACTTTACCATCATAAAACATCTCATATAAATTAACTTAATTATCAATATTAAAGTAGAGTAAATGTGACCCTTCTATCACTTTCTGACATGTGGACAATGTAAGCCAGGCGTCAGAGGGAGGAAGGAGGGCAGCCATTGTTTATATTGAGACCAGAGGCTCACACGGGAGCAAATTCGGCTCCTGTTAAATTTACTTGGACGTAGTGTTATGGAAACCAAAGGTGTACCATTTTCAACACGCTGTCTACAAATTCAAGTTAAGTGTTCTTTCCGAAACCCATGTATCTTCATTTATGGCCATTAATGTCATTATATAGGGTGAGCCGGTTAGAGCACGTGGAAGCCTCAAACTAAAGGTAATTAAGCCAGGTCTTCATGTTCCATGTAGTGTTTTCTCTGATATAGCTTGTCATATATAGAACCTGGCTTCACAGCTAGCGCCCTTTTGACAGGTCAAGACGAGGAAGAGTTTGTGCACCAGTTACTGGGTGATGGAAGCTACCTCAAAGAGGATAATTTGGTGTCTACACCCTAGTTATACCTGGTGAACTAACCTGCTGTACTATAAGATAAGGAACCTTTTCAATGTATGTAGTTAATTCTGCAGTTTGATTGGCTGCATATATAATAATTTAATAACCCCCCTAATGTGTAGAGGATCGATTTGTGAGATTGAGATTATTGCAGAAATACAGTCCACTTATCATTATACAAATTGCTATCGAAGTATATAAATTAACGTAAATATAAATTCTATATATATTCATATAAATTAAATAAATATAAATCTCACAGGTCGGTTCCCACACTTGGCATATGTTGGGTATAAAATTATCGTTAATTCAAACTGTGAATACTTGCAGAGAGCCAGAATTTGGCTCCAAAATATGGCTCAGGGCCTCGAAATAGGGATATTTGGAATATTTTGTAAACTGCAGGGGAGTTTATGCAAAATGTGACTCACTGCCGCGTTCAGGATTTGGCATATGTTGGGTATAAAAAGTCGTAATTTAAAACTGCGAATACGTGCAGAGAGCCAGAATTAGTCTCCAAATTATGGCTCAGGCCCCGAAATTGGGAAGTTTGGGATATTTTGAAAACTGCAGGGGAGTTTGTACAAAATTTGACTCGCTGCCGCTTTCAGTACTTGGCATATGTTGGGTATAAAAAGTTGTAATATCAAACTGCGAATACGTGCAGAGAGCCAGAGTTTGGCTCCAAAATATTGCTCAGGCCTCGAAAATGGTTTGTTTGGGATATTTTAAAAACTACAGGGGAGTTTGTGCAAAATGAGATTCACTGCCGCTTCCAGCACTTGGCATATGTTGGGTATAAAAAGTCATAATATCAAACTGCGAATACGTGCAGGGAGCCAGAATTTGGCTCCAAAGTATGGTTCAGGCCTCGAAATTGGGATGTTTGGGATATTTTGAAAACTGAAGGGGGGATTGGGACAAATGTGACCAAATGCCGCATTCAGTACTTGGCATATGTTGGGTATAAAATTATCGTTAATTCAAACTGTGAATACTTGCAGAGAGCCAGAATTTGGCTCCAAAATATGGCTCAGGGCCTCGAAATTGGGATATTTGGAATATTTTGTAAACTGCAGTTGAGTTTATGCAAAATGTGACTCACTGCCGCGTTCAGGATTTGGCATATGTTGGGTATAAAAAGTCGTAATTTAAAACTGCGAATACGTGCAGAGAGCCAGAATTTGTCTCCAAATTATGGCTCAGGCCTCGAAATTGGGAAGTTTGGGATATTTTGAAAACTGCAGGGGAGTTTGTGCAAAATTTGACTCACTGCCGCTTTCAGTTCTTGGCATATGTTGGGTATAAAAAGTTGTAATATCAAACTGCGAATACGTGCAGAGAGCCAGAGTTTGGCTCCAAAATATTGCTCGGGCCTCGAAAATGGTTTGTTTGGGATATTTTAAAAACTACAGGGGAGTTTGTGCAAAATGAGATTCACTGCCGCTTCCAGCACTTGGCATATGTTGGGTATAAAAATTCATAATATCAAACTGCGAATACGTGCAGAGAGCCAGAATTTGGCTCCAAAGTATGGTTCAGGCCTCGAAATTGGGATGTTTGGGATATTTTGAAAACTGAAGGGGGGATTGGGACAAATGTGACCAAATGCCGCATTCAGTACTTGGCATATGTTGGGTATTAAATTATCGTTAATTCAAACTGTGAATACTTGCAAAGAGCCAGAATTTCGCTCCAAAATATGGCTCAGGGCCTCGAAATTGGGATATTTGGAATATTTTGAAAACTGCAGGGGAGTTTATGCAAAATGTGACTCACTGCCTCTTTCAGTACTTAGCAAATGTTGGGTATAAGAAGTTCAAATATCAAACTGCGAATACGTGCAGAGAGCCAGAATTTTACTCCAAAATATTCCTCAGGACTCGAAAATGGTTTGTTTAGGATATTTTGAAAAATGCAGGGGAGTTTGTTCAATATGTGACTCACTGCCGCTTTCAGTACTTGGCATATGTTGGGTAAAAAAAGTCATAATATCAAACTGCGAATACATGCAGAGAGCCAGAATTTGGCTAAAAAATATAGCTCAGGCCTCGAAATTGAGATATTTGGGATATTTTGAAAACTGCAGGGAGGTTTGGGACCAATGTGACTAAACGCCGCTTTCAGTACTTGGCATATTTTCGGTATCAAAAATCGTAATTTCAAACTGCGAATACGTGCAGAGAGCCAGAATTTGGATAAAAAATATGGCTCAGGCCTCGAAATTGGGATATTTGGGATATTTTGAAAACTGGAGGAGAGTTTGTGCAAAATGTGACTCACTGCCGCTTTCAGTACTTGGCATATGTTGAGTACAAAAAGTAGTAATCTCAAACTGCGAATACATGCAGAGAGCCTGAATTTGGCTCCAAAATATGGCTCAGGCTTCGAAATTGGGATGTATTGAAAACTGCAGAGGAATTTGTGCAAAATGTGACTCATTTCACCTTTCAGTACTTGGCATATGTTGGGTATAATAAGTCGTAATTTCAAACTGCGAATTCGTGCAGAGAGCCAGAATTTCGCTCCAAAATATGGCTCAGGCCTCGATATTGGGATGTTTGGGATATTTTGAAAACTGCAGGGAGGATTGGGACAAATGTGACCAAATGCCGCTTTCAGTACTTGGCATATGTTGGGTATGAAAAGTCATAATATCAAACTGCAAATTCGTGCAAAGATCCAGAATTTTACTCCAAAATAAGGCTCAAGCCTCAAAATTGGGAAGTTTGGGATATTTTGAAAACTGCAGGGGAGTTTGTGCAAAATTTGACTCACTGCCGCTTTCAGTACTTGGCATATGTTGGGTATAAAAGTTGTAATATCAAACTGCGAATACGTGCAGAGAGCCAGAGTTTGACACCAAAATATTGCTCAGGCCTCGAAAATGGTTTGTTTGGGATATTTTAAAAACTACAGGGGAGTTTGTGCAAAATGAGATTCACTGCCGCTTCCAGCACTTGGCATATGTTGGGTATAAAAAGTCATAATATCAAACTGCGAATACGTGCAGAGAGCCAGAATTTGGCTCCAAAGTATGGTTCAGGCCTCGAAATTGGGATGTTTGGGATATTTTGAAAACTGAAGGGGGGATTGGGACAAATGTGACCAAATGCCGCATTCAGTACTTGGCATATGTTGGGTATAAAATTATCGTTAATTCAAACTGTGAATACTTGCAGAGAGCCAGAATTTCGCTCCAAAATATGGCTCAGGGCCTCGAAATTGGGATATTTGGAATATTTTGAAAACTGCAGGGGAGTTAATGCAAAATGTGACTCACTTCCGCTTTCAGTACTTAGCAAGAAGTCCTAATATCAAACTGCGAATACGTGCAGAGAGCCAGAATTTTACTCCAAAATATTCCTCAGGACTCGAAAATGGTTTGTTTAGGATATTTTGAAAAATGCAGGGGAGTTTGTTCAATATGTGACTCACTGCCGCTTTCAGTACTTGGCATATGTTGGGTAAAAAAAGTCATAATATCAAACTGCGAATACGTGCAGAGAGCCAGAATTTGGCTAAAAAATATAGTTCAGGCCTCAAAATTAGGATATTTGGGATATTTTGAAAACTGCAGGGAGGTTTGGGACCAATGTGACTAAACGCAGCTTTCAGTACTTGGCATATGTTCGATATAAAAAATCGTAATTTCAAACTGCGAATACGTGCAGAGAGCCAGAATTTGGATAAAAAATATGGCTCAGGCCTCGAAATTGGGATATTTGGGATATTTTGAAAACTAGAGGAGAGTTTGTGCAAAATGTGACTCACTGCCACTTTCAGTACTTGGCATATGTTGAGTACAAAAAGTCGTAATCTCAAACTGCGAATACATGCAGAGAGCCTGAATTTGGCTTCAAAATATGGCTCAGGCTTCGAAATTGGGATGTATTGAAAACTGCAGAGGAATTTGTGCAAAATGTGACTCATTTCACCTTTCAGTACTTGGCATATGTTGGGTATAATAAGTCGTAATTTCAAACTGCGAATTCGTGCAGAGAGCCAGAATTTCGCTCCAAAATATGGCTCAGGCCTCGATATTGGGATGTTTGGGATATTTTGAAAACTGCAGGGAGGATTGGGACAAATGTGACCAAATGCCGCTTTCAGTACTTGGCATATGTTGGGTATGAAAAGTCATAATATCAAACTGCAAATTCGTGCAAAGATCCAGAATTTTACTCCAAAATAAGGCTCAAGCCTCGATATTGGGATGTTTGGGATATTTTGAAAAGTGCAGGGGAGTTTGTGCAAAATGTGACCAAACGCCGCTTTCAGTACTTCGCATTTGTTGGGTATAAAAAAGTCGTAATTTCAAACTGCGAATACGTGCAGAGAGCCAGAATTTGGCTCCAAAATATCCCTCAGGCCTCTAAATTGGGTTGATTGGGATATTTTGAAAACTGAAGGGAGGATTGGGACAAATGTGACCAAATGTCGCTTTCAGTACTTGGCATATGTTGGGTATAAAATTATCGTTAATTCAAACTGTGAATACTTGCAGAGAGCCAGAATTTGGCTCCAAAATATGGCTCAGGGCCTCGAAATTGGGATATTTGGAATATTTTGTAAACTGCAGGGGAGTTTATGCAAAATGTGACTCACTGCCGCGTTCAGGATTTGGCATATGTTGGGTATAAAAAGTCGTAATTTAAAACTGTGAATACGTGTAGAGAGCCAGAATTAGTCTCCAAATTATGGCTCAGGCCTCAAAATTGGGAAGTTTGGGATATTTTGAAAACTGCAGGGGAGTTTGTGCAAAATTTGACTCACTGCCGCTTTCAGTACTTGGCATATGTTGGGTATAAAAGTTGTAATATCAAACTGCGAATACGTGCAGAGAGCCAGAGTTTGGCACCAAAATATTGCTCAGGCCTCGAAAATGGTTTGTTTGGGATATTTTAAAAACTACAGGGGAGTTTGTGCAAAATGAGATTCACTGCCGCTTCCAGCACTTGGCATATGTTGGGTATAAAAAGTCATAATATCAAACTGCGAATACGTGCAGAGAGCCAGAATTTGGCTCCAAAGTATGGTTCAGGCCTCGAAATTGGGATGTTTGGGATATTTTGAAAACTGAAGGGGGGATTGGGACAAATGTGACCAAATGCCGCATTCAGTACTTGGCATATGTTGGGTATAAAATTATCGTTAATTCAAACTGTGAATACTTGCAGAGAGCCAGAATTTCGCTCCAAAATATGGCTCAGGGCCTCGAAATTGGGATATTTGGAATATTTTGAAAACTGCAGGGGAGTTAATGCAAAATGTGACTCACTTCCGCTTTCAGTACTTAGCAAGAAGTCCTAATATCAAACTGCGAATACGTGCAGAGAGCCAGAATTTTACTCCAAAATATTCCTCAGGACTCGAAAATGGTTTGTTTAGGATATTTTGAAAAATGCAGGGGAGTTTGTTCAATATGTGACTCACTGCCGCTTTCAGTACTTGGCATATGTTTGGTAAAAAAAGTCATAATATCAAACTGTGAATACGTGCAGAGAGCCAGAATTTGGCTAAAAAATATAGCTCAGGCCTCGAAATTGGGATATTTGGGATATTTTGAAAACTGCAGGGAGGTTTGGGACCAATGTGACTAAACGCAGCTTTCAGTACTTGGCATATGTTCGGTATAAAAAATCGTAATTTCAAACTGCGAATACGTGCAGAGAGCCAGAATTTGGATAAAAAATATGGCTCAGGCCTCGAAATTGGGATATTTGGGATATTTTGAAAACTGGAGGAGAGTTTGTGCAAAATGTGACTCACTGCTGCTTTCAGTACTTGGCATATGTTGAGTACAAAAAGTCGTAATCTCAAACTGCGAATACGTGCAGAGAGCCAGAATTTGGCTCCAAAATATCCCTCAGGCATCTAAATTGGGTTGATTGGGATATTTTGAAAACTAAAGGGAGGATTGGGACAAATGTGACCAAATGTTGCTCTCAGTACTTGGCATATGTTGGGTATAAAATTATCGTTAATTCAAACTGTGAATACTTGCAGAGAGCCAGAATTTGGCTCCAAAATATGGCTCAGGGCCTCGAAATAGGGATATTTGGAATATTTTGTAAACTGCAGGGGAGTTTATGCAAAATGTGACTCACTGCCGCGTTCAGGATTTGGCATATGTTGGGTATAAAAAGTCGTAATTTAAAACTGCGAATACGTGCAGAGAGCCAGAATTAGTCTCCAAATTATGGCTCAGGCCCCGAAATTGGGAAGTTTGGGATATTTTGAAAACTGCAGGGGAGTTTGTACAAAATTTGACTCGCTGCCGCTTTCAGTACTTGGCATATGTTGGGTATAAAAAGTTGTAATATCAAACTGCGAATACGTGCAGAGAGCCAGAGTTTGGCTCCAAAATATTGCTCAGGCCTCGAAAATGGTTTGTTTGGGATATTTTAAAAACTACAGGGGAGTTTGGGCAAAATGAGATTCACTGCCGCTTCCAGCACTTGGCATATGTTGGGTATAAGAAGTCATAATATCAAACTGCGAATACGTGCAGAGAGCCAGAATTTGGCTCCAAAGTATGGTTCAGGCCTCGAAATTGGGATGTTTGGGATATTTTGAAAACTGAAGGGGGGATTGGGACAAATGTGACCAAATGCCGCATTCAGTACTTGGCATATGTTGGGAATAAAATTATCGTTAATTCAAACTGTGAATACTTGCAGAGAGCCAGAATTTCGCTCCAAAATATGGCTCAGGGCCTCGAAATTGGGATATTTGGAATATTTTGAAAACTGCAGGGGAGTTTATGCAAAATGTGACTCACTGCCGCTTTCAGTACTTAGCAAATGTTGGGTATAAGAAGTCCTAATATCAAACTGCGAATACGTGCAGAGAGCCAGAATTTTACTCCAAAATATTCCTCAGGACTCGAAAATGGTTTGTTTAGGATATTTTGAAAAATGCAGGGGAGTTTGTTCAATATGTGACTCACTGCCGCTTTCAGTACTTGGCATATGTTGGGTAAAAAAAGTCATAATATCAAACTGCGAATACGTGCAGAGAGCCAGAATTTGGCTAAAAAATATAGTTCAGGCCTCAAAATTAGGATATTTGGGAAATTTTGAAAACTGCAGGGAGGTTTGGGACCAATGTGACTAAACGCCGCTTTCAGTACTTGGCATATGTTCGGTATAAAAAATCGTAATTTCAAACTGCGAATACGTGCAGAGAGCCAGAATTTGGATAAAAAATATGGCTCAGGCCTCGAAATTGGGATATTTGGGATATTTTGAAAACTGGAGGAGAGTTTGTGCAAAATGTGACTCACTGCCGCTTTCAGTACTTGGCCTATGTTGAGTTCAAAAAGTCGTAATCTCAAACTGCGAATACATGCAGAGAGCCTGAATTTGGCTCCAAAATATGGCTCTGGCTTCGAAATTGGGATGTATTGAAAACTGCAGAGGAATTTGTGCAAAATGTGACTCATTTCACCTTTCAGTACTTGGCATATGTTGGGTATAATAAGTCGTAATTTCAAACTGCGAATTCGTGCAGAGAGCCAGAATTTCGCTCCAAAATATGGCTCAGGCCACGATATTGGGATGTTTGGGATATTTTGAAATCTACAGGGAGGATTGGGACAAATGTGACCAAATGCCGCTTTCAGTACTTGGCATATGTTGGGTATGAAAAGTCATAATATCAAACTGCAAATTCGTGCAAAGATCCAGAATTTTACTCCAAAATAAGGCTCAAGCCTCGATATAGGGATGTTTGGGATATTTTGAAAAGTGCAGGGGAGTTTGTGCAAAATGTGACCAAACGCCGCTTTCAGTACTTCGCATATGTTGGGTATAAAAAAGTCGTAATTTCAAACTGCGAATACGTGCAGAGAGCCAGAATTTGGCTCCAAAATATCCCTCAGGCCTCTAAATTGGGTTGATTGGGATATTTTGAAAACTGAAGGGAGGATTGGGACAAATGTGACCAAATGTCGCTTTCAGTACCTGGCATATGTTGGGTATAAAATTATCGTTAATTCAAACTGTGAATACTTGCAGAGAGCCAGAATTTGGCTCCAAAATATGGCTCAGGGCTTTGAAATTGGGATATTTGGAATATTTTGTAAACTGCAGGGGAGTTTATGCAAAATGTGACTCACTGCCGCGTTCAGGATTTGGCATATGTTGGGTATAAAAAGTCGTAATTTAAAACTGCGAATACGTGCAGAGAGCCAGAATTAGTCTCCAAATTATGGCTCAGGCCTCGAAATTGGGAAG
Organism: Procambarus clarkii; assembly: GCF_040958095.1. Taxonomy (NCBI): domain Eukaryota; kingdom Metazoa; phylum Arthropoda; class Malacostraca; order Decapoda; family Cambaridae; genus Procambarus; species Procambarus clarkii. The sequence goes on from NC_091207.1 coordinate 6,948,148, forward strand.
TTTGGGATATTTTGAAAACTGCAGGGGAGTTTGTGCAAAATTTGACTCACTGCCGTTTTCAGTAATTGGCATATGTTGGGTATAAAAAGTTGTAATATCAAACTGCGAATACGTGCAGAGAGCCAGAGTTTGGCACCAAAATATTGCTCAGGCCTCGAAAATGGTTTGTTTGGGATATTTTAAAAACTACAGGGGAGTTTGTGCAAAATGAGATTCACTGCCGCTTCCAGCACTTGGCATATGTTGGGTATAAAAAGTCATAATATCAAACTGCGAATACGTGCAGAGAGCCAGAATTTGGCTCCAAAGTATGGTTCAGGCCTCGAAATTGGGATGTTTGGGATATTTTGAAAACTGATGGGGGGATTGGGACAAATGTGACCAAATGCCGCATTCAGTACTTGGCATATGTTGGGTATAAAATTATCGTTAATTCAAACTGTGAATACTTGCAGAGAGCCAGAATTTCGCTCCAAAATATGGCTCAGGGCCTCGAAATTGGGATATTTGGAATATTTTGAAAACTGCAGGGGAGTTTATGCAAAATGTGACTCACTTCCGCTTTCAGTACTTAGCAAATGTTGGGTATAAGAAGTCCTAATATCAAACTGCGAATACGTGCAGAGAGCCAGAATTTTACTCCAAAATATTCCTCAGGACTCGAAAATGGTTTGTTTAGGATATTTTGAAAAATGCAGGGGAGTTTGTTCAATATGTGACTCACTGCCGCTTTCAGTACTTGGCATATGTTGGGTAAAAAAAGTCATAATATCAAACTGCGAATACATGCAGAGAGCCAGAATTTGGCTAAAAAATATAGCTCAGGCCTCGAAATTGGGATATTTGGGATATTTTGAAAACTGCATGGAGGTTTGGGACCAATGTGCCTAAACTCCGCTTTCAGTACTTGGCATATGTTCGGTATAAAAAATCGTAATTTCAAACTGCGAATACGTGCAGAGAGCCAGAATTTGGATAAAAAATATGGCTCAGGCCTCGAAATTGGGATATTTGGGATATTTTGAAAACTGGAGGAGAGTTTGTGCAAAATGTGACTCACTGCCGCTTTCAGTACTTGGCATATGTTGAGTACAAAAAGTCGTAATCTCAAACTGCGAATACATGCAGAGAGCCTGAATTTGGCTCCAAAATATGGCTCAGGCTTCGAAATTTGGATGTATTGAAAACTGCAGAGGAATTTGTGCAAAATGTAACTCATTTCACCTTTCAGAACTTGGCATATGCTGGGTATAATAAGTCGTAATTTCAAACTGCGAATTCGTGCAGAGAGCCAGAATTTCGCTCCAAAATATGGCTCAGGCCTCGATGTTGGGATGTTTGGGATATTTTGAAAACTGCAGGGAGGATTGGGACAAATGTGACCAAATGCCGCTTTCAGTACTTGGCATATGTTGGGTATGAAAAGTCATAATATCAAACTGCAAATTCGTGCAAAGATCCAGAATTTTACTCCAAAATAAGGCTCAAGCTTCGATATTGGGATGTTTGGGATATTTTGAAAAGTGCAGGGGAGTTTGTGCAAAATGTGACCAAACGCCGCTTTCAGTACTTCGCATATGTTGGGTATAAAAAAGTCGTAATTTCAAACTGCGAATACGTGCAGAGAGCCAGAATTTGGCTCCAAAATATCCCTCAGGCCTCTAAATTGGGTTGATTGGGATATTTTGAAAACTGAAGGGAGGATTGGGACAAATGTGACCAAATGTCGCTTTCAGTACTTGGCATATGTTGGGTATAAAATTATCGTTAATTCAAACTGTGAATACTTGCAGAGAGCCAGAATTTGGCTCCAAAATATGGCTCAGGTCCTCGAAATTGGGATATTTGGAATATTTTGTAAACTGCAGGGGAGTTTATGCAAAATGTGACTCACTGCCGCGTTCAGGATTTGGCATATGTTGGGTATAAAAAGTCGTAATTTAAAACTGCGAATACGTGCAGAGAGCCAGAATTAGTCTCCAAATTATGGCTCAGGCATCGAAATTGGGAAGTTTGGGATATTTTGAAAACTGCAGGGGAGTTTGTGCAAAATTTGACTCACTGCCGCTTTCAGTACTTGGCATATGTTGGGTATAAAAAGTTGTAATATCAAACTGCGAATACGTGCAGAGAGCCAGAGTTTGGCACCAAAATCTTGCTCTGGCCTCGAAAATGGTTTGTTTGGGATATTTTAAAAACTACAGGGGAGTTTGTGCAAAATGAGATTCACTGCCGCTTCCAGCACTTGGCATATGTTGGGTATAAAAAGTCATAATATCAAACTGCGAATACGTGCAGAGAGCCAGAATTTGGCTCCAAAGTATGGTTCAGGCCTCGAAATTGGGATGTTTGGGATATTTTGAAAACTGATGGGGGGATTGGGACAAATGTGACCAAATTCCGCATTCAGTACTTGGCATATGTTGGGTATAAAATTATCGTTAATTCAAACTGTGAATACTTGCAGAGAGCCAGAATTTCGCTCCAAAATATGGCTCAGGGCCTCGAAATTGGGATATTTGGAATATTTTAAAAACTGCAGGGGAGTTTATGCAAAATGTGACTCACTTCCGCTTTCAGTACTTAGCAAATGTTGGGTATAAGAAGTCCTAATATCAAACTGCGAATACGTGCAGAGAGCCAGAATTTTACTCCAAAATATTCCTCAGGACTCGAAAATGGTGAGTTTAGGATATTTTGAAAAATGCAGGGGAGTTTGTTCAATATGTGACTCACTGCCTCTTTCAGTACTTGGCATATGTTGGGTAAAAAAAGTCATAATATCAAACTGCGAATACGTGCAGAGAGCCAGAATTTGGCTAAAAAATATAGCTCAGGCCTCGAAATTGGGATATTTGGGATATTTTGAAAACTGCAGGGAGGTTTTGGACCAATGTGACTAAACGCCGCTTTCAGTACTTGGCATATGTTCGGTATAAAAAATCGTAATTTCAAACTGCGAATACGTGCAGAGAGCCAGAATTTGGATAAAAAATATGGCTCAGGACTCGAAATTGGGATATTTGGGATATTTTGAGAACTGGAGGAGAGTTTGTGCAAAATGTGACTCACTGCCGCTTTCAGTACTTGGCATATGTTGAGTACAAAAAGTCGTAATCTCAAACTGCGAATACATGCAGAGAGCCTGAATTTGGCTCCAAAATATGGCTCAGGCTTCGAAATTGGGATGTATTGAAAACTGCAGAGGAATTTGTGCAAAATGTGACTCATTTCACCTTTCAGTACTTGGCATATGTTGGGTGTAATAAGTCGTAATTTCAAACTGCGAATTCGTGCAGAGAGCCAGAATTTGGCTCCAACATATGGCTCAGGCCTCGATATTGGGATGTTGGGATATTTTGAAAACTGCAGGGAGGATTGGGACAAATGTGACCAAATGCCGCTTTCAGTACTTGGCATATGTTGGGTATGAAAAGTCATAATATCAAACTGCAAATTCGTGCAAAGATCCAGAATTTTACTCCAAAATAAGGCTCAAGCCTCGATATTGGGATGTTTGGGATATTTTGAAAAGTGCAGGGGAGTTTGTGAAAATGTGACCAAACGCCGCTTTCAGTACTTCGCATATGTTGGGTATAAAAAAGTCGTAATTTCAAACTGCGAATACGTGCAGAGAGCCAGAATTTGGCTCCAAAATATCCCTCAGGCCTCTAAATTGGGTTGATTGGGATATTTTGAAAACTGAAGGGAGGATTGGGTCAAATGTGACCAAATGTCGCTTTTAGTGCTTGGCATATGTTGGGTATAAAATTATCGTTAATTCAAACAGTGAATACTTGCAGAGAGCCAGAATTTGGCTCCAAAATATGGCTCAGGGCCTCGAAATTGGGATATTTGGAATATTTTGTAAACTGCAGGGGAGTTTGTACAAAATGTGACTCACTGCCACTTTCAGGACTTGGCATACGTTAGGTATAAAAAGTCGTAATTTCAAACTACGAATACGTGCATAGAGCCAGAATTTGGCTCCAAAATATGGCTCAGGCCTCGAAATTGGGATGTTTGGGATATTTTGAAAACTGCAGGGGGGATTGGGACAAATGTGTCCAAACGCCGCTTTCAGTACATAGCATATGTTGGGTATAAAAAATTCGCAATTTCAAACAGCGAATACGTGCAGAGATCCAGAATTTGGCTCCAAAATATGACTCAGGCCTCGGAACTGGGATGTTTGGGATATTTTGAAAACTGCAGGGGGGATTGGGACAAATGTGACCAAACGCTGCTTTCAGTACTTGGCATATGTTGGGTATAAAATTATCGTTAATTCAAACTGTGAATACTTACAGAGAGCCAGAATTTGGCTCCAAAATATGGCTCAGGGCCTCGAAATTGGGATATTTGGAATATTTTGTAAACTGCAGGGGAGTTTATGCAAAATGTGACTCACTGCCGCGTTCAGGATTTGGCATATGTTGGGTATAAAAAGTTGTAATATCAAACTGCGAATACGTGCAGAGAGCCAGAGTTTGGCTTTAAAATATTGCTCAGGCCTCGAAAATGGTTTGTTTGGGATATTTTAAAAACTACAGGGGAGTTTTTGCAAAATGAGATTCACTGCCGCTTCCAGCACTTGGCATATGTTGGGTATAAAAAGTCTTAATTTCAAACTGCGAATATGTGCAGAGAGCCTGAATTTCTCTCCAAAATATGGCTCAGGCCTCGAAATTTGAATGTATGGGATATTTTGAAAACTGCAGGGGGGATTGGGACAAATGTGTCCAAACGACGCTTTCAGTACTTGGCATGGGTTGGGTATAAAAAAGTCGCAATTTCAAACAGCGAATACGTGCAGAGATCCAGAATTTGGCTCCAAAATATGGCTCAGGCTTCGAAATCTGGATATTTTGGATATTTCGAAAACTGCAGGGAAGTTTGTGCAAAATGTGACTCACTGCCGCTTTCAGGACTTGGCATATGTTGATTATAAAAAGTCGTAATATCAAACTGCGAATACGTGCATAGAGCCAGAATTTGGCTCCAAAATATGGCTCAGGCCTCGAAACTAGGATGTTTGGTAAATTTTGAAAACTGCAGGGAGGTTTGGGACAAATGTGACCAAACGCCGCTTTCAATACTTGGCATATGTTGGGTATAAAAGTTCGTAATTTCAAACTGCAAATACGATCAGAGAGCCTGAATTTGGTTCCAAAATATGGCTCAGGCCTCGAAATTGTGATGTTTGGGATATTTCGAAAACTGCTGGGGAGTTTCTGCAAAATGTGACTCACTGTCGCTTTCAGGACTTGGTATATGTTGGGTATAAAAACTCGTAATATCAAACTGCGAATATGTGCATAGAGCCAGAATTTTGCTCCAAAACATGGCTCAGGCCTCGAATTTGGGATGTTTGGTATATTTTGAAAACTGCAGGGATGTTTGGGACAAATGTGACTCACTGCCGCTTTCAGGACTTGACATATGTTGGGTATAAAAAGTCGTAATTTCAAACTGCAAATACGTAAAGAGAGCCAGAATTTGGCTCAAAAATATGTATCAGGCCTCGAAATTGGGATGTTTGGGATGTTTTGAAAACTGCAAGGGAGTTTGTGCCAAATGTGACCAAATGCCGCTTTCAGTATTTGGCATATGTTGGGTATTAATAGTCGTAATTACAAACTGCGAATACGTGCAGAGAGCCAGGATTTGGCTCCAAAATATAGCTCAGGCCTAGAAATTGGGATGTTTGGGATATTTTGAAAACTGCAAGGGAGTTTGTGCCAAATGTGACCAAATGCCACTTTCAGTATTTGGCATATGTTGGGTATTAATAGTCGTAATTACAAACTGCGAATACGTGCAGAGAGCCAGAATTTGGCTCCAAAATATAGCTCAGGCCTAGAAATTGGGATATTTAGGATATTTTGAAAACTGCTGGAAGGTTTGGGACAAATGTGTCCAAACGCTGCTTTCAGTACTTGGCACATGTTCGGTATAAAAAAGTCGCAATTTCAAACTGCGAATACGTGGAGAGAGTCAGAATTTGGCTCGAAAATATGGCTCAGGCCTCGAAATTGGGATGTTTGGGATATTTTGAAAACTGCAGGGAGGTTTGGGGCAAATGTGATAAAACGCCACTTTTAGTACTTGGCATATGTTGGGTATAAAAACTCGTAATATCAAATTGCGAATACGTGCATAGAGCCAGAATTTGGCTCCAAAATATGGCTCGGGCCTCGAAATTGGGATATTTGGGATATTTTCAAAACTGCAGGGAGGTTTGGGACAAACGTGACCAAACGCTGCTGTCAGTACTTGGCACATGTTAGGTATAAAAAAGTCGTAATTTCAAACAGCGAATACGTGCAGAGAGCCAGAATTTGGCTCCAAAATATAGCTCAGGCCTCGAAATTGGGATGTTTGGGATATTTTGAAAACTGCAGTGGAGTTTGTGCAAAATGTGACTCACTGCCGCTTTCAGTACTTGGCATATGTTGGGTATAAAAAAGTCGCAATTTCAAACTGCGAATACGTGCAGAGAGTCAGAATTTGGCTCCAAAATATGGCTCAGGCCTCGAAATTGGGATGTTTGGGATATTTTGAAAACTGCTGGGGGGATTGGGACAAATGTGTCCAAACGCCTCTTTCAGTACTTGGCATATGTTGGGTATAAAAAATTCCCAATTTCAAACTGAGAATGCTTGCAGAGAGCCAGAATTTGGCTCCAAAATATGGCTCATCCTTCGAAATTGGGATATTTGGGATATTTCGAAAACTGCTGGGGAGTTTGTGCAAAATGTGACTCACTGCCGCTTTAAGGACTTGGCATATGTTGGGTATAAAATTCATAATATCAAACTGCGAATACGTGCATAGAGCCAGAATTTTGCTCCAAAATATAGCTCAGGCCTCGAATTTGGGATGTTTGGTATATTTTGAAAACTGCAGGGATGTTTGGGACAAATGTGACTCACTGCCGCTTTCAGGACTTGACATATGTTGGGTATAAAAAGTCGTAATTTCAAACTGCAAATACGTAAAGAGAGCCAGAATTTGGCTCAAAAATATGTATCAGGCCTCGAAATTGGGATGTTTGGGGATATTTTGAAAACTGCATGGAGGTTTGGGACATATGTGACCAAACGCCGCTTTCAGCACTTCGCATATGTTGGGTATAAAAAAGTCGTAATTTGAAACAGCGAATACGTGCAGAGAGTCAGAATTTGGCTCCAAAATATGGCTCATGCCTCGAAATTGGGATATTTGGGACTTTTCGAAAACTGCAGGGGAGTTTGTACAAAATGTGACTCACTGCCACTTTCAGGACTTGGCATACGTTAGGTATAAAAAGTCGTAATTTCAAACAGCGAATACGTGCAGAGATCCAGAATTTGGCTCCAAAATATGACTCAGGCCTCGGAACTGGGATGTTTGGGATATTTTGAAAACTGCAGGGGGGATTGGGACAAATGTGACCAAACGCTGCTTTCAGTACTTGGCATATGTTGGGTATAAAAATCATAATATCAAACTGCGAATACGTGCAGAGAGCCAGAATTTTTCTTCAAAATATGGCTCAGGCGTCGAAATTGGGATGTTTGGGATATTTTGAAAACTGAAGGGGGATTGGGACACATGTGACCAAATGCCGCTTTCAGTACTTGGCATATGTTGGGTATAAAATTATCGTTAATTCAAACTGTGAATACTTACAGAGAGCCAGAATTTGGCTCCAAAATATGGCTCAGGGCCTCGAAATTGGGATATTTGGAATATTTTGTAAACTGCACGGGAGTTTATGCAAAATGTGACTCATTGCCGCGTTCAGGATTTGGCATATGTTGGGTATAAAAAGTCGTAATTTAAAACTACGAATATGTGCAGAGAGCCAGAATTTGGCTCCAAAATATGGCTCAGGCTTCGATATTGGGATGTTTGGGATATTTTGAAAACTGCAGGGGAGTTTGTGCAAAATGTGACTCACTGCCGCTTTCGGTACTTGGCATATGTTGGGTATAAAAAGTGGTAATATCAAACTGCGAATACATTAAGAGAGCCAGAATTCGGCTCCACAATATGCCTCAGGCCTTGAAATTGGGATGTTTGGTATATTTTGAAAACTGCAGGGATGTTTGGGACAAATGTGACAAAATGCCACTTTCAGTATTTGGCATATGTTGGGTATTAATAGTCGTAATTTAAAACTGTGAATACGTGCTGAGAGCCAGAATTTGGATCCAAAATATGGCTCAGGCCTTGAAATTGGGGTTTTTGGGATATTTTGAAAACTACAGGGGAGTTTATCCAAAATGAGATTCACTGCCACTTTCAGTACTTGGCATATGTTGTGTATAAGAAGTCCTAATATCAAACTGCGAATACGTGCAGAGAGCCAGAATTTGACTCCAAAATATTCCTCAGGACTCGAAAATGGTTTGTTTAGATATATTGAAAAATGCAAGGGAGTTTGTTCAATATGTGACACACTGCCGCTTTCAGTACTAGGCATATGTTAGGTAAAAAAAGACATAATATCAAACTGCGAATACGTGCAGAGAGCCAGAATTTGGCTCAAAAATATAGCTCAGGCCTCGAAATTGGGATATTTGGGATATTTTGAAAACTGAAGGGAGGTTTGGGACCAATGTGACTAAACGCCGCTTTCAGTACTTGGCATATGTTGGGTATAAAAAATCGTAATTTCAAACTGCGAATACGTGCAGAGAGCCACAATTTGGATAAAAAATATGGCTCAGGCCTCGAAATTGGGATGTTTGGGATATTTTGAAAACTGGAGGAGAGTTTGTGCAAAATGTGACTCACTGCCGCTTTCAGTACTTGGCATATGTTGATTACAAAAAGTCGTAATCTCAAGCTGCGAATACATACAGAGAGCCTGAATTTGGCTCCAAAATATGGCTCAGGCTTCGAAATTGGGATGTTTAGGATATATTGAAAACTGCAGAGGAATTTGTGCAAAATGCGACTCATTTCACCTTTCAGTACTTGGCATATGTTGGGCATAATAAATCGTAATTTCAAACTGCGAATTCGTGCAGAGAGCCAGAATTTGGCTCCAAAATATGGCTCAGGCCTCGATATTGGGATGTTTGGGATATTTAGAAAACTGCAGGGAGGATTGGGACAAATGTGACCAAATGCCACTTTCAGTACTTGGCATGTGTTGGGTATAATAAGTCATAATATCAAACGGCAAATTCGTGCAGAGAGCCGGAATTTTACTCCAAAATAAGGCTCAAGCCTCGATATTGGGATGTTTGGGATATTTTGAAAAGTGCAGGGGAGTTTGTGCAAAATGTGACCAAAAGCCGCTTTCAGTACTTCGCATATGTTAGGTATAAAAAAGTCGTAATTTCAAACTGCAAATACGTGCAGAGAGCCAGAATTTGGCTCCAAAATATGGCTCAGGCCTCTAAATTGGTATGTTTGGGATATTTTGAAAATTGCAGGGGGGGATTGGGACAAATGTGACCAAACGCTGCTTTCAGTACTTGACATATGTTGGGTATAAAAAGTCATAATATCAAACTGCGAATACGTACAGAGAGCCAGAATTTTTCTCCAAAATATGGCTCAGGCCTCGAAATTGGGATGTTTGGGATATTTTGAAAACTGAAGGGTGATTGGGACAAATGTGACCAAATGCTGCTTTCAGTACTTGGCATATGTTGGGTATAAAATTATCGTTAATTCAAACTGTGAATACTTGCAGAGAGCCAGAATTTGGCTCCAAAATATGGCTCAGGCCTCGAAATTGGGATGTTTGGTATATTTTGAAAACTGCAGGGATGTTTGGGACAAATGTGACCAAATGCCACTTTCAGTATTTGGCATATGTTGGTATTATTAGTCGTAATTTCAAACTGCGAATACGTGCAGAGAGCCTGAATTTGGCTCCAAAATATGGCTCAGGCCTCGAAATTGGGATGTATGGGATATTTTGAAAACTGCAGAGGGGATTGGGTCAAATGTGTCCAAACGACGCTTTCAGTACTTGGCATATGTTGGGTATAAAAAAGTCGCAATTTCAAACAGCGAATACGTGCAGAGATCCAGAATTTGGCTCCAAAATATGGCTCAGGCTTCGAAATCTGGATATTTTTGATCTTTCGAAAACTGCAGGGGAGATTGTTCAAAATGTGACTCACTGCCGCTTTCAGGACTTGGCATATGTTGGGTATAAAAAGTCGTAATATCAAACTGCGAATACGTGCAGAGAGGCAGAATTTGGGTCCAAAATATGGCTCAGGCCTCGAATTTGGGATATATGGGATATTTCGAAAACTGCAGGGGAGTTTGTGCAAAATGTGACTCTCTGCTGTTTTCAGGACTCTGCATAGGTTGGAAATAAAAAGTCGTAATATCAAACTGCGATTACGTGCATAGAGCCAGAATTTGGCTACAAAACATGGCTCAGGCCTCGAAACTAGGATGTTTGGTATATTTTGAAAACTGCAGGGAGGTTTGGGACCAATGTGACCAAACGCCAGTTTCAATACTTGGCATATGTTGGGTATAAAAAGTCGTAATTTCAAACTGCGAATACGTTCAGAGAGCCAGAATTTGGTTCCAAAATATGGCTCAGGCCTCCAAATTGGGATGTTTGGGATATTTCGAAAACTGCTGGGGAGTTTGTGTAAAATGTGACTCACTGCCGCTTTCAGGACTTGGCATATGTTGGGTATAAAAAGTCGTAATATCAAACTGCGAATACGTGCAGAGAGGCAGAATTTGGGTCCAAAATATGGCTCAGGCCTCGAATTTGGGATATATGGGATATTTCGAAAACTGCAAGGGAGTTTGTGCAAAATGTGACTCTCTGCTGTTTTCAGGACTCTGCATAGGTTGGAAATAAAAAGTCGTAATATCAAACTGCGAATACGTGCATAGAGCCAGAATTTGGCTACAAAACATGGCTCAGGCCTCGAAACTAGGATGTTTGGTATATTTTGAAAACTGCAGGGAGGTTTGGGACCAATGTGACCAAACGCCAGTTTCAATACTTGGCATATGTTGGGTATAAAAATCGTAATTTCAAACTGCGAATACGTTCAGAGAGCCAGAATTTGGTTCCAAAATATGGCTCAGGCCTCCAAATTGGGATGTTTGGGATATTTCGAAAACTGCTGGGGAGTTTGTTTAAAATGTGACTCACTGCCGCTTTCAGGACTTGGCATATGTTGGGTATAAAAACTCGTAATATCAAACTGCTAATATGTGCATAGAGCCAGAATTTTGCTCCAAAATATGGCTCATGCCTCGAATTTGGGATGTTTGGGATATTTTGAAAACTGCAGGGATGTTTGGGACAAATGACCAAACGCCGCTTTTAGTACTTGGCATATGTTGGGTATAAAAACTCGTAATATCAAACTGCGAATACGTGCATAGAGCCAGAATTTGGCTACAAAATATGGCTCAGGCCTCGAAATTGAGATATTTGGGATATTTTCAAAACTGCAGGGAGGTTTGGGACAAATGTGACCAAACGCTGCTGTCAGTACTTGGCACATGTTGGGTATAAAAAAGTCGTAATTTCAAACAGCGAATACGTGCAGAGAGCCAGAATTTGGCTCCAAAATATGGCTCAGACCTCGAAACTAGGATGTTTGGTATATTTTGAAAACTGCAGGGAGGTTTGTAACAAATGTGACCAAATGCCGCTTTCAGTACTTGGCATATGTTGGGTATAATGAAGTCGCAATTTCAAACAGGGAATACGCGCAGAGATCAATAATTTGGCTCCAAAATATGGCTCAGGCCTCGAAATCTGGATATTTTGGATATTTCGAAAACTGCAGGGGAGTTTTTGCAAAATGTGACTCACTGCCGCTTTCAGGACTTGACATATGTTGGGTATAAAAAGTCGTAATTTCATACTGCGAATACGTGCATAGAGCCAGAATTTGGCTCAGGCCTCAAAATTGGGATGTTTGGGATATTTGGAAAACTGCAAGGGGGTTTGGGACAAATATGACCAAACGCCGATTTCAGTACTTGGCTTATGTTCCGTATAAAAATTCGTAATTTCAAACTGCGAATACGTGCAGAGAGCCAGAATTTGGCTCCAAAATATGGCTCAGGCTTCGATATTGGGATGTTTGGGATATTTTGAAAACTGCAGGGGAGTTTGTGCAAAATGTGACTCACTGCCGCTTTCAGGACTTGGCATATGTTGGGTATAAAAAGTCATAATATCAAACTGCGAATACGTGCATAGAGCCAGAATTTTGCTCCAAAATTTGGCTCAGACCTCAAAATTGGGATGTTTGGTATATTTTGAAAACTGCAGGGATGTTTGGGACAAATGTGACTCACTGCCGCTTTCAGGACTTGACATATGTTGGGTATAAAAAGTCGTACTTTCAAACTGCAAATACGTAAAGAGAGCCTGAATTTGGCTCAAAAAATGTATCAGGCCTCGAAATTGGGATGTTTGGGATATTTTGAAAACTGAATGGAGGTTTGGGACAAATGTGACCAAACGCCGCTTTCAGTACTTCGCATATGTTGGTATAAAAAGTCGTAATATCAAACTGCGAATACGTGCAGAGAGCCAGAATTTGGGTCCAAAATATGGCTCAGGCCTCGAATTTGGGATGTTTGGAATATTTTGAAAACTGCAGGGGAGTTTAGGACAAATATTACCAAGCGCCGCTTCCAATACTTAGCATATGTTGGGTATAAAAAGTCGTAATTTCAAACTGTGAATACGTAAAGAGAGCCTGAATATGGCTCAAAAATATGTATCAGGCCTCGAAATTGGGATGTTTGGGATATTTTGAAAACTGCATGGAGGTTTGGGACAAATGTGACCAAACGCCGCTTTCAGTACTTCGCATATGTTGGGTATGAAAAAGTCGTAATTTCAAACAGCGAATACGTGCAGAGAGTCAGAATTTGGCACCAAAATATGGCTCAGGCCTTGAAATTGGGATGTTTGGTATATTTTGAAAACTGCAGGGGGGTTTGGGACAAAAGTGTCCAAACGCCGCTTTCAGTATTTGGCATATGTTGGGTATTAATAGTCGTAATTTCAAACTGCCAATACGTGCAAAGAGCCAGAATTTGGGTCCAAAATATGGCTCAGGCCACGAATTTGGGATATATGGGATATTTCGAAAACTGCAGGGGAGTTTGTGCAAAATGTGACTCTCTGCTGTTTTCAGGACTCTGCATAGGTTGGGAATAAAAAGTCGTAATATCAAACTGCGAATATGTGTATAGAGTCAGAATTTGGCTCCAAAATATGGCTCAGGCCTCGAAACTAAGATGTTTGGGATATTTCGAAAACTGCTGGGGAGTTTGTGCAAAATGTGACTCACTGCCGCTTTCAGGACTTGGCATATGTTGGGTATAAAAAGTCGTAATATCAAACTGCGAATACATGCGTAGAGCTAGAATTTGGCTCGAAAATATGGCTCAGGCCTCGAAATTGGGATGTTTGGGATATTTTGAAAACTGCAGAGAGGTTTGGGACAAATGTGACCAAATGCTGCTCTCAGTACTTGGCACATGTTGGGTATAAAAAATTCGCAATTTCAAACTGCGAATACGTGCAGAGAGCCAGAATTTGGCTCCAAAATATGGCTCAGGCCTCGAAATTGGGATGTTTGGGAAGTTTTGAAAACTGCAGGGGGGATTGGGACAAATGTGTCCAAACGTCGCTTTCAGTACTTTGCATATGTTGGGTATTAAAAAGTCGTAATTTCAAACAGCGAACACGTGCAGAGAGTCAGAATTTGACTCCAAAATATGGCTCAGGCCTTGAAATTGGGATGTTTGGGATATTTTGAAAACTGCAGGGGAGTTTGTGCAAAATGTGACTCACTGCCGCTTTCAGGACTTGGCATATGTTGGGTATAAAAAGTCATAATATCAAACTGCGAATACATGCATAGAGCCAGAATTTGACTCCAAAATATTCCTCAGGACTCGAAAATGGTTTGTTTAGATATTTTGAAAAATGCAGGGGAGTTTGTTCAATATATGACACACTGCCGCTTTCAGTACTAGGCATATGTTGGGTAAAAAAAGTCATAATATCAAACTGCGAATACGTGCAGAGAGCCACAATTTGGCTCAAAAATATAGCTCAGGCCTCGAAATTGGGATATTTGGGATATTTTGAAAACTGCAGGGAGGTTTGGGACCAATGTGACTAAACGCCGCTTTCAGTACTTGGCATATGTTGGGTATAAAAAATCGTAATTTTAAACTGCGAATACGTGCAGAGAGCTAGAATTTGGATAAAAATATGGCTCAGGCCTCGAAATTGGGATATTTGGGATATTTTGAAAACTGGAGGAGAGTTTGTGCAAAATGTGACTCACTGCCGCTTTCAGTACTTGGCATATGTTGAGTACAAAAAGTCGTAATCTCAAACTGCGAATACATGCAGAGAGCCTGAATTTGGCTCCAAAATATGGCTCAGGCTTCGAAATTGGGATGTTTAGGATATATTGAAAATTGCAGAGGAATTTGTGCAAAATGCGACTCATTTCACCTTTCAGTACTTGGCATATGTTGGGTATAATAAGTCGTAATTTCAAACTGCGAATTCGTGCAGAGAGCCAGAATTGGCTCCAAAATATGGCTCAGGCCTCGATATTGGGATGTTTGGGATATTTAGAAAACTGCAGGGAGGATTGGGACAAATGTGACCAAATGCCACTTTCAGTACTTGGCATTTGTTGGGTATAATAAGTCATAATATCAAACGGCAAATTCGTGCAGAGAGCCGGAATTTTACTCCAAAATAAGGCTCAAGCCTCGATATTGGGATGTTTGGAATATTTTGAAAACTGCAGGGGAGTTTAGGACAAATATGACCAAACGCCGCTTTCAATACTTGGCATATGTTGGGTATAAAAAGTCGTATTTCAAACTGCGAATACGTAAATAGAGCCTGAATTTGGCATAAAAATATGTATCAGGCCTCGAAATTGTGATGTTTGGGATATTTTTAAAACTGCATGGAGGTTTGGGGCAAATATGACCAAACACCGCTTTCAGTACTTCGCATATGTTGGGTATGAAAAAGTCGGTATTTCAAATAGCGAATACGTGCAGAGAGTTATAATTTGGCTCCAAAATATGGCTAAGGCCTTGAAATTGGGATGTTTGGGATATTTTGAAAACTGCAGGGGGGTTTGGCACAAATGTGACCAAACGCCGCTTTCATTACTTGTTATATGTTGGGTATAAAAAGTCGTAATTTCAAACTCCGAATACGTGCAGAGAGCCAGAAGATGGCTCCAAAATATAACTCATGCCTCGAAATTGAGATATTTGGGACTTTTCGAAAACTGCAGGGGAGTTTGAGCAAAATTTGACTCACTGCCGCTTTCAGGACTTGGCATATGTTGGGTATAAAAAGTCGTAATTTCAAACTGCGAATACGTGCATTGAGCCAGAATTTGGCTCCAAAATATGGCTCAGGCCTCGAATTTTGGATATTTGGGATTTTTCGAAATGTGCAGGGGAGTTTGTGCAAAATGTGACTCAGCCGTTTTCAGGACTAGGCATAGGTTGGGATTAAAAAGTCGTAATATCAAACTGCGAATACGTGCATAGAGCCAAAATTTGGTTCCCAAATATGGCTCAGGTCTCGAAATTAGGATGTTTGGTATATTTTGAAAACTTCAGGGAGGTTTGGGACAAATGTGACCAAACGCCGCTTTCAATACTTGGCATATGTTGGGTATAAAAAGTTGTAATTTCAAACTGCGAATACGATCAGAGAGCCAGAATTTGGCTCCAAAATATGGCTCATGCCTCGAAATTGGGATGTTTGGGATATTTCGAAAACTGCTGTGGAGTTTGTGCAAAATTTGACTCATTTCCGCTTTCAGGACTTGGCATATGTTGGGTATAAAAAGTCGTAATATCAAACTGCGAATACATACATTGAGCCAGAATTTGGCTCTAAAATATGGCTTAGGCCTCGAAATTGGGGTGTTTGGAATATTTTGAAAACTGCAGGGGAGTTTAGGACAAATATGACCGAACGCCGCTTTCAATACTTGGCATATGTTGGGTATAAAAAGTCGTATTTCAAACTGCGAATACGTAAAGAGAGCCTGAATTTGGCATAAAAATATGTATCAGGCCTCGAAATTGTGATGTTTGGGATATTTTGAAAACTGCATGGATGTTTGGGACAAATGTGACCAAACGCCGCTTTCAGTACTTCGCATATGTTGGGTATGAAAAAGTCGTTATTTCAAACAGCGAATACATGCAGATAGTCAGAATTTGGCTCCCAAATATGGCTAAGGCCTTGAAATTGGGATGTTTGGGATATTTTGAAAACGGCAGGGGGGTTTGGCACAAATGTGACCAAACACCGCTTTCATTACTTGTTATATGTTGGGTATAAAAAGTGGTAATTTCAAACTGCGAATACGTGCAGAGAGCCAGAAGATGGCTCCAAAATATGGCTCAGGCCTCGAAATTGGGATGTTTGGGAAATTTTGAAAACTGCAGGGGGGATTGGGACAAATGTGTCCAAACGCCGCTTTCCGTACTTGGCATATGTTGGGTATAAAAAAGTTGCAATTTCAAACAGCGAATACGTGCAGAGATCCAGAATTTGGCTCCAAAATATGGCTTAGGCCTCGAAATTGCGATGTTTGGGGTATTTTGAAAACTGCAGGGAGGTTTGGGACAAATGTGACCAAACGCCGCTTTCAGTACTTGGCATATGTTGGGTATAAAAAGTCGTAATTTCAAACTGCGAATACGTGCAGAGAGCCAGAACTTGGCTCCAAAATATGACTCAGGCCTCGAAATTAGCAAGTTTGGGATATTTTAAAAACTGCATTGGAGTTTGGGACAAATATGACCAAACGCCGCTTTCAGTACTTGGCATATGTTGGGTATAAAAAAGTCGCAGTTTCAAACTGCGAATACGTGCAGAGAGCCAGAATTTTGCTCTAAAATATGGCTTAGGCCTCGAAATTGGGATGTTTGGAATATTTTGAAAACTGCAGGGGAGTTTAGGACAAATATTACCAAGCGCCGCTTCCAATACTTAGCATATGTTGGGTATAAAAAGTCGTAATTTCAAACTGCGAATACGTAAAGAGAGCCTGAATTTGGCTCAAAAATATGTATCAGGCCTCGAAATTGGGATGTTTGGGATATTTTGAAAACTGCATGGAGGTTTGGGACAAATGTGACAAACGCCGCTTTCAGTACTTCGCATATGTTGGGTATGAAAAAGTCGTAATTTCTAACAGCGAATACGTGCAGAGAGTCCGAATTTGGCAACAAAATATGGCTCAGGCCTTGAAATTGGGATGTTTGGTATATTTTGAAAACTGCAGGGGGGATTGGGACAAAAGTGTCCAAACGCCGCTTTCAGTATTTGGCATATGTTGGGTATTAATAGTCGTAATTTCAAACTGCCAATACGTGCAAAGAGCCAGAAGATGGCTCCAAAACATGGCTCATGCCTCGAAATTTGGATATTTGGGACTTTTCGAAAACTGCAGGGGAGTTTGTGCAAAATGTGACTCACTGCCGCTTTCAGGACTTGGCATATGTTGGGTATAAAAAGTCGTAATTTCAAACTGCAAATACGTGCATAGAGCCAGAATTTGGCTCCAAAATATGGCTCAGGCCTCGAAATTGGGATGTTTGGGATATTTTAAAAACTGCAGGGGGGATTGGGACAAAAGTGTCCAAACGCCGCTTTCAGTACTTGGCATATGTTGGGTATAAAAAATTCGCAATTTCAATCAGCGAATACGTGCAGAGATCCAGAATTTAGCTCCAAAATATGGCTTAGGCCTCGAAATTGCGATGTTTGCGGTATTTTGAAAATTGCAGGGAGGTTTGTGACAAATGTGACCAAACGCCTCTTTCATTACTTGGTAATTGTTGGGTATAAAAAGTCGTAATTTCAAACTGCGAATACGTGCAGAGAGCCAGAATATGGATCCAAAATATGGCTCAGGCCTCGAAATTGGGATGTTTGGTATATTTTGAAAACTGCCGGGATGTTTAGGACAAATGTGACGAAATGCCGCTTTCAGTATTTGGCATATGTTGGGTATTAATAGTCGTAATTTGAAACTGCCAATACGTGCAAAGAGCCAGAAGATGGCTCCAAAATATGGCTCATGCCTCGAAATTGGGATATTTGGGACTTTTCGAAAACTGCAGGGGAGTTTGTGCAAAATGTGACTCACTGCCGTTTTCAGGACAAGGCATTGGTTGGGATTAAAAAGTCGTAATATCAAACTGCGAATATGTGCATAGAGCCAGAATTTGGTTCCAAAATATGGCTCAGGCCTCGAAATGGGATGTTTAGAATATTTTGAAAACTGCTGGGAGGTTTGGGACAAATGTGACCAAATGCCGCTTTCAATACTTGGCATATGTTGGGTATAAAAAGTTGTAATTTCAAACTGCGAATACCATCAGAGAGCCAGAATTTGGCTCCAAAATATAGCTCAGGCCTCGAAATTCGGATGTTTGGGATATTTCGAAAACTGCTGGGGAGTTTGTGCAAAATCTGACTCACTGCCGCTTTCAGGACTTGGCATATGTTGGGTATTAAAAGTCGTAATATCAAACTGCGAATACATGCATAGAGCCAGAATTTGGCTCCAAAATATGGCTCAGGCCTCGAAATTGGAATGTTTGGAACATTTTGAAAACTGCAGGAAGGTTTGGGACGAATGTGACCAAACGCTGCTCTCAGTACTTGGCAAATGTTGGGTATAAAAAAGTCGCAACAATACGCGCAGAGATCCAGAATTTGGCTCCAAAATATGGATTAGGCCTCGAAATTGCGATGTTTGGGGTATTTTGAAAACTGCAGGGAGGTTTGAGACAAATGTGACCAAACGCCGCCTTCAGTTCTTGGTATATGTTGGGTATAAAAAGTCGTAATTTCAAACTGGGAATACGTGCAGAGAGCCAGAACTTGGCTCGAAAATATGACTCAGGCCTCGAAATTAGCAAGTTTGGGATATTTTAAAAACTGCAGGGGAGTTTGGGACAAATATAACCAAACGCCGCTTTCAGTACTTGGCATATATTGGGCATAAAAAAGTCGCAATTTCAAACTGCGAATACGTGCAGAGAGCCAGAATTTGGCTCTAAAATATGGCTTAGGCCTCGAAATTGGGATGTTTGGAATATTTTCAAAACTGCAGGGGAGATTAGGACAAATATGACCAAACGCCGCTTCCAATACTTGGCGTATGTTGGGTATAAAAAGTCGTAATTTTAAACTGCGAATACGTAAAGAGAGCCTGAATTTGGCTCAAAAATATGTATCAGGCCTCGAAATTGGGATGTTTGGGATATTTTGAAAACTGCATGGAGGTTTGGGACAAATGTGACCAAACGCCGCTTTCAGTACTTCGCATATGTTGGGTATGAAAAAGTCGTAATTTCAAACAGCGAATACGTGCAAAGAGTAAGAATATGGCACCAAAATATGGCTCAGGCCTTGAAATTGGGATGTTTGGGATATTTTGAAAACTGCAGGGGGGTTTGGGACAAATGTGACAAAACGCCTCTTTCATTACTTGGTAATTGTTGGGTATAAAAAGTCGTAATTTCAAACTGCGAATACGTGCAAAGAGCCAGAAGATGGCTCCAAAATATGGCTCATGCCTCGAAATTGGGATATTTGGGACTTTTCGAAAATTGCAGGGGAGTTTGTGCAAAATGTGACTCACTGCCGCTTTCAGGACTTGGCATATGTTGGGTATAAAAAGTCGTAATATCAAACTGCGAATACATGCATAGAGCTAGAATTTGGCTCGAAAATATGGCACAGGCCTCGAAATTGGGATGTTTGGGATATTTTGAAAACTGCAGAGAGGTTTGGGACAAATGTGACCAAATGCTGCTCTCAGTACTTGGCACATGTTGGGTATAAAAAATTCGCAATTTCAAACTGCGAATACGTGCAGAGAGCCAGAATTTGGCTCCAAAATATGGCTCAGGCCTCGAAATTGGGATGTTTGGGAAATTTTGAAAACTGCAGGGGGGATTGGGACAAATGTGTCCAAACGTCGCTTTCAGTACTTTGCATATGTTGGGTATTAAAAAGTCGTAATTTCAAACAGCGAACACGTGCAGAGAGTCAGAATTTGACTCCAAAATATGGCTCAGGCCTTGAAATTGGGATGTTTGGGATATTTTGAAAACTGCAGGGGAGTTTGTGCAAAATGTGACTCACTGCCGCTTTCAGGACTTGGCAGATGTTGGGTATAAAAAGTCATAATATCAAACTGCGAATACATGCATAGAGCCAGAATTTGACACCAAAATATTCCTCAGGACTCGAAAATGGTTTGTTTAGATATTTTGAAAAATGCAGGGGAGTTTGTTCAATATATGACACACTGCCGCTTTCAGTACTAGGCATATGTTGGGTAAAAAAAGTCATAATATCAAACTGCGAATACGTGCAGAGAGCCACAATTTGGCTCAAAAATATAGCTCAGGCCTCGAAATTGGGATATTTGGGATATTTTGAAAACTGCAGGGAGGTTTGGGACCAATGTGACTAAACGCCGCTTTCAGTACTTGGCATATGTTGGGTATAAAAAATCGTAATTTTAAACTGCGAATACGTGCAGAGAGCTAGAATTTGGATAAAAAATATGGCTCAGGCCTCGAAATTGGGATATTTGGGATATTTTGAAAACTGGAGGAGAGTTTGTGCAAAATGTGACTCACTGCCGCTTTCAGTACTTGGCATATGTTGAGTACAAAAAGTCGTAATCTCAAACTGCGAATACATGCAGAGAGCCTGAATTTGGCTCCAAAATATGGCTCAGGCTTCGAAATTGGGATGTTTAGGATATATTAAAATTGCAGAGGAATTTGTGCAAAATGCGACTCATTTCACCTTTCAGTACTTGGCATATGTTGGGTATAATAAGTCGTAATTTCAAACTGCGAATTCGTGCAGAGAGCCAGAATTTGGCTCTAAAATATGGCTCAGGCCTCGATATTGGGATGTTTGGGATATTTAGAAAACTGCAGGGAGGATTGGGACAAATGTGACCAAATGCCACTTTCAGTACTTGGCATTTGTTGGGTATAATAAGTCATAATATCAAACGGCAAATTCGGGCAGAGAGCCGGAATTTTACTCCAAAATAAGGCTCAAGCCTCCATATTGGGATGTTTGGAATATTTTGAAAACTGCAGGGGAGTTTAGGACAAATATGACCAAACGCCGCTTTCAATACTTGGCATATGTTGGGTATAAAAAGTCGTATTTCAAACTGCGAATACGTAAATAGAGCCTGAATTTGGCATAAAAATATGTATCAGGCCTCGAAATTGTGATGTTTGGGATATTTTTAAAACTGCATGGAGGTTTGGGGCAAATATGACCAAACACCGCTTTCAGTACTTCGCATATGTTGGGTATGAAAAAGTATGTATTTCAAATAGCGAATACGTGCAGAGTCATAATTTGGCTCCAAAATATGGCTAAGGCCTTGAAATTGGGATGTTTGGGACATTTTGAAAACTGCAGGGGGGTTTGGCACAAATGTAACCAAACGCCGCTTTCATTACTTGTTATATGTTGGGTATAAAAAGTCGTAATTTCAAACCCCGAATACGTGCAGAGAGCCAGAAGATGGCTCCAAAATATAACTCATGCCTCGAAATTGAGATATTTGGGACTTTTCGAAAACTGCAGGGGAGTTTGAGCAAAATTTGACTCACTGCCGCTTTCAGGACTTGGCATATGTTGGGTATAAAAAGTCGTAATTTCAAACTGCGAATACGTGCATTGAGCCAGAATTTGGCTCCAAAATATGGCTCAGGCCTCGAATTTTGGATATTTGGGATTTTTCGAAATGTGCAGGGGAGTTTGTGCAAAATGTGACTCTGCCGTTTTCAGGACTAGGCATAGGTTGGGATTAAAAAGTCGTAATATCAAACTGCGAATACGTGCATAGAGCCAAAATTTGGTTCCCAAATATGGCTCAGGTCTCGAAATTAGGATGTTTGGTATATTTTGAAAACTTCAGGGAGGTTTGGGACAAATGTGACCAAACGCCGCTTTCAATACTTGGCATATGTTGGGTATAAAAAGTTGTAATTTCAAACTGCGAATACGATCAGAGAGCCAGAATTTGGCTTCAAAATATGGCTCATGCCTCGAAATTGGGATGTTTGGGATATTTCGAAAACTGCTGTGGAGTTTGTGCAAAATGTGACTCATTTCTGCTTTCAGGACTTGGCATATGTTGGGTATAAAAAGTCGTAATATCAAACTGCGAATACATACATTGAGCCAGAATTTGGCTCTAAAATATGGCTTAGGCCTCGAAATTGGGGTGTTTGGAATATTTTGAAAACTGCAGGGGAGTTTAGGACAAATATGACCAAACGCCGCTTTCAATACTTGGCATATGTTGGGTATAAAAAGTCGTATTTCAAACTGCGAATACGTAAAGAGAGCCTGAATTTGGCATAAAAATATGTATCAGGCCTCGAAATTGTGATGTTTGGGATATTTTGAAAACTGCATGGATGTTTGGGACAAATGTGACCAAACGCCGCTTTCAGTACTTCGCATATGTTGGGTATGAAAAAGTCGTTATTTCAAACAGCGAATACATGCAGAGAGTCAGAATTTGGCTCCCAAATATGGCTAAGGCCTTGAAATTGGGATGTTTGGGATATTTTGAAAACAACAGGGGGGTTTGGCACAAATGTGACCAAACACCGCTTTCATTACTTGTTATATGTTGGGTATAAAAAGTAGTAATTTCAAACTGCGAATACGTGCAGAGAGCCAGAAGATGGCTCCAAAATATGGCTCAGGCCTCGAAATTGGGATGTTTGGGAAATTTTGAAAACTGCAGGGGGGATTGGGACAAATGTGTCCAAACGCCGCTTTCCGTACTTGGCATATGTTGGGTATAAAAAAGTTGCAATTTCAAACAGCGAATACGTGCAGAGATCCAGAATTTGGCTCCAAAATATGGCTTAGGCCTCGAAATTGCGATGTTTGGGGTATTTTGAAAACTGCAGGGAGGTTTGGGACAAATGTGACCAAACGCCGCTTTCAGTACTTGGCATATGTTGGGTATAAAAAGTCGTAATTTCAAACTGCGAATACGTGCAGAGAGCCAGAACTTGGCTCCAAAATATGACTCAGGCCTCGAAATTAGCAAGTTTGGGATATTTTAAAAACTGCAGGGGAGTTTAGGACAAATATTACCAAGCGCCGCTTTCAATACTTGGCATATGTTGGGTATAAAAAGTCGTATTTCAAACTGCGAATACGTAAATAGAGCCTGAATTAGGCATAAAAATATGTATCAGGCCTCGAAATTGTGATGTTTGGGATATTTTTAAAACTGCATGGAGGTTTGGGGCAAATATGACCAAACACCGCTTTCAGTACTTCGCATATGTTGGGTATGAAAAAGTCGGTATTTCAAATAGCGAATACGTGCAGAGAGTCATAATTTGGCTCCAAAATATGGCTAAGGCCTTGAAATTGGGATGTTTGGGATATTTTGAAAACTGCAGGGGGGTTTGGCACAAATGTGACCAAACGCCGCTTTCATTACTTGTTATATGTTGGGTATAAAAAGTCGTAATTTCAAACCCCGAATACGTGCAGAGAGCCAGAAGATGGCTCCAAAATATAACTCATGCCTCGAAATTGAGATATTTGGGACTTTTCGAAAACTGCAGGGGAGTTTGAGCAAAATTTGACTCACTGCCGCTTTCAGGACTTGGCATATGTTGGGTATAAAAAGTCGTAATTTCAAACTGCGAATACGTGCATTGAGCCAGAATTTGGCTCCAAAATATGGCTCAGGCCTCGAATTTTGGATATTTGGGATTTTTCGAAATGTGCAGGGGAGTTTGTGCAAAATGTGACTCTGCCGTTTTCAGGACTAGGCATAGGTTGGGATTAAAAAGTCGTAATATCAAACTGCGAATACGTGCATAGAGCCAAAATTTGGTTCCCAAATATGGCTCAGGTCTCGAAATTAGGATGTTTGGTATATTTTGAAAACTTCAGGGAGGTTTGGGACAAATGTGACCAAACGCCGCTTTCAATACTTGGCATATGTTGGGTATAAAAAGTTGTAATTTCAAACTGCGAATACGATCAGAGAGCCAGAATTTGGCTTCAAAATATGGCTCATGCCTCGAAATTGGGATGTTTGGGATATTTCGAAAACTGCTGTGGAGTTTGTGCAAAATGTGACTCATTTCCGCTTTCAGGACTTGGCATATGTTGGGTATAAAAAGTCGTAATATCAAACTGCGAATACATACATTGAGCCAGAATTTGGCTCTAAAATATGGCTTAGGCCTCGAAATTGGGGTGTTTGGAATATTTTGAAAACTGCAGGGGAGTTTAGGACAAATATGACCAAACGCCGCTTTCAATACTTGGCATATGTTGGGTATAAAAAGTCGTATTTCAAACTGCGAATACGTAAAGAGAGCCTGAATTTGGCATAAAAATATGTATCAGGCCTCGAAATTGTGATGTTTGGGATATTTTGAAAACTGCATGGATGTTTGGGACAAATGTGACCAAACGCCGCTTTCAGTACTTCGCATATGTTGGGTATGAAAAAGTCGTTATTTCAAACAGCGAATACATGCAGAGAGTCAGAATTTGGCTCCCAAATATGGCTAAGGCCTTGAAATTGGGATGTTTGGGATATTTTGAAAACAACAGGGGGGTTTGGCACAAATGTGACCAAACACCGCTTTCATTACTTGTTATATGTTGGGTATAAAAAGTAGTAATTTCAAACTGCGAATACGTGCAGAGAGCCAGAAGATGGCTCCAAAATATGGCTCAGGCCTCGAAATTGGGTTGTTTGGGAAATTTTGAAAACTGCAGGGGGGATTGGGACAAATGTGTCCAAACGCCGCTTTCCGTACTTGGCATATGTTGGGTATAAAAAAGTTGCAATTTCAAACAGCGAATACGTGCAGAGATCCAGAATTTGGCTCCAAAATATGGCTTAGGCCTCGAAATTGCGATGTTTGGGGTATTTTGAAAACTGCAGGGAGGTTTGGGACAAATGTGACCAAACGCCGCTTTCAGTACTTGGCATATGTTGGGTATAAAAAGTCGTAATTTCAAACTGCGAATACGTGCAGAGAGCCAGAACTTGGCTCCAAAATATGACTCAGGCCTCGAAATTAGCAAGTTTGGGATATTTTAAAAACTGCAGGGGAGTTTAGGACAAATATTACCAAGCGCCGCTTTCAATACTTGGCATATGTTGGGTATAAAAAGTCGTATTTCAAACTGCGAATACGTAAATAGAGCCTGAATTTGGCATAAAAATATGTATCAGGCCTCGAAATTGTGATGTTTGGGATATTTTTAAAACTGCATGGAGGTTTGGGGCAAATATGACCAAACACCGCTTTCAGTACTTCGCATATGTTGGGTATGAAAAAGTCGGTATTTCAAATAGCGAATACGTGCAGAGAGTCATAATTTGGCTCCAAAATATGGCTAAGGCCTTGAAATTGGGATGTTTGGGATATTTTGAAAACTGCAGGGGGGTTTGGCACAAATGTGACCAAACGCCGCTTTCATTACTTGTTATATGTTGGGTATAAAAAGTCGTAATTTCAAACCCCGAATACGTGCAGAGAGCCAGAAGATGGCTCCAAAATATAACTCATGCCTCGAAATTGAGATATTTGGGACTTTTCGAAAACTGCAGGGGAGTTTGAGCAAAATTTGACTCACTGCCGCTTTCAGGACTTGGCATATGTTGGGTATAAAAAGTCGTAATTTCAAACTGCGAATACGTGCATTGAGCCAGAATTTGGCTCCAAAATATGGCTCAGGCCTCGAATTTTGGATATTTGGGATTTTTCGAAATGTGCAGGGGAGTTTGTGCAAAATGTGACTCTGCCGTTTTCAGGACTAGGCATAGGTTGGGATTAAAAAGTCGTAATATCAAACTGCGAATACGTGCATAGAGCCAAAATTTGGTTCCCAAATATGGCTCAGGTCTCGAAATTAGGATGTTTGGTATATTTTGAAAACTTCAGGGAGGTTTGGGACAAATGTGACCAAACGCCGCTTTCAATACTTGGCATATGTTGGGTATAAAAAGTTGTAATTTCAAACTGCGAATACGATCAGAGAGCCAGAATTTGGCTTCAAAATATGGCTCATGCCTCGAAATTGGGATGTTTGGGATATTTCGAAAACTGCTGTGGAGTTTGTGCAAAATGTGACTCATTTCCGCTTTCAGGACTTGGCATATGTTGGGTATAAAAAGTCGTAATATCAAACTGCGAATACATACATTGAGCCAGAATTTGGCTCTAAAATACGGCTTAGGCCTCGAAATTGGGGTGTTTGGAATATTTTAAAAACTGCAGGGGAGTTTAGGACAAATATGACCAAACGCCGCTTTCAATACTTGGCATATGTTGGGTATAAAAAGTCGTATTTCAAACTGCGAATACGTAAAGAGAGCCTGAATTTGGCATAAAAATATGTATCAGGCCTCGAAATTGTGATGTTTGGGATATTTTGAAAACTGCATGGATGTTTGGGACAAATGTGACCAAACGCCGCTTTCAGTACTTCGCATATGTTGGGTATGAAAAAGTCGTTATTTCAAACAGCGAATACATGCAGAGAGTCAGAATTTGGCTCCCAAATATGGCTAAGGCCTTGAAATTGGGATGTTTGGGATATTTTGAAAACAACAGGGGGGTTTGGCACAAATGTGACCAAACACCGCTTTCATTACTTGTTATATGTTGGGTATAAAAAGTAGTAATTTCAAACTGCGAATACGTGCAGAGAGCCAGAAGATGGCTCCAAAATATGGCTCAGGCCTCGAAATTGGGATGTTTGGGAAATTTTGAAAACTGCAGGGGGGATTGGGACAAATGTGTCCAAACGCCGCTTTCCGTACTTGGCATATGTTGGGTATAAAAAAGTTGCAATTTCAAACAGCGAATACGTGCAGAGATCCAGAATTTGGCTCCAAAATATGGCTTAGGCCTCGAAATTGCGATGTTTGGGGTATTTTGAAAACTGCAGGAAGGTTTGGGACAAATGTGACCAAACGCCGCTTTCAGTACTTGGCATATGTTGGGTATAAAAAGTCGTAATTTCAAACTGCGAATACGTGCAGAGAGCCAGAACTTGGCTCCAAAATATGACTCAGGCCTCGAAATTAGCAAGTTTGGGATATTTTAAAAACTGCAGGGGAGTTTAGGACAAATATTACCAAGCGCCGCTTTCAATACTTGGCATATGTTGGGTATAAAAAGTCGTATTTCAAACTGCGAATACGTAAATAGAGCCTGAATTTGGCATAAAAATATGTATCAGGCCTCGAAATTGTGATGTTTGGGATATTTTTAAAACTGCATGGAGGTTTGGGGCAAATATGACCAAACACCGCTTTCAGTACTTCGCATATGTTGGGTATGAAAAAGTCGGTATTTCAAATAGCGAATACGTGCAGAGAGTCATAATTTGGCTCCAAAATATGGCTAAGGCCTTGAAATTGGGATGTTTGGGATATTTTGAAAACTGCAGGGGGGTTTGGCACAAATGTGACCAAACGCCGCTTTCATTACTTGTTATATGTTGGGTATAAAAAGTCGTAATTTCAAACCCCGAATACGTGCAGAGAGCCAGAAGATGGCTCCAAAATATAACTCATGCCTCGAAATTGAGATATTTGGGACTTTTCGAAAACTGCAGGGGAGTTTGAGCAAAATTTGACTCACTGCCGCTTTCAGGACTTGGCATATGTTGGGTATAAAAAGTCGTAATTTCAAACTGCGAATACGTGCATTGAGCCAGAATTTGGCTCCAAAATATGGCTCAGGCCTCGAATTTTGGATATTTGGGATTTTTCGAAATGTGCAGGGGAGTTTGTGCAAAATGTGACTCTGCCGTTTTCAGGACTAGGCATAGGTTGGGATTAAAAAGTCGTAATATCAAACTGCGAATACGTGCATAGAGCCAAAATTTGGTTCCCAAATATGGCTCAGGTCTCGAAATTAGGATGTTTGGTATATTTTGAAAACTTCAGGGAGGTTGGGACAAATGTGACCAAACGCCGCTTTCAATACTTGGCATATGTTGGGTATAAAAAGTTGTAATTTCAAACTGCGAATACGATCAGAGAGCCAGAATTTGGCTTCAAAATATGGCTCATGCCTCGAAATTGGGATGTTTGGGATATTTCGAAAACTGCTGTGGAGTTTGTGCAAAATGTGACTCATTTCCGCTTTCAGGACTTGGCATATGTTGGGTATAAAAAGTCGTAATATCAAACTGCGAATACATACATTGAGCCAGAATTTGGCTCTAAAATATGGCTTAGGCCTCGAAATTGGGGTGTTTGGAATATTTTGAAAACTGCAGGGGAGTTTAGGACAAATATGACCAAACGCCGCTTTCAATACTTGGCATATGTTGGGTATAAAAAGTCGTATTTCAAACTGCGAATACGTAAAGAGAGCCTGAATTTGGCATAAAAATATGTATCAGGCCTCGAAATTGTGATGTTTGGGATATTTTGAAAACTGCATGGATGTTTGGGACAAATGTGACCAAACGCCGCTTTCAGTACTTCGCATATGTTGGGTATGAAAAAGTCGTTATTTCAAACAGCGAATACATGCAGAGAGTCAGAATTTGGCTCCCAAATATGGCTAAGGCCTTGAAATTGGGATGTTTGGGATATTTTGAAAACAACAGGGGGGTTTGGCACAAATGTGACCAAACACCGCTTTCATTACTTGTTATATGTTGGGTATAAAAAGTAGTAATTTCAAACTGCGAATACGTGCAGAGAGCCAGAAGATGGCTCCAAAATATGGCTCAGGCCTCGAAATTGGGATGTTTGGGAAATTTTTAAAACTGCAGGGGGGATTGGGACAAATGTGTCCAAACGCCGCTTTCCGTACTTGGCATATGTTGGGTATAAAAAAGTTGCAATTTCAAACAGCGAATACGTGCAGAGATCCAGAATTTGGCTCCAAAATATGGCTTAGGCCTCGAAATTGCGATGTTTGGGGTATTTTGAAAACTGCAGGAAGGTTTGGGACAAATGTGACCAAACGCCGCTTTCAGTACTTGGCATATGTTGGGTATAAAAAGTCGTAATTTCAAACTGCGAATACGTGCAGAGAGCCAGAACTTGGCTCCAAAATATGACTCAGGCCTCGAAATTAGCAAGTTTGGGATATTTTAAAAACTGCAGGGGAGTTTAGGACAAATATTACCAAGCGCCGCTTCCAATACTTAGCATATGTTGGGTATAAAAAGTCGTAATTTCAAACTGTGAATACGTAAAGAGAGCCTGAATTTGGCTCAAAAATATGTATCAGGCCTCGAAATTGGGATGTTTGGGATAATTTGAGAACTGCATGGAGGTTTGGGACAAATGTGACCAAACGCCGCTTTCAGTACTTCGCATATGTTGGGTATGAAAAAGTCGTAATTTTAAACAGCGAATACGTGCAGAGAGTCAGAATTTGGCACCAAAATATGGCTCAGGCCTTGAAATTGGGATGTTTGGTATATTTTGAAAACTGCAGGGGGGATTGGGACAAAAGTGTCCAAACGCCGCTTTCAGTATTTGGCATATGTTGGGTATTAATAGTCGTAATTTCAAACTGCCAATACGTGCAAAGAGCCAGAAGATGGCTCCAAAACATGGCTCATGCCTCGAAATTGGGATATTTGGGACTTTTCGAAAACTGCAGGGGAGTTTGTGCAAAATGTGACTCAATGCCGCTTTCAGGACTTGGCATATGTTGGGTATAAAAAGTCGTAATTTCAAACTGCAAATACGTGCATAGAGCCAGAATTTGGCTCCAAAATATGGCTCAGGCCTCGAAATTGGGATGTTTGGGATATTTTAAAAACTGCAGGGGGGATTGGGACAAAAGTGTCCAAACGCCGCTTTCAGTACTTGGCATATGTTGGGTATAAAAAATTCGCAATTTCAATCAGCGAATACGTGCAGAGATCCAGAATTTAGCTCCAAAATATGGCTTAGGCCTCGAAATTGCGATGTTTGCGGTATTTTGAAAATTGCAGGGAGGTTTTTGACAAATGTGACCAAACGCCTCTTTCATTACTTGGTAATTGTTGGGTATAAAAAGTCGTAATTTCAAACTGCGAATACGTGCAGAGAGCCAGAATATGGATCCAAAATATGGCTCAGGCCTCGAAATTGGGATGTTTGGTATATTTTGAAAACTGCCGGGATGTTTAGGACAAATGTGACGAAATGCCGCTTTCAGTATTTGGCATATGTTGGGTATTAATAGTCGTAATTTGAAACTGCCAATACGTGCAAAGAGCCAGAAGATGGCTCCAAAATATGGCTCATGCCTCGAAATTGGGATATTTGGGACTTTTCGAAAACTGCAGGGGAGTTTGTGCAAAATGTGACTCACTGCCGTTTTCAGGACAAGGCATTGGTTGGGATTAAAAAGTCGTAATATCAAACTGCGAATATGTGCATAGAGCCAGAATTTGGTTCCAAAATATGGCTCAGGCCTCGAAATGGGATGTTTAGAATATTTTGAAAACTGCTGGGAGGTTTGGGACAAATGTGACCAAATGCCGCTTTCAATACTTGGCATATGTTGGGTATAAAAAGTTGTAATTTCAAACTGCGAATACCATCAGAGAGCCAGAATTTGGCTCCAAAATATAGCTCAGGCCTCGAAATTGGGATGTTTGGGATATTTCGAAAACTGCTGGGGAGTTTGTGCAAAATCTGACTCACTGCCGCTTTCAGGACTTGGCATATGTTGGGTATTAAAAGTCGTAATATCAAACTGCGAATACATGCATAGAGCCAGAATTTGGCTCCAAAATATGGCTCAGGCCTCGAAATTGGAATGTTTGGAACATTTTGAAAACTGCAGGGAGGTTTGGGACGAATGTGACCAAACGCTGCTCTCAGTACTTGGCAAATGTTGGGTATAAAAAAGTCACAACAATACGCGCAGAGATCCAGAATTTGGCTCCAAAATATGGATTAGGCCTCGAAATTGCGATGTTTGGGGTATTTTGAAAACTGCAGGGAGGTTTGAGACAAATGTGACCAAACGCCGCTTTCAGTTCTTGGCATATATTGGGCATAAAAAGACGTAATTTCAAACTGCGAATACGTGCAAAGAGCCAGAACTTGGCTCGAAAATATGACTCAGGCCTCGAAATTAGCAAGTTTGGGATATTTTAAAAACTGCAGGGGAGTTTGGGACAAATATAACCAAACGCCGCTTTCAGTACTTGGCATATATTGGGTATAAAAAAGTCGCAATTTCAAACTGCGAATACGTGCAGAGAGCCAGAATTTGGCTCTAAAATATGGCTTAGGCCTCGAAATTGGGATGTTTGGAATATTTTGAAAACTGCAGGGGAGATTAGGACAAATATGACCAAACGCCGCTTCCAATACTTGGCGTATGTTGGGTATAAAAAGTCGTATTTTTAAACTGCGAATACGTAAAGAGAGCCTGAATTTGGCTCAAAAATATGTATCAGGCCTCGAAATTGGGATGTTTGGGATATTTTGAAAACTGCATGGAGGTTTGGGACAAATGTGACCAAACGCTGCTTTCAGTACTTCGCATATGTTGGGTATGAAAAAGTCGTAATTTCAAACAGCGAATACGTGCAAAGAGTAAGAATATGGCACCAAAATATGGCTCAGGCCTTGAAATTGGGATGTTTGGGATATTTTGAAAACTGCAGGGGGGTTTGGGACAAATGTGACAAAACGCCTCTTTCATTACTTGGTAATTGTTGGGTATAAAAAGTCGTAATTTCAAACAGCGAATACGTGCAAAGAGCCAGAAGATGGCTCCAAAATATGGCTCATGCCTCGAAATTGGGATATTTGGGACTTTTCGAAAACTGCAGGGGAGTTTGTGCAAAATGTGACTCACTGCCGCTTTCAGTACTTCGCATATGTTGGGTATGAAAAAGTCGTAATTTTAAACAGCGAATCCGTGCAGAGAGTTAGAATTTGGCTCCAAAATATGGCTCAGGCCTCGAAATTGGGATATTTGGGATATTTTGAAAACTACAGGGGTGTTTGTGCAAAATGTGACTCACTGCCGCTTTCAGTACTTGGCATATGTTGGGTATAAAAAGTCGTAATATCAAACTGCGAATACATGCATAGAGCCAGAATTTGGCTCCAAAATATGGCTCAGGCCTCGAAATTGGGATGTTTGGAATATTTTGAAAACTGCAGGGAGGTTTGGGACAAATGTGACCAAACGCTGCTCTCAGTACTTAGCAAATGTTGGGTATAAAAAAGTCTCAACAATACGCGCAGAGATCCAGAATTTGGCTCCAAAATATGGCTTAGGCATCGAAATTCCGATGTTTGGGGTATTTTGAAAACTGCAGGGAGGTTTGGGACAAATGTGACCAAACGCCGCTTTCAGTACTTGGCATATATTGGGTATAAAAAGTTGTAATTTCAAACTGCGAATACGTGCAGAGAGCCAGAACTTGGCTCCAAAATATGACTCAGGCCTCGAAATTAGCAAGTTTGGGATATTTTAAAAACTGCAGGGGAGTTTGGGACAAATATGACCAAACGCCGCTTTCAGTACTTGGCATATATTGGGTATAAAAAAGGCGCAATTTCAAACTACGAATACGTGCAGAGTGCCAGAATTTGGCTCTAAAATATTTCTTAGGCCTCGAAATTGGGATGTTTGGGATATTTCGAAAACTGTTGGGGAGTTTGTGCAAAATGTGACTCACTGCTGCTTTCAGGACTTGGCATATGTTGGGTATAAAAAGTCGTAATTTCAAACTGCGAATACGTGCAGAGAGCCAGAACTTGGCTCCAAAATATGACTCAGGCCTCGAAATTAGCAAGTTTGGGATATGTTAAAAACTGCAGGGGAGTTTCTGACAAATATGACCAAACGCCGCTTTCAGTACTTGGCATATATTGGGTATAAAAAAGGCGCAATTTCAAACTGCGAATACGTGCAGAGTGCCAGAATTTGGCTCTAAAATATTTCTTAGGCCTCGAAATTGGGATGTTTGGAATATTTTGAAAACTGCAGGGGAGTTTAGGATAAATATGACCAAACGCCGCCTCCAATACTTGGCGTATGTTGGGTATAAAAAGTCGTAATTTCAAACTGCGAATACGTAAAGAGAGCCTGAATTTGGCTCAAAATTATGTATCAGGCCTCGAAATTGGGATGTTTGGGATATTTTGAAAACTGCATGGAGGTTTAGGACAAATGTGACCAAACGATGCTTTCAGTACTTCGCATATGTTGGGTATGAAAAAGTCGTAATTTCAAACAGCGAATACGTGCAAAGAGTAAGAATATGGCACCAAAATATGGCTCAGGCCTTGAAATTGGGATGTTTGGGATATTTTGAAAACTGCAGGGGGGTTTGGGACAAATGTGACAAAACGCCTCTTTCATTACTTGGTAATTGTTGGGTATAAAAAGTCGTAATTTCAAACTGCGAATACGTGCAGAGAGCCAGAATATGGATCCAAAATATGGCTCAGGTCTCGAAATTGGGATGTTTGGTATATTTTGAAAACTGCAGGGATGTTTGCGACAAATGTGACCAAATGCCGCTTTCAGTATTTGGCATATGTTGGGTATTAATAGTCGTAATTTCAAATTGCCAATACGTGCAAAGAGCCAGAAGATGGCTCCAAAATATGGCTCATGCCTCGAAATTGGGATATTTGGGACTTTTCGCAAACAGCAGGGGAGTTTGTGCAAAATGTGACTCACTGCCGCTTTCATTACTTCGCATATGTTGGGTATGAAAAAGTCGTAATTTCAAACAGCGAATAGGTGCAGAGAGTCAGAATTTGGCTCCAAAATATGGCTCAGGCCTCGAAATTGGGATATTTGGGATATTTTGAAAACTACAGGGGAGTTTGTGCAAAATGTGACTCACTGCCGCTTTCAGTACTTGGAATATGTTGGGTATAAAAAAGTCGCAATTTCAAACAGCGAATACGTGCAGAGAGCCTGAATTTGGCTCCAAAATATGGCTCAGGCCTCGAAATTTGGATGTTTGGGATATTTTGAAAACTGCAGGGGGGATTGGGACAAATGTGTCCAAACGCTATTTTCAGTACTTGACCTGTGTTGGGTATAAAAGAGTCGCAAATTCAAACTGCGAAT
Source organism: Procambarus clarkii (assembly GCF_040958095.1). NCBI lineage: Eukaryota > Metazoa > Arthropoda > Malacostraca > Decapoda > Cambaridae > Procambarus > Procambarus clarkii. The sequence goes on from NC_091207.1 coordinate 6,982,321, forward strand.
ACGTGCAGAGAGTCAGAATTTGGCTCCAAAATATGGCTTAGGCCTCGAAATTGGGATGTTTGGGATATTTCGAAAACTGCAGGGGAATTTGTGCAAAAAATGACTCACTGCCGCTTTCAGGACTTGGCATATATTGGGTATAAAAAGTCGTAATTATAAACTGCGAATACGTGCATAGAGCCAAAATTTTGCTCCAAAATATGGCTCAGGCCTCGAAATTGGGATGTTTGGGATATTTTGAATATTGCAGGGGGGTTTGGGACAAATGTGACCAAACGCCGCTTTCAGTACTTGGCATATGTTGGGTATGAAAAGTCGTAATATCAAACTGCGAATACGTGCAGAGAGCCAGAATTTGGCTCCAAAATATGGCTCAGTCCTCGAAATTGGGATGTTTGGGATATTTTCAAAACTGCAGGGGAGTTTGTGCAAAATGTGACTCACTGCCGTTTTCAGTACTTGGCATATGTTGGGTATAAAAATTCGTAATATCAAACTGCGAATACGTGCAGAGAGCCAGAATTTGACTCCAAAATATGGCTCAGGCCTCGAAATTGGGATGTTTGGGATATTTTGAAAACTGCAGGGAGGTTTGGGACAAATGTGACCAAACACGGCTTTCAGTACTTGGCATATGTTGGGAATAAAAAATTCGCAATTTCAAACTGCGAATACGTGCAAAGAGCCAGAATTTGGCTCCAAAATATGGCTCAGGCCTCGAAATTGGGATGTTTGTGATATTTGGAAAACTGCAGGGAGGTTTGGGACAAATATGACCAAATGCCGCTTTCAGTACTTGGCATATGTTGGGTATAAAAAGTCAAAATATCAAACTGCGAATACGTGTATAGAGCCGGAATTTGGTTCCAAAATATGGCACAGGCCTCGATATTGGGATGTTTAGGATATTTTGAAAACTACAGGGGAGTTTGTGCAAAATGTGACTCACTGCTCTTTCAGTACTTGGCATTTGTTGGGTATAAAAAGTCCTAATATCAAACTGCGAATACGTGCAAAGAGCCAGAATTTGGCTCAATAATATTTCTCAAGCCTCGATATTGGGATGTTTGGGATATTTTGAAAACTGCAGGGAGGTTTTGGACAAATGTGACCAAACGCCACTTTCAGTACTTTGCATATGTAGGATATAAAAAAGTCGTAATTTCAATCTGCGAATACGTGCAGAGAGCCAGAATTTGGCTCCAAAATATTGCTCAGGCCTCGAAATTGGGATGTTTGGAATATTTTGAAAACTGCAGGGGAGTTTGTGCAAAATGTGACTCACTGCCGCTTTCAGTACTTGGCATATGTTGGGTATAAAAAATCGTAATATCAAACTAAGAATACTTGCAGAGAGCCAGAATTTGGCTCCAAAATATGGCTCAGGCTTAGAAATTGGGATATTTGGGATATTTTGAAACCTACAGGGAGGTTTGGGACAAATGTGACCAAATGCCGCTTTCAGTACTTGGTATATGTTGGGTATAAAAAGACGAAATTTCAAACTGCGAATACGTACAGAGAGCCTGAATTTGGCTCCAAAATATGGCTCAGGCCTTAAAATTGGGATACTTGGCATATTTCAAAAACTGCAGGGGAGTTTGTGCAAAATGTGACTCACTGCCGTTCTCAGGACTTTACATATGTTGCGTATAAAAAGTCGTAATTTCTAACTGCGAATACGTGCATAGAGCCAGAATTTGGGTCAAAAATATGGCTCAGGCCTCGAGATTGAGATGTTTGGGACATTTTGAAAACTGCAGGGATGATTGAAACAAATGTGACCAAACGTTGCTTTCAATACTTGGCATATGTTGGGTATAAAAAGTCGTAATTTCAAACTGCGAATACGTGCCGAGAGCCAGAATTTAGATCCAAAATATGGCTCAGGGCTTGAAATTGGGATATTTGGGATATTTTAAAAACTGCAGGGGAGTTTGTGCAAAATGTGACTCACTGCCGCTTTCAGTACTTGGCATATGTTGGGGTATAAAAAGTCGTAATTTCAAACTGCGAATACGTGCAGAGAACCTGAATTTGGCTCCAAAATATGGCTCAGGCCTCGAAAATAAGATGTTTGGGATATTTTGAAAACTGCAGGGGGGATTGGGACAAATGTGTCCAAAAACCGCTTTCAGTACTTGGCATGTGTTGAGTATAAAAAATTCGCAATTTCAAACTGCGAATACGTGCAGAGATCCAGAATTTGGGTAAAAAATATGGCTCAGGCCTCGAAATTGGGATGTTTGTGATTTTTGGAAAACTGCAGGGAGGTTTGGGACAAATATGACCAAATGCCGCTTTCAGTACTTTGCATATGTTGGGTATAAAAAGTCGTAATTTTAAACTGCGAATACATGCAGAGAGCCAGTATTTGGCTCCAAATTATGGCTCAGGTCTCGAAATTGGGATGTTTAGGATATTTTGAAAACTGCAGGGGGGATTGGGACAAATGTGACCAAACGCCACTTTCAGTACTTGGCATATGTTGGGTATAAAAAGTCGTAATATCAAACTGCGAATACGTGCAGAGAGCCAGAATTTGGCTCCAAAATTTCCCAGGCCTCGATATTGGGATGTTTGGGATATTTTGAAAACTGCAGGGGAGTTTGTGCAAAATGTGACCAAATGCTGCTTTTAGTACTTCGCATATGTTGGGTATAAAAAAGTCGTAATTTCAAACTGCGCATACGTGCAGAGAGCTAGAATTTGGCTCAAAAAATATGGCTCAGGCCTCGAAATTGGGATGTTTGGGATATTTTGAAAACTGCAGGGGGGATTGGGACAAATGTGACCAAACGCCGCTTTCAGTACTTGGCATATGTTGGGTATAAAAACTTCGCAATTTCAAACTGCGAATATGTGAAGAGAGCCAGAATTTGGCTCCAAAATATGGCTCAGGCCTTGAAATTGGGATACTTGGCATATTTCGAAAACTGCAGGGGAGTTGGTGCAAAATGTGACTCAATGCCGCTTTCAGGACTTTACATATGTTGGGTATAAAAAGTCGTAATATCAAACAGCGAATACGTGCATAGAGCCAGAATTTGGCTCCAAAATATGGCTCATGCCTCGAAATTGGGATGTTTTGGATATTTTGAAAACTGCAGGGTGGATTGAGACAAATGTGTCGAAACGCTTCTTTCAGTACTTGGCATGTGTTGGGTATAAAAAAGTCGCAATTTCAAACTGCGAATATGTGCAGAGATCCAGAATTTGGCTCAAAAATATGACTCAGGCCTCGAAATTAGGATATATCGGATATTTCGAAAACTGTAGGGGAGTTTGTGCAAAATGTGACTCACTGCCGCTTTCAGGACTTGGCATATGTTGGGTATAAAAAGTCGTAATATCAAACAGCGAATACGTGCATAGAGCCAGAATTTGGCTCCAAAATATGGCTCATGCCTCGAAATTGGGATGTTTTGGATATTTGGAAACTGCAGGGGGGGGTTTGGGACAAATATGATAAAACGGCGCTTTCAGTACTTGGCATATGTTCCGTATAAAAACTCGTAATTTCAAACTGCGAATACGTGCAGAGAGCCAGAATTTGGCTCCAAAATATGGCTCAGTCCTCGAAATTGGGATGTTTGGGATATTTTTAAAACTGCAGGGGAGTTTGTGCAAAATGTGACTCACTGCCGTTTTCAGTACTTGGCATATGTTGGGTATAAAAATTTGTAATATCAAACTGCGAATACGTGCAGAGAGCCAGAATTTGACTCCAAAATATGGCTCAGGCCTCGAAATTGGGATGTTTGGGATATTTTGAAAACTGCAGGGAGGTTTGGGACAAATGTGACCAAACACGGCTTTCAGTACTTGGCATATGTTGGGAATAAAAAATTCGCAATTTCAAACTGCGAATACGTGCAGAGAGCCAGAATTTGGCTCCAAAATATGGCTCAGGCCTCGAAATTGGGATGTTTGTGATATTTGGAAAACTGCAGGGAGGTTTGGGACAAATATGACCAAATGCCGCTTTCAGTACTTGGCATATGTTGGGTATAAAAAGTCAAAATATCAAACTGCGAATACGTGCATAGAGCCGGAATTTGGTTCCAAAATATGGCACAGGCCTCGAAATTGGGATGTTTTGGATATTTGGAAACTGCAGGGGGGGGGTTTGGGACAAATATGATAAAACGGCGCTTTCAGTACTTGGCATATGTTCCGTATAAAAATTCGTAATTTCAAACTGCGAATACGTGCAGAGATCCAGAATTTGGCTCCAAAATATGGCTCAGGCCTCGATATTGGGGTGTTTGGGATATTTTGAAAACTGCAGGGAGGTTTGGGACAAATGTGACCAAACGCCGCTTTCAGTACTTCGCATATGTTGGGTATAAAAAAGTCGTAATTTCAAACTGCGAATACGTGAAGAGAGCCAGAATTTGGCTCCAAAATATTGCTCAGGCCTCGAAATTGGGATGTTTGGAATATTTTGAAAACTGCAGGGGAGTTTGTGCAAAATGTGACTCACTGCCGCTTTCAGTACTTGGCATATGTTAGGTATAAAAAGTCGTAATATCAAACTGCGAATACGTGCAGAGAGCCAGAATTTGGCTCCAAAATATGGCTCAGGCCTCGAAACTGGGATATTTGGGATATTTCGAAAACTGCAGGGGAGTTTGTTCAAAATGTGACTCCCTGCCGCCTTCAGGACATGGCATATTTTGGGTATAAAAAGTCGTAATATCAATCTGCGAATACGTGCATAGAGCCAAAATTTGGCTCCAAAATATGGCTCAGGCCTAGAAAATGGGATTTTGGGATATTTTGAAAACTACAGGGAGATTTGGGACAAATGTGACCAAACGCCGCTTTCAGTACTTGGCATATGTTGGGTATAAAAAAGTCGCAATTTCAAATTGCGAATACGTGCAGAGAGCCAGAATTTGGCTCCAAAATATGGGTCAGGCCTCGAAATTCGGATATTTGGGATATTTCGAAAACTGCAGGGGAGTTTGTGCAAAATGTGACTCACTGCCGCTTTTATGACTTGGCATATGTTGGGTATAAAAAGTCGTAATATCAAACTGCAAATACGTGCAGAGAATCTGAATTTGGCTCCAAAATATGGCTCAGGCCTCGAAATTCTGATGTTTGGGATATTTTGAAAACTGCAGGGAGGTTTGGGACAAATATGACCAAACGCCGCTTTCAGTACTTTGCATATGTTGGTTATAAAAAGTCGTAATTTCAAACTGCAAATACGTGCAGAGAACCTGAATTTGGCTCCAAAATATGGCTCAGGCCTCGAAATTCTGATGTTTGGGATATTTTGAAAACTGCAGGGAGGTTTGGGACAAATGTGACCAAACGCCGCTTTCAGTACTTCGCATATGTTGGGTATAAAAAGTCATAATTTCAAACTGCGAATACGTGCATTTGAGGCAGAATTTGGCTCCAAAATACGACACAGGCCTCAAAATTGGGATGTTTGTGATATTTTAAAAATTGCTGCGGGGATTGGGACAAATGTGTCCAAACGCCGATTTCAGTACTTGGCATATGTTAGGAATAAAAAAGTCGCAATTTCAAACTGCGAGTAGGAGCAGAGAGCCTGAATTTGGCTCAAACATATGGCTCAGGCCTTGAAATTGAGATGTTTGGGATATTTTGAAAACTGCAGGGATGTTTGTGCAAAAAGTGACTCATTGCCGCTTTCAGGACTTGGCATATTTTGGGTATAAAAATCGTATTATCAAACTGCAAATACGTGCATAGAGCCAGAATTTGCCTCCAAAATATGGCTCAGGCCTCTAAATTGGGTTGTTTGGGGTATTTTGAAAACTGCAGTGGAGTTTGGGACAAATATGACCAAACGACGCTTTCTGTACTTGGCATATGTTGGGTATAAAATGTCGTAATTTCTAACTGCGAATACGTGCAGAGAGCCTGAATTTGGCTCCAAAATATGGCTCAGGCCTCGAAATTGGGATGTTTGGGATATTTCGAAAACTGTAGGGGAGGTTGTGCATAATGTGACTCACTGCCGCTTTCATGACTTGGCATATGTTGGGTATAAAAGTCGTAATATCAAACAGCGAATACGTGCATAGAGCCAGAATTTGGCTCCAAAATATGGCTCAAGCCTCGAAATTGGGTTGTTTGGGATATTTTGAAAACTGAACGGGGTTTGGGACAAATATGATAAAACGGCGCTTTCAGTACTTGGCATATGTTCCGTATAAAAATTTGTAATTTCAAACTGCGAATATGTGCAGAGAGCCAGAATTTGGCTCCAAAATATGGCTCAGGCCTCGATATTAAGGTGTTTGGGATATTTTGAAAACTGCAGGGAGGTTTGGGACAAATGTGACCAAACGCCGCTTTCAGTTCTTCGCAAATGTTGGGTATAAAAAAGTCGTAATTTCAAACTGCGAATACGTGAAGAGAGCCAGAATTTTGCTGCAAAATATGGCTCAGGCCTTGAAATTGAGATATTTGGGATTTTTCGAAAACTGCAGGGGAATTTGTGCAAAATGTGACTCACTGCCGCTTTCAGGACTTGGCATATGTTGGGTATAAAAAGTCGTAATATCAAACTACGAATACGTGCAGAGAGCCAGAATTTGGCTCCACAATATGGCTCAGGCCTCGATATTGGGATGTTTGGGATATTTTGAAAACTGCAGGGGAGTTTGTGCAAAATGGGACCAAACTCTGCTTTCATCACTTTGCATATGTTGGGTATAAAAAGTCGTAATATCAAACTGCGAATACGTGCAGAGAATCAGAATTTGGTTCCAAAATATAGCTCAGTCCTCGAAATTGGGATGTTTGGGATATTTTGAAAACTGCAGGGGGCATTGGGACAAATGTGACCAAACGATACTTTCAGTACATGGCATATGTTGGGTATAAAAAGTCGTAATATCAAACTGCGAATACGTGCAGAGAGCCAGAATTTGGCTCCAAAATTTCCCAGGCCTCGATATTGGGATGTTTGGGATATTTTGAAAAGTGCAGGGGAGTTTGTGCAAAATGTGACCAAACGCTGCTTTTAGTACTTCGCCTATGTTGGGTATACAAAAGTCGTAACTTCAAACTGCGCATACATGCAGAGAGCCAGAATTTGGCTCCAAAATATGACTCAGGCAACGAAATTGGGATGTTTGGGATATTTTGAAAACTGCTGTGGGGATTGGGACAACTGTGACCAATCGCCGCTTTCAGTACTTGGCATATGTTGGTATAAAAACGTCGCAATTTCAAACTGCGAATACGCGCAGAGAGCCAGAATTTGGCTCCAAAATATGGCTCAGGCCTTGAAATTGGGATACTTGGCATATTTCAAAAACTGCTTGGGAGTTGGTGCAAAATGTGACTCACTGCCGCTTTCAGGACTTTACAAATGTTGGGTATAAAAAGTCGTAATTTCAAACTGCGAATACGTGCATAGAGCCAGAATTTGGCTCAGGCCTCGAAATTGGGATATTTGGGATATTTTGAAAACTGCAGGGAGGATTGGGACAAATGTGTCCAAACGCCTCTTTCAGTACTTGGCATGTGTTGGGTATAAAAAACTCGCAATTTCAAACTGCGAATATGTGCAGAGATCCAGAATTTGGCTCAAAAATATGACTCAGGCCTCGAAGTTGGGATATTTGGGATATTTCGAAAACTGTAGGGGAGTTTGTGCAAAATGTGACTCACTGCCGCTTTCAGGACTTGGCATATGTTGGGGATAAAAAGTCGTAATATCAAACAGCGAATACGTGCATAGAGCCAGAATTTGGCTCCAAAATATGGCTCAGGCCTCGAAATTGGGATGTTTGGGATATTTTTAAAACTGCTGGGGGGTTTGGGACAAATATGATAAAACGGCGCTTTGAGTACTTGGCATATGTTCCGTATAAAAATTCGTAATTTCAAACTGCGAATATGTGCAGAGAGCCAGAATTTGGCTCCAAAATATGGCTCAGGCCTCGATATTGGGGTGTTTGGGATATTTTGAAAACTGCAGGGAGGTTTGGGACAAATGTGACCAAACGCCGCTCTCAGTACTTCGCATATGTTGGGTATAAAAAATTCATAATTTCAAACTGTGAATACGTGAAGAGAGCCAGAATTTGGCTCCAAAATATTGCTCAGGCCTCGAAATTGGGATGTTTGGTATATTTTGAAAACTGCAGGGGAGTTTGTGCAAAATGTGACTCACTGCCCTTTCAGTACTTGGCATATGTTAGGTAAAAAAAGTCCTAATATCAAACTGCCAATACGTGCAGAGAGCCAGAATTTGGCTCCAAAATATGGCTCAGGCCTCGAAACTGGGATATTTGGGATATTTCGAAAACTGCAGGGGAGTTTGTTCAAAATGTGACTCCCTGCCGCCTTCAGGACATGGCATATGTTGGGTATAAAAAGTCGTAATATCAATCTGTGAATACGTGCATAGAGCCAGAATTTGGCTCCAAAATATGGCTCAGGCCTAGAAAATGGGATTTTGGGATATTTTGAAATCTGCAGGGAGATTTGGGACAAATGTGACCAAACGCCGCTTTCAGTACTTGGCATATGTTGGGTATAAAATGTCGTAATTTCTAACGGCGAATACGGGCAGAGAGCCGGAATTTGGCTCCAAAATTTGGCTCTGGCCTCGAAATTGGGATGTTTGGGATATTTTAAAAACTGCAGGGAGGTTTGGGACAAATGTGACCAAACGCCGCTTTCAGTACTTCGCATATGTTGGGTATAAAAAGTCGCAATTTCAAACTGCGAATACATGCATTTGAGGCAGAATTTGGCTCCAAAATATGGCTCAGGCCTTGAAATTGGGATACTTGGCATATTTCAAAAACTGCTTGGGAGTTGGTGCAAAATGTGACTCACTGCCGCTTTCAGGACTTTACAAATGTTGGGTATAAAAAGTCGTAATTTCAAACTGCGAATACGTGCATAGAGCCAGAATTTGGCTCAGGCCTCGAAATTGGGATATTTAAGATATTTTGAAAACTGCAGGGAGGATTGGGACAAATGTGTCCAAACGCCTCTTTCAGTACTTGGCATGTGTTGGGTATAAAAAACTCGCAATTTCAAACTGCGAATATGTGCAGAGATCCAGAATTTGGCTCAAAAATATGACTCAGGCCTCGAAGTTGGGATATTTGGGATATTTCGAAAACTGTAGGGGAGTTTGTGCAAAATGTGACTCACTGCCGCTTTCAGGACTTAGCATATGTTGGGTATAAAAAGTCGTAATATCAAACAGCGAATACGTGCATAGAGCCAGAATTTGGCTCCAAAATATGGCTCAGGCCTCGAAATTGGGATGTTTGGGATATTTTGAAAACTGCAGGGGGGTTTGGGACAAATATGATAAAACGGCGCTTTCAGTACTTGGCATATGTTCTGTATAAAAATTCGAAATTTCAAACTGCGAATACGTGCAGTGAGCCAGAATTTGGATCCAAAATATGGCTCAGTCCTCGATATTGGGGTCTTTAGGATATTTTGAAAACTGCAGGGAGGTTTGGGACAAATGTGACCAAACGCCGCTCTCAGTACATCGCTTATGTGGGGTATAAAAAAGTCATAATTACAAACTGCGAATACGTGTAGGGGATAATAAAACTGTAGGGGAGTTTGTGCAAAATGTGACTCACTGCCGCTTTCAGGACTTGGCATATGTTGGGGATAAAAAGTCGTAATATCAAACAGCGAATACGTGCATAGAGCCAGAATTTGGCTCCAAAATATGGCTCAGGCCTCGAAATTGGGATGTTTGGGATATTTTTAAAACTGCTGGGGGGTTTGGGACAAATATGATAAAACGGCGCTTTGAGTACTTGGCATATGTTCCGTATAAAAATTCGTAATTTCAAACTGCGAATATGTGCAGAGAGCCAGAATTTGGCTCCAAAATATGGCTCAGGCCTCGATATTGGGGTGTTTGGGATATTTTGAAAACTGCAGGGAGGTTTGGGACAAATGTGACCAAACGCCGCTCTCAGTACTTCGCATATGTTGGGTATAAAAAATTCATAATTTCAAACTGTGAATACGTGAAGAGAGCCAGAATTTGGCTCCAAAATATTGCTCAGGCCTCGAAATTGGGATGTTTGGTATATTTTGAAAACTGCAGGGGAGTTTGTGCAAAATGTGACTCACTGCCCTTTCAGTACTTGGCATATGTTAGGTAAAAAAAGTCCTAATATCAAACTGCAAATACGTGCAGAGAGCCAGAATTTGGCTCCAAAATATGGCTCAGGCCTCGAAACTGGGATATTTGGGATATTTCGAAAACTGCAGGGGAGTTTGTTCAAAATGTGACTCCCTGCCGCCTTCAGGACATGGCATATGTTGGGTATAAAAAGTCGTAATATCAATCTGTGAATACGTGCATAGAGCCAGAATTTGGCTCCAAAATATGGCTCAGGCCTAGAAAATGGGATTTTGGGATATTTTGAAATCTGCAGGGAGATTTGGGACAAATGTGACCAAACGCCGCTTTCAGTACTTGGCATATGTTGGGTATAAAATGTCGTAATTTCTAACGGCGAATACGGGCAGAGAGCCGGAATTTGGCTCCAAAATTTGGCTCTGGCCTCGAAATTGGGATGTTTGGGATATTTTGAAAACTGCAGGGAGGTTTGGGACAAATGTGACCAAACGCCGCTTTCAGTACTTCGCATATGTTGGGTATAAAAAGTCGCAATTTCAAACTGCGAATACATGCATTTGAGGCAGAATTTGGCTCCAAAATATGACACAGGCCTCGAAATTGGGATGTTTGGGATATTTTAAAAATTGCAGGGGGGATTGGGACAAATGTGTCCAAACGCCGATTTCAGTACTTGGCATATGTTGGGTATAAAAAGTCGTAATTTCAAACTGCGAATACGTGCAGAGAGGCAGAATTTGGCTCCAAAATACGGCTCAGGCCTCGAAACTGGGATATTTGGGATATTTCGAAAACTGCAGGGGAGTTTGTTCAAAATGTGACTCCCTGCCGCCTTCAGGACATGGCATATGTTGGGTATAAAAAGTCATAATATCAATCTGCGAATACGTGCATAGAGCCAGAATTTGGCTCCAAAATATGGCTCAGGCCTAGAAAATGGGATTTTGGGATATTTTGAAAACTGCAGGGAGATTTGGGACAAATGTGACCAAACGCCACTTTCAGTACTTGGCATATGTTGGGTATTAAAAAGTCGCAATTTCAAACTGCGAATACGTGCAGAGAGCCAGAATTTTGCTGCAAAATATGGCTCAAGCCTTGAAATTGAGATATTTGGGATTTTTCGAAAACTGCAGGGGAATTTGTGCAAAATGTGACTCCAGCTGCTTTCAGGACTTGGCATATGTTGGGTATAAAAAGTCGTAATATCAAACTGCGAATACGGGCAGAGAGCCAGAATTTGGCTCCTAAATTTCCCAGGCCTCGATATTGGGATGTTTGGGATATTTTGAAAACTGCAGGGGAGTTTGTGCAAAATGTGACCAAATGCTGCTTTTAGTACTTCGCATATGTTGGGTATACAAAAGTCGTAACTTCAAACTGCGCATACGTGCAGAGAGCCAGAATTTGGCTCCAAAATATGGCTCAGGCCTTGAAATTGGGATACTTGGCATATTTTGAAAACTGCATGGGAGTTGGTGCAAAATGTGACTCACTGCCGCTTTCAGGACTTTACATATGTTGGGTATAAAAAGTCGTAATTTCAAACTGCGAATACGTGCATAGAGCCAGAATTTGGCTCAGGCCTCGAAATTGGGATGTTTAGGATATTTTGAAAACTGCAGGGAGGATTGGGACAAATGTGTCCAAACGCCGCTTTCAGTACTTGGCTTGTGTTGGGTATAAAAAAGTCCCAATTTCAAACTGCGAATATGTGCAGAGATCCAGAATTTGGCTCAAAAATATGACTCAGGCCTCGAAATTGGGATAATTGGGATATTTCGAAAACTGTAGGGGAGTTTGTGCAAAATGTGACTCACTGCAGCTTTCAGGACTTGGCATATGTTGGGTATAAAATGTCGTAATATCAAACAGCGAATACGTGCATAGAGCCAGAATTTGGCTCCAAAATATGGCTCAGGCCTCGAAATTGGGATGTTTGGTATATTTTGAAAACTGCAGGGGGGTTTTGACAAATATGATAAAACGGGGCTTTCAGTACTTGGCCTATGTTCTGTATAAAAATTCGTAATTTCAAACTGCGAATACGTGCAGTGAGCCAGAATTTGGCTCCAAAATATGGCTCTGGCCTCGATATTGGGGTGTTTAGGATATTTTGAAAACTGCATTGAGGTTTGGGACAAATGTGACCAAACGCCGCTTTCAGTACTTCGCTTATGTGGGGTATAAAAAAGTCATAATTACAAACTGCGAATACGTGTAGGGGATAATAAATCTGTAGGGGAGTTTGTGCAAAATGTGACTCACTGCCGCTATCTGGACTTGGCATATGTTGGGTATAAAAAGTCGTAATATCAAACAGCGAATACGTGCATAGAGCCAGAATTTGGCTCCAAAATATGGCTCAGGCCTCGATAATGGGGTGTTTGGGATATTTTGAAAACTGCAGGGAGGTTTGGGACAAATGTGACGAAGTGCCACTTTCAGTACTTGGCTTATGTTAGGTATAAAAAAGTCGCAATTTCAAACTGCGAATACGTGAAGAGAGCCAGAATTTGGCTCCAAAATATTGCTCAGGCCTCGAAATTGGGATGTTTGGTATATTTTGAAAACTGCAGGGGAGTTTGTGCAAAATGTGACTCATTGCCGCTTACAGTACTTCGCATATGTTGGGTATAAAAAAGTCATAATTTCAAACTGTGAATACGTGAAGAGAGCCAGAATTTGGCTCCAAAATATTGCTCAGGCCTCGAAATTGGGATGTTTGGTATATTTTGAAAACTGCAGGGGAGTTTGTGCAAAATGTGACTCACTGCCCTTTCAGTACTTGGCATATGTTAGGTAAAAAAATTCCTAATATCAAACTGCAAATACGTGCAGAGAGCCAGAATTTGGCTCCAAAATATAGCTCAGGCCTCGAAACTGGGATATTTGGGATATTTCGAAAACTGCAGGGGAGTTTGTTCAAAATGTGACTCCCTGCCGCCTTCAGGACATGGCATATGTTGGGTATAAAAAGTCGTAATATCAATCTGCGAATCCGTGCATAGAGCCAGAATTTGGCTCCAAAATATGGCTCAGGCCTAGAAAATGGGATTTTGGGATATTTTGAAAACTGCAGGGAGATTTGGGACAAATGTGACCTAGTGCCGCTTTCAGTACTTGGCATATGTTAGGTATAAAAAAGTCGCAATTTCAAACTGCGAATACGTGCAGAGAGCAAGAATTTGGCTCCAAAATATGGGTCAGGCCTCGAAATTGGGATGTTTGGGATATTTTGAAAACTGCAGGGGAGTTTGTGCAAAATGTGACTCACTGCCGCTTTCAGGACTTGGCATATGTTGGGTATAAAAAGTCGTAATATCAAACTGCGAACACGTGCATAGAGCCAGATTTTGCCTCAAAAATATGGCTCAGGCCTCAGAATTGGGATGTTTGGGATATTTTGAAAACTGCAGGGAGATATGGGACAAATGTGACCAAGTGCCGCTTTCAGTACTTGGCATATGTTGGGTATAAAAAATTCGCAATATCAAACTGCGAATACGTACAGAGATGCAGAATTTGGCTCCAAAATATGGCTCAGGCTTCGAAATTGGGATATTTGGGATATTTCGAAAACTGCAGGGGAGTTTTTGCAAAATGTGACTCACTGCCGCTTTTAGGACTTGGCATATGTTGGGTAAAAAAAGTCGTAATATCAAACTGCAAATAAGTGCACAGACATAGAATTTGGCTCCAAAATATGACTCAGGCCTCGAAATTGGGAAGTTTGGGATATTTTGAAAAATGCAGGGAGGTTAGGGACAAATATGACCAAACGCCGCTTTCAGTACTTTCATATGTTGTGTATAAAAAGTCGCAATTTCAAACTGCAAATACGTGCAGAGAGCCTGAATTTGGCTCCAAAATATGGCTCAGGCCTTGAAATTGGGATGTTGGGAATATTTTGAAAACTGCAGGGGGGATTGGGACAAATGTGACCAAACGCCGCTTTCAGTACTTTGCATATGTTGGGTATAAAAAGTCGTAATTTCAAACAGCGAATACGTGCATTTGAGGCAGAATTTGGCTCCAAAATACGACACAGGCCTCAAAATTGGGATGTTTGGGATATTTTAAAAATTTCTGGGGGGATTGGGACAAATGTGTCCAAACACCGAGATCAGTACTTGGCATATGTTGGGTATAAAAAAGTTGCAATTTCCAACTGCGAATAGGTGCAGAGAGCCTGAATTTGGCTAAAAAATATGGCTCAGGCCTTGAAATTGAGATGTTTGGGATATTTTGAAAACTGCAGGGGAGTTTGTGCAAAAAGTGACTCATTGCCGCTTTCAGTACTTGGCATATGTTGGGTATAATAAGTCGCAATTTCAAACTGTGAATACGTGCAGAGAGCCAGAATTTGGCTCTAAAATATGGCTCAGGCCTCGAAATTGGGATATTTGGGATATTTTGAAAACTGCAGGGGAGTTTGCGCAAAATGTGACTCACTGCCGCTTTCAGGACTTGGCATATGTTGGGTATAAAAATCATAATATCAAACTGCAAATGCGTGCATAGAGCCAGAATTTGCCTCCAAAATATGGCTCAGGCCTCTAAATTCTGTTGTTTGGGATATTTTGAAAACTGCAGTGGAGTTTGGGACAAATGTGACCAAACGCCGCTTTCAGTACTTTACATATGTTGGGTGTAAAAAGTCGTAATTTCAAACTGCGAATACGTGCAGAGAGCCTGAAATTGGCTCCAAAATATGGCTCAGGCCTCGAAATTGGGATGTTACAGATATTTTGAAAACTGCAGGGGGGATTAGGACAAATGTGTCCAAACGCCGATTTCAGTACTTGGCATATGTTGGGTATAAAAAAGTCGCAATTTCAAACTGCGAATACGTGCAGAGATGCAGAATTTGGCTCCAAAATATGGCTCAAGCCTCGAAATTGAGATATTTGGGATATTTCAAAAACTGCAGGGGAGTTTGTTCAAAATGTGACTCACTGCCTCTTTTAGGACTTAGCATATGTTGGGAATAAAAAGTCGTAATATCAAACTGCATATACGTGCATAGACACAGAATTTGGCTCCAAAATATGACTCAGGCCTCGAAATTGGGAAGTTTGGGATATTTTGAAAACTGCATTGGAGTTTGGGATATATATATGACCAAACGCCACTTTCAGTACTTGGCATATGTTGGGTATAAAATGTCGTAATTTCTAACTGCAAATACGTGCAGAGAGCCTGAATTTGGCTCCAAAATATGGCTCACGCCTCGAAATTGGGATGTTTGGGATATTTTGAAAACTGCAGGGAGGTTTGGGACAAATGTGACGAAACGCCGCTTCTAGTACGTCGCATATGTTGGGTATAAAAAGTCGTAATTTCAAACTGTGAATACGTGCAGAGAGGCAGAATTTGGCTCCAAAATATGGCTCACACCTCGAAATTGGGATGTTTGGGATATTTTGAAAATTGCTGGCGGGAATGGGACAAATGTGACCAAACGCCGCTTTCAGTACTTGGCATATGTTGGGTATAAAAAAGTCGTAATTTCAAACAGCGAATACGTGCCGAGAGCCAGAATTTGGCTCCAAAATATGGCTCAGGCCTCGAAATTGAAATATTTTGTATATTTCGAAAACTGAAGGGGAGTTTTTGCAAAATGTCACTCACTGCAGCTTTCAGGACTTGGCATATGTTGTATATAAAAAAGTCACAATTTCAAACTGTGAATACGTGCAGAGAGCCAGAATTTGGCTCCAAAATATAGCTCAGGCCTCGAAATTGGGATGTTTGGGATATTTTGAAAACTGCAGGGAGGTTTGAGACAAATGTGTCCAAATGCCGCTTTCAGTACTTGGCATATGTTGGGTATAAAAAGTCGTAATTTCAAACTGCGAATACGTGCAGAGAGCCTGAATTTTGCTCCAAAATATGGCTCAGGCCTTGAAATTAGGATTTTAGCGATATTTTGAAAACTGCCGGGGAGTTTGTGCAAAATGTGACTCATTGCCGCTTTCAGTACTTGGCATATGTTGGGTATAATAAGTCGCAATTTCAAACTCCGAATACGTGCAGAGAGCCAGAATTTGGCTCCAAAATATGGGTCAGGCCTCGAAATTGGGATGTTTGGGATATTTTGAAAACTGCAGGGGAGTTTGTGCAAAATGTGACTCAGAGCCGCTTTCAGGACTTTTCATATGTTGGGTATAAAAAGTCTTAATATTAAACAGCGAATACGTGCATAGAGCCCAAATTTGGCTCCAAAATATGGCTCAGGCTTCAGAATTGGGATGTTTGGGATATTTTGAAAACTGCAGGGAGGTTTGGGACAAATGTGACCAAACGCCGCTTTCAGTACTTTACATATGTTGGGTATAAAAAATCGTAATTTCAAACTGCGAATACGTGCAGAGAGCCTGAATTTGGCTCCAAAATATGGCTCATGCCTTGAAATTGGGATGTTGGGAATATTTTGAAAACTGCAGGGGGGATTGGGACAAATGTATCCAAATGCCAATTTCAGTACTTTTTATATATTTATAAATTTTTATATTTATAAATTAATATTTAATTTATTTTTTATTTATATTTAATTTATATTTAAAAATTTATAATTTTTTATATATATATATATTTTTATATATCTTGGGTATAAAAAAGTCTCAATTTCAAACTGCGAATACTTGCAGAGATGCAGAATTTGGCTCCAAAATATGGCTCAGGCCTCGAAATTGGGATATTTGGGATATTTCAAAAACTGCAGAGGAGTTTGTGCAAAATGTGACTCACTGCCGCTTTTAGGACTTGGCATATGTTGGGTATAAAAAGTCGTAATATCAAACTGCAAATACGTGCAAAGACACAGAATTTGGCTCCAAAATATGACTCAGGCTTCGAAATTGGGACGTTTGGGATATTTTGAAAACTGCAGGGAGGTTTGGGACATATGTGACCAAACGCCGCTTTCAGTACTTTGCATATGTTGGGTATAAAAAGTCGTAATTTCAAACTGCAAATACGTGCAGAGAGCCTGAATTTGGCTCCAAAATATGGCTCAGGCCTCGAAATTCGAATGTTTGGGATATTTTGAAAACTGCAGGGTGGTTTGGGACAAATGTGACCAAACGCCGCTTTCAGTACTTGGTATATGTTCGGTATGAAAAGTCGTAATATCAAACTGCGAATACGTGCAGAGAGCCTGAATTTCGCTCCAAAATATGGCTCAGGCCTCAGAATTGGGATGTTTGGGATATTTTGAAAACTGCAGGGGAGTTTGCGCAAAATGTGACTCACTGCCGCTTTCAGGACTTTGCATATGACGGGTATAAAAAGTCGAAATATCAAACTGCAAATACGTGCATAGAGCCAGAATTTGACTCCAAAATATGGTTCAGGCCTCTAAATTGGGTTGTTTGGGACATTTTGAAAACTGCAGGGAGGTTTGGGACAAATGTGACCAAACGCCGCTTTCAGTACTTGCCATATGTTGAGTATGAAAAGTCGTAATTTCAAACTGCGAATACGTGCAGAGAGGCAGAATTTGGCTCTAAAATATGGCTCAGGCCTCGAAATTGGGATGTTTGGGATATTTTGAAAACTGCAGGGTAGCTTGTGCAAAATGTGACTCACTGCTGCTTTCAAGACTTTGCATATGTTGGGCATAAAAATTCGTAATATCAAACTGCGAATAGGTGCAGAGAGCTTGAATTTGGCTCCAAAATATGGCTCAGGCCTTGAAACTGAGATGTTTGGGATTTTTTCAAAACTGCAGGGGAGTTTGTGCAAAAAGTGACTCATTGCCGCTTTCAGTACTTGGCATATGTTGGGTATAAGAAGTCGCAATTTCAAACTGCGAATACGTGCAGAGAGCCAGAATGTGGCTCTAAAATATGGCTCAGGCCTCGAAATTGGGATGTTTGGGATATTTTGAAAACTGCAAGGGAGTTTGCGAAAAATGTGACTCACTGCCGCTTTCAGGACTTAACATATGTTGGGTATAAAAAGTCGTAATATCAAACTGCAAATACGTGCAGAGAGCCAAAATTTGGCTCTAAAATATGGCTCAGGCCTCGAAACTGGGATATTTGGGATATTTCGAAAATTGCAGGGGAGTTTGTGCAAAATGTGACTCCCTGCCGCTTTCAGGACATGGTATATGTTGGGTATAAAAAGTAATAATATACAACTGCGAATACGTGCAGAGAGGCAGAATTTGGCTCCAAAATATGGCTCAGGCCTTCAAATTGAGATGTTTGGGATATTTTTTAAACTGCAGGGGAGTTTGTGCAAAATGTGACTCATTGCCGCTTTCAGTACTTGGCATATGTTGGGTATAATAAGTCGTAATTTCAAACTGCGAATAGGTGCAGAGACCCTGAATTTGGCTCCAAAATATGGCTCAGGCCTTCAAATTGAGATGTTTGGGATATTTGGAAAACTGCAGGGTAGTTTGTGCAAAATGTGACTCATTGCCGCTTTCAGTACCTGGCATATGTTGGGTATAATAAGTCGCAATTTCAAACTGCGAATACGTGCAGAGAGCCAGAATTTGGCTCCAAAATATGGCTCAGGCCTCGAAATTGGGATGTTTGGGATATTTTGAAAACTGCAGGGAGCTTGGGACAAATATGACCAAACGCCGCTTTCAGTACTTTGCATATGTTGGGTATAAAAAGTCGTAATTTCAAACGGCGAATACGTGCATAGAGCCAGAATATGGCTCCAAAATATGGCTCAGGC
The DNA here is from genome assembly GCF_040958095.1 of Procambarus clarkii. Taxonomy (NCBI): domain Eukaryota; kingdom Metazoa; phylum Arthropoda; class Malacostraca; order Decapoda; family Cambaridae; genus Procambarus; species Procambarus clarkii. Next base: position 7,001,156 of record NC_091207.1, read on the forward strand.
CTCGAAACTGGGATATTTGGGATATTTCGAAAATTGAAGGGGAGTTTGTTCAAAATGTGACTCCCTGCCGCTTTCAGTACCTGGCATATGTTGGGTATAATAAGTCGAAATTTCAAACTGCGAATACGTGCAGAGAGCCAGAATTTGGCTCCAAAATATGGCTCAGGCCTCGAAATTGGGATGTTTGGGATATTTTAAAACTGCAGGGGAGTTTGGGACAAATATGACCAAACGCCGCTTTCAGTACATGGCATATGTTGGGTATAAAAAGTCGTAATTTCAAACTGCGAATACGTGCACAGAGCCTGAATTTGGCTTCAAAAAATGGCTTAGGCCACGAAATTGGGATGTTTGGGATATTTTGAAAATTGCTGGGGGGATTGGGACAAATGTGACCAAACGCTACTATCAGTATACCCAACAAATGCCAAGCATTTGTTGGGTATAAAAAAGTCGTAATTTCAAACAACAAACACGTGCAGAGAGCTAGAATTTGGCTCGAAAATATGGCTCAGGCTTCGAAATGGGGATGTTTGGGCTATTTTTAAAACTGCAGGGGACTTTGGGACAAATTTGACCAAACGCCACTTTCAATACTTGGCATATGTTGGGAATAAAAAAGTCACAATTTACAACTGCGAATACGTGCAGAGAGCCAGAATTTGGCTTCAAAATATGGCTCAGGCCTCGAAATTGTGAAGTTTGGGATATTTTGAAAACTGCAGGGGGGTTTGTGCAAAATGCGACTCACTGCCACTTTCAGGACTTGGCTTATGTTGGGTATAAAAATTCGTAATTTCAAACTGCGAATACATGCAGAGAGCCAGAATTTGGCTCCAAAATATGGCTCAGGCCTCGAAAATGGGATGTTTGTGATATTTTGAAAACTGCAGGGGAGTTTGTACAAAATGTGACTCACTGCCGCGTCCAGTACTTGGCATATGTTGGGTATAAAATTCATAATATTAAACTGCGAATACGTGCAGAGAGAGCCAGAATTTTGCTCCAAAATAAGACTCAAGCCTCGAAATTGGGAAGTTTGGGATATTTTCAAAACTGCAGGGAAGTTAGGGACAAATATGACTAAACACCGCTTTCAGTACTTGGCATATGTTGGGTATAAAATAGTGGCAATTTCAAACTGCGAATACGTGCAGAGAGCCAGAATTTTGCTCCAAAATATGGCTCAGGCCTCTAAATTGGGATGATTGGGATATTTTGAAAACTGCAGAGAGGTTTGGGACAAATGTGATTAAACGCCGCTTTCAGTACTTGGCATATCTTGGGTATAAAAAAGTCGCAATTTCAAACGGCGAATACGTGCAGAGAGCCAGAATTTGGCTCCAAAATATGGCTCAGGCCTCGAAATTTTGATGTTTGGGATATTTTGAAAACTGCAAGGAGTTTGGGACAAATATGACCAAACGCCGCTTCCAGTACTTTGCATATGTTGGGTATAAAAAGTCGTAATTTCAAACTGCGAATACATGCAGAGAGCCTGAATTTGGCTCCAAAATATGGCTCAGGCCTCGAAATTGGGATGTTATGATATTTTGAAAACTGCAGGGAGGTTTGGGACAAATGTGACCAAACGCCGCTTTCAGTACTTGCCATATGTTAGGTATGAAAAGTCGTAATTTCAAACTGCGAATATGTGCAGAGAGGCAGAATTTGGCTCTAAAATATAGCTCAGGCCTCGAAATTGGGATGTTTGGGATATTTTGAAAATTGCTGGGGGGATTGGGACAAATGTGACCAAACTCCGCTATCAGTACTTGGCATATGTTGGGTATAAAAAAGTCGTAATTTCAAACAACGAATACGTGTAGAGAGCCAGAATTTGGCTCGAAAATATGGCTCAGGCCTCGAAATTGAGATATTTGGTATATTTCGATAGCTGCAGGGGAGTTTTTGCAAAATATCACTCTGCCGCTTTCAGGACTTGGCATATGTTGGGTATAAAAAGTCGTAATATCAAACTGGAAATACGTGCATAGAGCCAGAATTTTGGTCCAAAATATGGCTCAAGCCTCTAAATTGGGATGTTTGGGATATTTTGAAAACTGCAGGGAGGTTTGGGACAAATGTGATTAAACGCCGTTCTCAGTTCTTGGCATATGTTGGGTATAAAAAAGTCGTAATTTCAAACAACGAATACGTGCAGAGAGCCAGAATTTGGCTCGAAAATATGGCTCAGGCCTCGAAATTGAGATATTTGGAATATTTCTAAGCTGCAGGGGAGTTTTTGCAAAATATCACTCACTGCCGCTTTCAGGACTTGGCATATGTTGGGTATAAAAAGTCGTAATTTCAATCTGCGAATACGTGCATTGAGCCAGAATGTGGCTCCAAAATATAGCTCAGGCCTCGAAACTGGGATATTTGGGATATTTCGAAAATTGCAGGGTAGTTTGTGCAAAATGTGACTCCCTGCCGCTTTTAGGACATGGTATATGTTGGATATAAAAAGTAGTAATATCAAACTGCGAATACGTGCAGAGAGGCAGAATTTGGCTAAAAAATATGGTTCAGGCCTCGAAATTTTGATGTTTGGGATATTTTGAAAACTGCAGGAAGGTTTGGGACAAATGTGACCAAACGCCGCTTTCAGTACTTCGCATATGTTGTGTATAAAAAAGTCCTAATTTCAAACTGCGAATACGTGCAGAGAGCCAGAATTTGGCTCCAAAATATGGCTCAGGCCTCGAAAATGGGATGTTTGTGATATTTTGAAAACTGCAGGGGAGTTTGTACAAAACGTGACTCACTGCCGCGTCCAGTACTTGGCATATGTTGGGTATAAAATTCATAATATTAAACTGCAAATAAGTGCAGAGAGCCAGAATTTGGCTCCAAAATATGGCTCAGGCCTCGAAATTTTGATGTTTTGGATATTTTGAAAACTGCAGGAAGGTTTGGGACAAATGTGACCAAACGCCGTTTTCAGTACTTGGCATATGTTGGGTATATAAAGTCGTAATTTCAAACTGCGAATAGGTGCAGAGAGCCGGAATTTGGCTCCAAAATATTGCTCGGGCCTTGAAATTGAGATGTTTGGGATATTTTGAAAAATGCAGGGGAGTTTGCGCAAAATGTGACTCACTGCCGCTTTCAGGACTTGGCATATGTTGGGTATAATAAGTCGCAATTTCAAACTGCGAATACGTGCAGAGAGCCAGAATTTGGCTCTAAAATATAGCTCAGGCCTAGAAATTTGGATATTTGGGATATTTTGAAAACTGCAGGGGAGTTTGCGCAAAATGTGACTCACTGCCGCTTTCAGGACTTGGCATATGTTGGGGATAAAAAGTCGTAATATCAAACTGCAAATACGTGCATAGAGCTAGAATTTGGCTCCAACATATGGCTCAGGCCTCTAAATTGGGATGTTTGGTATATTTTAAAAACTGCAGAGAGGTTTGGGACAAATGTGATTAAACGCCGCTTTCAGTACTTGGCATATGTTGGGTAAAAAAAAGTCGCAATTTCAAGCTGCAAATACGTGCAGAGAGCCAGAATTTGGCTCCAAAATATGGCTCAGGCCTCGAAATTTGGATGTTTGGAATATTTTGAAAACTGCAGGAGAATTTGGGACAAATATGACCAAACACACCTTTCAGTACCTGGCATATGTTCGGTATAAAAATTCGTAATTTCTAACTGCGAATACGTGCAGAGAGCCTGAATTTGGCTCCAAAATATGGCTCAGTTCTCGAAATTGGGATGTTTGGGATATTTTGAAAACTGCAGGGAGGTTTGGGACAAATGTGACCAAACGCCGCTTTCAGTACTTCGCATTTGTTGGGTATAAAAAGTCGCAATTTCAAACTTCGAATACATGCAGAGAGCCAGAATTTGGCTCCAAAATATGGCTCAGGCATTGAAATTAGGATTTTAGCGATATTTTGAAAACTGCAGGGGAGTTTGTGCAAAATGTGACTCATTGCCGCTTTCAGTACTTGGCATATGTTGGGTATAATAAGTCGAAATTTCAAACTGCGAATACGTGCAGAGAGCCAGAATTTGGCTCTAAAATATGGCTCAGGCCTCGAAATTGGGATGTTTGGGATATTTTGAAAACTGCAAGGGAGTTTGCGAAAAATGTGACTCACTGCCGCTTTCAGGACTTAACATATGTTGGGTATAAAAAGTCGTAATATCAAACTGCAAATACGTGCAGAGAGCCAAAATTTGGCTCTAAAATATGGCTCGAGCCTCGAAACTGGGATATTTGGGATATTTCGAAAATTGCAGGGGAGTTTGTGCAAAATGTGACTCCCTGCCGCTTTCAGGACATGGTATATGTTGGGTATAAAAAGTAATAATATACAACTGCGAATACGTGCAGAGAGGCAGAATTTGGCTCCAAAATATGGCTCAGGCCTTCAAATTGAGATGTTTGGGATATTTTTTAAACTGCAGGGGAGTTTGTGCAAAATGTGACTCATTGCCGCTTTCAGTACTTGGCATATGTTGGGTATAATAAGTCGTAATTTCAAACTGCGAATAGGTGCAGAGACCCTGAATTTGGCTCCAAAATATGGCTCAGGCCTTCAAATTGAGATGTTTGGGATATTTGGAAAACTGCAGGGTAGTTTGTGCAAAATGTGACTCATTGCCGCTTTCAGTACCTGGCATATGTTGGGTATAATAAGTCGCAATTTCAAACTGCGAATACGTGCAGAGAGCAAGAATTTGGCTCCAAAATATGGCTCATGCCTCGAAATTGGGATGTTTGGGATATTTTGAAAACTGCAGGGAGCTTGGGACAAATATGACCAAACGCCGCTTTCAGTACTTTGCATATGTTGGGTATAAAAAGTCGTAATTTCAAACGGCGAATACGTGCATAGAGCCAGAATATGGCTCCAAAATATGGCTCAGGCCTCGAAACTGGGATATTTGGGATATTTCGAAAATTGAAGGGGAGTTTGTTCAAAATGTGACTCCCTGCCGCTTTCAGTACCTGGCATATGTTGGGTATAATAAGTCGAAATTTCAAACTGCGAATACGTGCAGAGAGCCAGAATTTGGCTCCAAAATATGGCTCAGGCCTCGAAATTGGGATGTTTGGGATATTTTAAAACTGCAGGGGAGTTTGGGACAAATATGACCAAACGCCGCTTTCAGTACATGGCATATGTTGGGTATAAAAAGTCGTAATTTCAAACTGCGAATACGTGCACAGAGCCTGAATTTGGCTTCAAAAAATGGCTTAGGCCACGAAATTGGGATGTTTGGGATATTTTGAAAATTGCTGGGGGGATTGGGACAAATGTGACCAAACGCTACTATCAGTATACCCAACAAATGCCAAGCATTTGTTGGGTATAAAAAAGTCGTAATTTCAAACAATAAACACGTGCAGAGAGCTAGAATTTGGCTCGAAAATATGGCTCAGGCTTCGAAATGGGGATGTTTGGGCTATTTTTAAAACTGCAGGGGACTTTGGGACAAATTTGACCAAACGCCACTTTCAATACTTGGCATATGTTGGGAATAAAAAAGTCACAATTTACAACTGCGAATACGTGCAGAGAGCCAGAATTTGGCTTCAAAATATGTCTCAGGCCTCGAAATTGTGAAGTTTGGGATATTTTGAAAACTGCATGGGGGTTTGTGCAAAATGCGACTCACTGCCACTTTCAGGACTTGGCATATGTTGGGTATAAAAAGTCGTAATATCAAACTGCGAATACGTGCAGAGAGCCAGAATTTGGCTCCAAAATATGGCTCAGGCCGCGAAATTGGGATGTTTAGGATATTTTGAAAACTACAGGAAGGTTTGGGACAAATGTGACCAAACGCCGCTTTCAGTACTTCGCATATGTTGGGTAAAAAAAATTCGTAATTTCAAACTGCGAATACATGCAGAGAGCTAGAATTTGGCTCCAAAATATGGCTCAGGCCTCGAAAATGGGATGTTTGTGATATTTTGAAAACTGCAGGGGAGTTTGTAAAAAATGTGACTCACTGCCGCGTCCAGTACTTGGCATATGTTGGGTATAAAATTCTTAATATTAAACTGCGAATACGTGCAGAGAGCCAGAATTTTGCTCCAAAATTTGGCTCTGGCCACGAAATTGGGATATTTGGGATATTTCGAAAACTGCAGGGGACTTTGCGACAAATATGAGCAAACGCCGCTTTCAGTACTTGGCATATGTTGGGTATAAAATAGTGGCAATTTCAAATTGCGAATACGTGCAGAGAGCCAGAATTTTGCTCCAAAATTTGGCTCAGGCTTCGAAATTGGGATGTTTGAACTATTTTTAAAACTGCAGGGGACTTTGCGACAAATATGAGCAAACGCCGCTTTCAGTACTTGGCATATGTTGGGTATAAAAAAGTCACAATTTCAAACTGCGAATACGTGCGGAGAGCCAGAATTTGGCTCCAAAATATGGCTCAGGCCTCGAAATTTGGATGTTTTGGATATTTGGAAAATTGCAGGGGGGATTGGGACAAATGTGACCAACGCCCCTTTCAGTACTTGTCATATGTTGGGTATAAAAAATTCGTAATTTCAAACTGCGAATACGTGCAGAGAGCCAGAATTTGGCTCCAAAATTTGGCTCTGGCCTCGAAATTGGGATATTTGGGATATTTCGAAAACTGCAGGGGTGTTTGTGCAAAATGTGAATCACTGCCGCTTTCAGGACTTGGCATATGTTAGGTATAAAAAGTCGTAATTTCAAACTGCGAATACGTGCAGAGAGCCAGAATTTGGCTCCAAAATATTGCTCAGGCCTCGAAATAGGGATATTTGGGATATTTCGAAAACTGCAGGAGAGTTTGTGCAAAATTTGACTTACTGCCGGTTTCAGGACTTGGCATATGTTGGGTATAAAAAGTTGTAATATCAAACTACGAATATGTGCATATAGCCAAAATTTGGCTCCAAAATATGGCTAACGCCTCGAAATTGGGATGTTTGGGATATTTTGAAAACTACAGGGGAGTTTGTGCAAAATGTGACTAACTGCCGCGTCCAGTACTTGGCATATGTTGGGTATAAAAAGTCATAATATTAAACTGCGAATACATGCAGAGAGCCAGAATTTAGCTCCAAAATATGGCTCAGGCCTCGAAATTGGGATGTTTGGGATATTTTGAAAACTGCAGGGGGGTTTGGGACAAATGTGACAAAACGCCACTTTCAGTACTTGGCATATGTTGGGTATAAAAAATTCATAATTTCAAACTGTGAATAAGTGAAGAGAGCCAGAATTTGGCTCCAAAATATTGCTCAGGCCTCGAAATTGGGATGTTTGGTATATTTTGAAAACTGCAGGGGAGTTTGTGCAAAATGTGACTCACTGCCCTTTCAGTACTTGGCATATGTTAGGTAAAAAAATTCCTAATATCAAACTGCAAATACGTGCAGAGAGCCAGAATTTGGCTCCAAAATATGGCTCAGGCCTCGAAACTGGGATATTTGGGATATTTCGAAAACTGTAGTGGAGTTTGTTCAAAATGTGACTCCCTGCCGACTTCAGGACATGGCATATGTTGGGTATAAAAAGTCGTAATATCAATCTGCGAATACGTGCATAGAGCCAGAATTTGGCTCCAAAATATGGCTCAGGCCTAGAAAATTGGATTTTGGGATATTTTGAAAACTGCAGGGAGATTTGGGACAAATGTGACCAAGTGCCGCTTTCAGTACTTGGCATATGTTAGGTATAAAAAAGTCGCAATTTCAAACTGCAAATACGTGCAGAGAGCCAGAATTTGGCTCCAAAATATGGGTCAGGCCTCGAAATTGGGATGTTTTGAAAACTGCAGGGGAGTTTGTGCAAAATGTGACTCACTGCCGCTTTCAGGACTTGGCATATGTTGGGTATAAAAAGTCTTAATATCAAACTGCGAACATGTGCATAGAGCCAGATTTTGCCTCAAAAATATGGCTCAGGCCTCAGAATTGGGATGTTTGGGATATTTTGAAAACTGCAGGGAGATATGGGACAAATGTGACCAAGTGCCGCTTTCAGTACTTGGCATATGTTGGGAATAAAAAAGTCGCAATATCAAACTGCGAATACGTGCAGAGACACAGAATTTGGCTCCAAAATATGGCTCAGGCTTCGAAATTGGGATATTTGGGATATTTCGAAAACTGCAGGGGAGTTTTTGCAAAATGTGACTCACTGCCGCTTTTAGGACTTGGCATATGTTGGGTAAAAAAAGTCGTAATATCAAACTGCAAATACGTGCACAGACACAGAATTTGGCTCCAAAATATGACTCAGGCCTCGAAATTGGGAAGTTTGGGATATTTTGAAAACTGCAGGGAGGTTAGGGACAAATATGACCAAACGCCGCTTTCAGTACTTTCATATGTTGGGTATAAAAAGTCGAAATTTCAAACTGCAAATACGTGCAGAGAGCCTGAATTTGGCTCCAAAATAGGGCTCAGGCCTCGAAATTCGAATGTTTGGGATATTTTGAAAACTGCAGGGAGGTTTGAGACAAATGTGACCAAACGCCGCTTTCTGTACTTTGCATATGTTAGGTATAAAAAGTCGTAATTTCAAACTGCGAATACGTGCATTTGAGGCACAATTTGGCTCCAAAATACGACACAGGCCTCGAAATTGGGATGTTTGGGATATTTTAAAAATTGCTGGGGGGATTGGGACAAATGTGTCCAAACACCGAGATCAGTACTTGGCATATGTTGGGTATAAAATAGTCGCAATTTCAAACTGCGAATAGGTGCAGAGAGCCTGAATTTGGCTAAAAAATATGGCTCAGGCCTTGAAACTGAGATGTTTGGGATATTTTGAAAACTGCAGGGGAGTTTGTGCAAAAAGTGACTCATTGCCGCTTTCAGTACTCAACATATGTTGGGTATAATAAGTCGCAATTTCAAACTGTGAATACGTGCAGAGAGCCAGAATTTGGCTCTAAAATATGGCTCAGGCCTCGAAATTAGGATATTTGGGATATTTTGAAAACTGCAGGGGGGATTAGGACAAATGTGTCCAAACGCCGATTTCAGTACTTGGCATATGTTGGGTATAAAAAAGTCGCAATTTCAAACTGCGAATACATGCAGAGATGCAGAATTTGGTTCCAAAATATGGCTCAGGCCTCGAAATTGGGATATTTGGGATATTTCAAAAACTGCAGGGGAGTTTGTGCAAAATGTGACTCACTGCCGCTTTTAGGACTTTGCATATGTTGGTAATAAAAAGTCGTAATATCAAACTGCAAATACGTGTATAGACACAGAATTTGGCTCCAAAATATGACTCAGGCCTCGAAATTGGGAAGTTTGGGACATTTTGAAAACTGCAGTGGAGTTTGGGATATATATGACCAAACGCCGCTTTCAGTACTTGGCATATGTTGGGTATAAAATATCGTAATTTCAAACTGCGAATACGTGCAGAGAGAGCCAGAATTTTGCTCCAAAATAAGACTCAAGCCTCGAAATTGGGAAGTTTGGGATATTTTGAAAACTGCAGGGAAGTTAGGGACAAATATGACTAAACACCGCTTTCAGTACTTGGCATATGTTGGGTATAAAATAGTGGCAATTTCAAACTGCGAATACGTGCAGAGAGCCAGAATTTTGCTCCAAAATATGGCTCAGGCTTCGAAATTGGGATGTTTGAACTATTTTTAAAACTGCAGGGGACTTTGGGACAAATATGAGCAAACGCCGCTTTCAGTACTTGGCATATGTAGGGTATAAAAAAGTCACAATTTCAAACTGCGAATACGTGCGGAGAGCCAGAATTTGGCTCCAAAATATGGCTCAGGCCTCGAAATTTGGATGTTTTCGATATTTGGAAAATTGCAGGGAGGATTGGGACAAATGTGACCAACGCCCCTTTCAGTACTTGTCATATGTTGGGTATAAAAAATTCGTAATTTCAAACTGCGAATACGTGCAGAGAGCCAGAATTTGGCTCCAAAATTTGGCTCTGGCCTCGAAATTGGGATATTTGGGATATTTCGAAAACTGCAGGGGTGTTTGTGCAAAATGTGACTCACTGCCGCTTTCAGGACTTGGCATATGTTAGGTATAAAAAGTCGTAATTTCAAACTGCGAATACGTGCAGAGAGCCAGAATTTGGCTCCAAAATATTGCTCAGGCCTCGAAATAGGGATATTTGGGATATTTCGAAAACTGCAGGAGAGTTTGTGCAAAATTTGACTTACTGCCGGTTTCAGGACTTGGCATATGTTGGGTATAAAATTTGTAATATCAAACTACGAATATGTGCATATAGCCGAAATTTGGCTCCAAAATATGGCTAACGCCTCGAAATTGGGATGTTTGGGATATTTTGAAAACTGCAGGGCGAGTTTGTGCAAAATGTGACTCATTGCCGCTATCAGTAATTGGCATATGTTGGGCATAAAAAGTCATAATATTAAACTGCGAATACGTGCAGAGAGCCAGAATGTCGCTCCAAAATATGGCTCAGGCCTCAAAAATGGGATGTTTGTGATATTTTGAAAACTACAGGGGAGTTTGTGCAAAATGTGACTAACTGCCGCGTCCAGTACTTGGCATATGTTGGGTATAAAAAGTCATAATATTAAACTGCGAATACATGCAGAGAGCCAGAATTTAGCTCCAAAATATGGCTCAGGCCTCGAAATTGGGATGTTTGGGATATTTTGAAAACTGCAGGGGGGTTTGGGACAAATGTGATAAAACGCCGCTTTCAGTACTTGGCATATGTTGGGTATAAAAAAGTCATAATTTCAAACTGTGAATAAGTGAAGAGAGCCAGAATTTGGCTCCAAAATATTGCTCAGGCCTCGAAATTGGGATGTTTGGTATATTTTGAAAACTGCAGGGGAGTTTGTGCAAAATGTGACTCACTGCCCTTTCAGTACTTGGCATATGTTAGGTAAAAAAATTCCTAATATCAAACTGCAAATACGTGCAGAGAGCCAGAATTTGGCTCCAAAATATGGCTCAGGCCTCGAAACTGGGATATTTGGGATATTTCGATAACTGTAGTAGGGTTTGTTCAAAATGTGACTCCCTGCCGACTTCAGGACATGGCATATGTTGGGTATAAAAAGTCATAATATTAAACTGCGAATACATGCAGAGAGCCAGAATTTAGCTCCAAAATATGGCTCAGGCCTCGAAATTGGGATGTTTGGGATATTTTGAAAACTGCAGGGGGGTTTGGGACAAATGTGACAAAACGCCGCTTTCAGTACTTGGCATATGTTGGGTATAAAAAAGTCATAATTTCAAACTGTGAATAAGTGAAGAGAGCCAGAATTTGGCTCCAAAATATTGCTCAGGCCTCGAAATTGGGATGTTTGGTATATTTTGAAAACTGCAGGGGAGTTTGTGCAAAATGTGACTCACTGCCCTTTCAGTACTTGGCATATGTTAGGTAAAAAAATTCCTAATATCAAACTGCAAATACGTGCAGAGAGCCAGAATTTGGCTCCAAAATATGGCTCAGGCCTCGAAACTGGGATATTTGGGATATTTCGATAACTGTAGTAGGGTTTGTTCAAAATGTGACTCCCTGCCGACTTCAGGACATGGCATATGTTGGGTATAAAAAGTCGTAATATCAATCTGCGAATACGTGCATAGAGCCAGAATTTGGCTCCAAAATATGGCTCAAGCCTAGAAAATGGGATTTTGGGATATTTTGAAAACTGCAGGGAGATTTGGGACAAATGTGACCAAGTGCCGCTCTCAGTACTTGGAATATGTTAGGTATAAAAAAGTCGCAATTTCAAACTGCAAATACGTGCAGAGAGCCAGAATTTGGCTCCAAAATATGGGTCAGGCCTCGAAATTGGGATGTTTTGAAAACTGCAGGGGAGTTTGTGCAAAATGTGACTCACTGCCGCTTTCAGGACTTGGCATATGTTGGGTAAAAAAAGTCTTAATATCAAACTGCGAACACGTGCATAGAGCCAGATTTTGCCTCAAAAATATGGCTCAGGCCTCAGAATTGGGATGTTTGGGATATTTTGAAAACTGCAGGGAGATATGGGACAAATGTGACCAAGTGCCGCTTTCAGTACTTGGCATATGTTGGGTATAAAAAAGTCGCAATATCAAACTGCGAATACGTGCAGAGATGCAGAATTTGGCTCCAAAATATGGCTCAGGCTTCGAAATTGGGATATTTGGGATATTCCGAAAACTGCAGGGGAGTTTTTGCAAAATGTGACTCACTGCCGCTTTTAGGACTTGGCATATGTTGGGTAAAAAAAGTCGTAATATCAAACTGCAAATACGTGCACAGACACAGAATTTGGCTCCAAAATATGACTCAGGCCTCGAAATTGGGAAGTTTGGGATATTTTGAAAACTGCAGGGAGGTTAGGGACAAATATGACCAAACGCCGCTTTCAGTACTTTCATATGTTGGGTATAAAAAGTCGTAATTTCAAACTGCAAATACGTGCAGAGAGCCTGAATTTGGCTCCAAAATATGGCTCAGGCCTCGAAATTCGAATGTTTGGGATATTTTGAAAACTGCAGGGAGGTTTGGGACAAATGTGACCAAACGCCGCTTTCTGTACTTTGCATATGTTAGGTATAAAAATTCGTAATTTCAAACTGCGAATACCTGCATTTGAGGCACAATTTGGCTCCAAAATACGACACAGGCCTCGAAATTGGGATGTTTGGGATATTTTAAAAATTGCTGGGGGGATTGGGACAAATGTGTCCAAACACCGAGATCAGTACTTGGCATATGTTGGGTATAAAAAAGTCGCAATTTCAAACTGCGAATAGGTGCAGAGAGCCTGAATTTGGCTAAAAAATATGGCTCAGGCCTTGAAACTGAGATGTTTGGGATATTTTGAAAACTGCAGGGGAGTTTGTGCAAAAAGTGACTCATTGCCGCTTTCAGTACTCAACATATGTTGGGTATAATAAGTCGCAATTTCAAACTGTGAATACGTGCAGAGAGCCAGAATTTGGCTCTAAAATATGGCTCAGGCCTCGAAATTAGGATATTTGGGATATTTTGAAAACTGCAGGGGGGATTAGGACAAATGTGTCCAAACGCCGATTTCAGTACTTGGCATATGTTGGGTATAAAAAAGTCGCAATTTCAAACTGCGAATACGTGCAGAGATGCAGAATTTGGCTCCAAAATATGGCTCAGGCCTCGAAATTGGGATATTTGGGATATTTCAAAAACTGCAGGGGAGTTTGTGCAAAATGTGACTCACTGCCGCTTTTAGGACTTTGCATATGTTGGTAATAAAAAGTCGTAATATCAAACTGCAAATACGTGCATAGACACAGAATTTGGCTCCAAAATATGACTCAGGCCTCGAAATTGGGAAGTTTGGGACATTTTGAAAACTGCAGTGGAGTTTGGGATATATATGACCAAACGCCGCTTTCAGTACTTGGCATATGTTGGGTATAAAATATCGTAATTTCTAACTGCAAATACGTGCAGAGAGCCTCAATTTGGCTCCAAAATATGGCTCAGGCCTCGAAATTGAAATGTTTGGGATATTTTGAAAACTGCAGGGAGGTTTGGGACAAATGTGACAAAACGCCACTTCTAGTACGTCGCATATGTTGGGTATAAAAAGTCGTAATTTCAAACTGTGAATACGTGCAGAGAGGCAGAATTTGGCTCCAAAATATGGCTCACACCTTGAAATTGGGATGTTTGGGATGTTTTGAAAATTGCTGGCGGGAATGGGACAAATGTGACCAAACGCCGCTTTCAGTACTTGGCATATGTTGGGTATAAAAAAGTCGTAATTTCAAACAGCGAATACGTGCCGAGAGCCAGAATTTGGCTCCAAAATATGGCTCAGGCCTCGAAATTGAAATATTTTGTATATTTCGAAAACTGCAGGGGAGTTTTTGCAAAATGTCAATCACTGCAGCTTTCAGGACTTGGCATATGTTGTGTATAAAAGTCACAATTTCAAACTGCAAATACGTGCATAGAGCTAGAATTTGCCTCCAAAATATGGTTCAGGCCTCTAAATTGGGTTGTTTGGGACATTTTGAAAACTGCAGGGAGGTTTGGGACAAATGTGACCAAACGCCGCTTTCAGTACTTGCCATATGTTGGGTATAAAAAAGTCGGAATTTCATACAACGAATACGTGCAGAGAGCCAGAATTTGGCTCGAAAATATGGCTCAGGCCTCGAAATTGGGATATTTGGGATATTTTGAAAACTGCAGGAGAGTTTGCGCAAAATGTGACTCACTGCCACATTCAGGACTTGGCATATGTTGTTTATAAAAAGTCGTAATATCAAACTGGAAATACGTGCATAGAGCCAGAATTTTGGTCCAAAATATGGCTCAAGCCTCTAAATTGGGATGCTTGGGATATTTTGAAAACTGCAGAGAGGTTTGGGACAAATGTGATTAAACGCCGCTTTCAGTTCTTGGCATATGTTGGGTATAAAAAAGTCGTAATTTCAAACAACGAATACGTGCAGAGAGCCAGAATTTGGCTTGAAAATATGGCTCAGGCCTCGAAATTGAGATATTTGGGATATTTCTAAGCTGCAGGGGAGTTTTTGCAAAATATCACTCACTGCCGCTTTCAGGACTTGGCATATGTTGGGTATAAAAAGTCGTAATTTCAATCTGCGAATACGTGCATTGAGCCAGAATGTGGCTCCAAAATATAGCTCAGGCCTCGAAACTGGGATATTTGGGATATTTCGAAAATTGCAGGGTAGTTTGTGCAAAATGTGACTCCCTGCCGCTTTCAGGACATGGTATATGTTAGATATAAAAAGTAGTAATATCAAACTGCGAATACGTGCAGAGAGGCAGAATTTGGCTCCAAAATATGGTTCAGGCCTCGAAATTTTGATGTTTGGGATATTTTGAAAACTGTAGGAAGGTTTGGGACAAATGTGACCAAACGCCGCTTTCAGTACTTCGCATATGTTGTGTATAAAAAAGTCCTAATTTCAAACTGCGAATACGTGCAGAGAGCCAGAATTTGGCTCCAAAATATGGCTCAGGCCTCGAAAATGGGATGTTTGTGATATTTTGAAAACTGCAGGGGAGTTTGTACAAAACGTGACTCACTGCCGCGTCCAGTACTTGGCATATGTTGGGTATAAAATTCATAATATTAAACTGCGAATAAGTGCAGAGAGCCAGAATTTGGCTCCAAAATATGGCTCAGGCCTCGAAATTTTGATGTTTTGGATATTTTGAAAACTGCAGGAAGGTTTGGGACAAATGTGACCAAACGCCGCTTTCAGTACTTGGCATATGTTGGGTATAAAAAGTCGTAATTTCAAACTGCGAATAGGTGCAGAGAGCCGGAATTTGGCTCCAAAATATTGCTCGGGCCTTGAAATTGAGATGTTTGGGATATTTTGAAAAATGCAGGGGAGTTTGCGCAAAATGTGACTCACTGCCGCTTTCAGGACTTGGCATATGTTGGGTATAATAAGTCGCAATTTCAAACTGCGAATACGTGCAGAGAGCCAGAATTTGGCTCTAAAATATAGCTCAGGCCTCGAAATTTGGATATTTGGGATATTTTGAAAACTGCAGGGGAGTTTGCGCAAAATGTGACTCACTGCCGCTTTCAGGACTTGGCATATGTTGGGGATAAAAATTCGTAATATCAAACTGCAAATACGTGCATAGAGCTAGAATTTGGCTCCAAAATATGGCTCAGGCCTCTAAATTGGGATGTTTGGGATATTTTGAAAACTGCAGAGAGGTTTGGGACAAATGTGATTAAACGCCGCTTTCAGTACTTGGCATATGTTGGGTAAAAAAAAGTCGCAATTTCAAGCTGCGAATACGTGCAGAGAGCCAGAATTTGGCTCCAAAATATGGCTCAGGCCTCGAAATTTGGATGTTTGGGATATTTTGAAAACTGCAGGAGAATTTGGGACAAATATGACCAAACACAGCTTTCAGTATCTGGCATATGTTCGGTATAAAAATTCGTAATTTCTAACTGCGAATACGTGCAGAGAGCCTGAATTTGGCTCCAAAATATAGCTCAGTTCTCGAAATTGGGAAGTTTGGGATATTTTGAAAACTGCAGGGAGGTTTAGGACAAATGTGACCAAACGCCGCTTTCAGTACTTCGCATTTGTTGGGTATAAAAAGTCGCAATTTCAAACTGCGAATACATGCAGAGAGCCAGAATTTGGCTCCAAAATATGGCTCAGGCATTGAAATTAGGATTTTAGCGATATTTTGAAAACTGCAGGGGAGTTTGTGCAAAATGTGATTCATTGCCGCTTTCAGTACTTGGCATATGTTGGGTATAATAAGTCGAAATTTCAAACTGCGAATACGTGCAGAGAGCCAGAATTTGGCTCCAAAATATGGCTCAGGCCTCGAAATTGGGATGTTTGGGATATTTTAAAACTGCAGGGGAGTTTGTGCAAAATGTGACTCACTGTCTCTTTCAGGACTTGGCATATGTTGGGTATAAAAAGTCTTAATATCAAACTGCGAATACGTGCATAGAGCCAAAATTTGGCTCCAAAATATGGCTCAGGCCTCGAAATTGGGATGTTTGGGATATTTTGAAAACTGCGGGGAGGTTTGGGACAAATGTGTCCAAATTCCGCTTTCAGTACTTGGCATATGTTGGGTATAAAAAGTCGTAATTTAAAACTGCGAATACGTGCAGAGAGCCTGAATTTGGCTCCAAAATATGGCTCAGGCCTTGAAATTAGGATTTTAGCGATATTTTGAAAACTGCAGGGGAGTTTGTGCAAAATATGACTCATTGCCGCTTTCAGTACTTGGCATATGTTGGGTATAATAAGTCGCAATTTCAAACTGCGAATACGTGCAGAGAGCCAGAATTTGGCTCCAAAATATGGGTCAGGCCTCGAAATATGGATGTTTGGGATATTTTGAAAACTGCAGGGGAGTTTGGGACAAATATGACCAAACGCCGCTTTCAGTACATGGCATATGTTGGGTATAAAAAGTCGTAATTTCAAACTGCGAATACGTGCAGAGAGCCTGAATTTGGCTTCAAAAAATGGCGCTAGGCCACGAAATTGGGATGTTTGGGATATTTTGAAAATTGCTGGGGGGATTGGGACAAATGTGACCAAACGCCACTATCAGTATACCCAACAAATGCCAAGCATTTGTTGGGTATAAAAAAGTCGTAATTTCAAACAACGAACACGTGCAGAGAGCTAGAATTTGGCTCGAAAATATGGCTCAGGCTTCGAAATGGGGATGTTTGGGCTATTTTTAAAACTGCAGGGGACTTTGGGACAAATTTGACCAAACGCCACTTTCAATACTTGGCATATGTTGGGAATAAAAAAGTCACAATTTACAACTGCGAATACGTGCAGAGAGCCAGAATTTGGCTTCAAAATATGGCTCAGGCCTCGAAATTGTGAAGTTTGGGATATTTTGAAAACTGCAGGGGGGATTGGGACAAATGTATCCAAATGCCGATTTCAGTACTTGGCATATGTTGGGTATAAAAAATCGTAATTTCAAACTGCAAATACGTGCAGAGAGCCTGAATTTGGCTCCAAAATATGGCTCAGGCCTTGAAATTGGGATGTTGGGAATATTTTGAAAACTGCAGGGGGGATTGGGACAAATGTATCCAAATGCCGATTTCAGTACTTGGCATATGTTGGGTATAAAAAGTCGTAATATCAAGCTGCAAATACGTGCATAGACACAGAATTTTGCTCCAAAATATGACTCAGTACTTGTCATATGTTGGGTATAAAAAATTCGTAATTTCAAACTGCGAATACGTGCAGAGCCAGAATTTGGCTCCAAAATTTGGCTCTGGCCTCGAAATTGGGATATTTGGGATATTTCGAAAACTGCAGGGGTGTTTGTGCAAAATGTGACTCACTGCCGCTTTCAGGACTTGGCATATGTTAGGTATAAAAATTCGTAATTTCAAACTGCGAATACGTGCAGAGAGCCAGAATTTGGCTCCAAAATATTGCTCAGGCCTCGAAATAGGGATATTTGGGATATTTCGAAAACTGCAGGAGAGTTTGTGCAAAATTTGACTTACTGCCGGTTTCAGGACTTGGCATATGTTGGGTATAAAAAGTTGTAATATCAAACTACGAATATGTGCATATAGCCAAAATTTGGCTCCAAAATATGGCTAACGCCTCGAAATTGGGATGTTTGGGATATTTTGAAAACTGCAGGGCGAGTTTGTGCAAAATGTGACTCATTGCCGCTATCAGTAATTGGCATATGTTGGGCATAAAAAGTCATAATATTAAACTGCAAATACGTGCAGAGAGCCAGAATGTCGCTCCAAAATATGGCTCAGGCCTCGAAAATGGGATGTTTGTGATATTTTGAAAACTACAGGGGAGTTTGTGCAAAATGTGACTAACTGCCGCGTCCAGTACTTGGCATATGTTGGGTATAAAAAGTCATAATATTAAACTGCGAATACATGCAGAGAGCCAGAATTTAGCTCCTAAATATGGCTCAGGCCTCGAAATTGGGATGTTTGGGATATTTTGAAAACTGCAGGGGGGTTTGGGACAAATGTGACAAAACGCCGCTTTCAGTACTTGTCATATGTTGGGTATAAAAAGTCATAATTTCAAACTGTGAATAAGTGAAGAGAGCCAGAATTTTGCTCCAAAATATTGCTCAGGCCTCGAAATTGGGATGTTTGGTATATTTTGAAAACTGCAGGGGAGTTTGTGCAAAATGTGACTCACTGCCCTTTCAGTACTTGGCATATGTTAGGTAAAAAAATTCCTAATATCAAACTGCAAATACGTGCAGAGAGCCAGAATTTGGCTCCAAAATATGGGTCAGGCCTCGAAATTGGGATGTTTGGGATGTTTTGAAAACTGCAGGGGAGTTTGTGCAAAATTTGACTCACTGTCTCTTTCAGGACTTGGCATATGTTGGGTATAAAAAGTCTTAATATCAAACTGTGAATACGTGCATAGAGCCAAAATTTGGCTCCAAAATATGGCTCAGGCCTCGAAATTGGGATGTTTGGGATATTTTGAAAACTGCGGGGAGGTTTGGGACAAATGTGTCCAAATTCCGCTTTCAGTACTTGGCATATGTTGGGTATAAAAAGTCGTAATTTAAAACTGCGAATACGTGCAGAGAGCCTGAATTTGGCTCCAAAATATGGCTCAGGCCTTGAAATTAGGATTTTAGCGATATTTCGAAAACTGCAGGGGAGTTTGTGCAAAATATGACTCATTGCCGCTTTCAGTACTTGGCATATGTTGGGTATAATAAGTCGCAATTTCAAACTGCGAATACGTGCAGAGAGCCAGAATTTGGCTCCAAAATATGGGTCAGGCCTCGAAATATGGATGTTTGGGATATTTTGAAAACTGCAGGGGAGTTTGGGACAAATATGACCAAACGCCGCTTTCAGTACATGGCATATGTTGGGTATAAAAAGTCGTAATTTCAAACTGCGAATACGTGCAGAGAGCCTGAATTTGGCTTCAAAAAATGGCGCTAGGCCACGAAATTGGGATGTTTGGGATATTTTGAAAATTGCTGGGGGGATTGGGACAAATGTGACCAAACGCCACTATCAGTATACCCAACAAATGCCAAGCATTTGTTGGGTATAAAAAAGTCGTAATTTCAAACAACGAACACGTGCAGAGAGCTAGAATTTGGCTCGAAAATATGGCTCAGGCTTCGAAATGGGGATGTTTGGGCTATTTTTAAAACTGCAGGGGACTTTGGGACAAATTTGACCAAACGCCACTTTCAATACTTGGCATATGTTGGGAATAAAAAAGTCACAATTTACAACTGCGAATACGTGCAGAGAGCCAGAATTTGGCTTCAAAATATGGCTCAGGCCTCGAAATTGTGAAGTTTGGGATATTTTGAAAACTGCAGGGGGGATTGGGACAAATGTATCCAAATGCCGATTTCAGTACTTGGCATATGTTGGGTATAAAAAATCGTAATTTCAAACTGCAAATACGTGCAGAGAGCCTGAATTTGGCTCCAAAATATGGCTCAGGCCTTGAAATTGGGATGTTGGGAATATTTTGAAAACTGCAGGGGGGATTGGGACAAATGTATCCAAATGCCGATTTCAGTACTTGGCATATGTTGGGTATAAAAAGTCGTAATATCAAGCTGCAAATACGTGCATAGACACAGAATTTTGCTCCAAAATATGACTCAGTACTTGTCATATGTTGGGTATAAAAAATTCGTAATTTCAAACTGCGAATACGTGCAGAGCCAGAATTTGGCTCCAAAATTTGGCTCTGGCCTCGAAATTGGGATATTTGGGATATTTCGAAAACTGCAGGGGTGTTTGTGCAAAATGTGACTCACTGCCGCTTTCAGGACTTGGCATATGTTAGGTATAAAAAGTCGTAATTTCAAACTTGCGAATACGTGCAGAGAGCCAGAATTTGGCTCCAAAATATTGCTCAGGCCTCGAAATAGGGATATTTGGGATATTTCGAAAACTGCAGGAGAGTTTGTGCAAAATTTGACTTACTGCCGGTTTCAGGACTTGGCATATGTTGGGTATAAAAAGTTGTAATATCAAACTACGAATATGTGCATATAGCCAAAATTTGGCTCCAAAATATGGCTAACGCCTCGAAATTGGGATGTTTGGAATATTTTGAAAACTGCAGGGCGAGTTTGTGCAAAATGTGACTCATTGCCGCTATCAGTAATTGGCATATGTTGGGCATAAAAAGTCATAATATTAAACTGCAAATACGTGCAGAGAGCCAGAATGTCGCTCCAAAATATGGCTCAGGCCTCGAAAATGGGATGTTTGTGATATTTTGAAAACTACAGGGGAGTTTGTGCAAAATGTGACTAACTGCCGCGTCCAGTACTTGGCATATGTTGGGTATAAAAAGTCATAATATTAAACTGCGAATACATGCAGAGAGCCAGAATTTAGCTCCTAAATATGGCTCAGGCCTCGAAATTGGGATGTTTGGGATATTTTGAAAACTGCAGGGGGGTTTGGGACAAATGTGACAAAACGCCGCTTTCAGTACTTGTCATATGTTGGGTATAAAAAGTCATAATTTCAAACTGTGAATAAGTGAAGAGAGCCAGAATTTGGCTCCAAAATATTGCTCAGGCCTCGAAATTGGGATGTTTGGTATATTTTGAAAACTGCAGGGGAGTTTGTGCAAAATGTGACTCACTGCCCTTTCAGTACTTGGCATATGTTAGGTAAAAAAATTCCTAATATCAAACTGCAAATACGTGCAGAGAGCCAGAATTTGGCTCCAAAATATGGGTCAGGCCTCGAAATTGGGATGTTTGGGATGTTTTGAAAACTGCAGGGGAGTTTGTGCAAAATTTGACTCACTGCCGCTTTCAGGACTTGGCATATGTTAGGTATAAAAAGTCGTAATATCAAACTGCGAACACGTGCATAGAGCCAGATTTTGCCTCAAAAATATGGCTCAGGCCTCAGAATTGGGATGTTTGGGATATTTTGAAAACTGCAGGGAGATATGGGATAAATGTGACCAAGTGCCGCTTTCAGTACTTGGCATATGTTGGGTATAAAAAAGTCGGAATATCAAACTGCGAATACGTGCAGAGATGCAGAATTTGGCTCCAAAATATGGCTCAGGCTTCGAAATTGGGATATTTGGGATATTTCGAAAACTGCAGGGGAGTTTTTGCAAAATGTGACTCACTGCCGCTTTTAGGACTTGGCATATGTTGGGTAAAAAAAGTCGTAATATCAAACTGCAAATACGTGCACAGACACAGAATTTGGCTCCAAAATATGACTCAGGCCTCGAAATTCGGAAGTTTGGGATATTTTGAAAACTGCAGGGAGGTTAGGGACAAATATGACCAAACGCCGCTTTCATTACTTTCATATGTTGGGTATAAAAAGTCGTAATTTCAAACTGCAAATACGTGCAGAGAGCCTGAATTTGGCTCCAAAATATGGCTCAGGCCTCGAAATTCGAATGTTTGGGATATTTTGAAAACTGCAGGGAGGTTTGGGACAAATGTGACCAAACGCCGCTTTCAGTACTTTGCATATGTTAGGTATAAAAAGTCGTAATTTCAAACTGCGAATACGTGCATTTGAGGCACAATTTGGCTCCAAAATACGACACAGGCCTCGAAATTGGGATGTTTGGGATATTTTGAAAACTGCGGGGAGGTTTGGGACAAATGTGTCCAAATTCCGCTTTCAGTACTTGGCATATGTTGGGTATAAAAAGTCGTAATTTAAAACTGCGAATACGTGCAGAGAGCCTGAATTTGGCTCCAAAATATGGCTCAGGCCTTGAAATTAGGATTTTAGCGATATTTCGAAAACTGCAGGGGAGTTTGTGCAAAATATGACTCATTGCCGCTTTCAGTACTTGGCATATGTTGGGTATAATAAGTCGCAATTTCAAACTGCGAATACGTGCAGAGAGCCAGAATTTGGCTCCAAAATATGGGTCAGGCCTCGAAATATGGATGTTTGGGATATTTTGAAAACTGCAGGGGAGTTTGGGACAAATATGACCAAACGCCGCTTTCAGTACATGGCATATGTTGGGTATAAAAAGTCGTAATTTCAAACTGCGAATACGTGCAGAGAGCCTGAATTTGGCTTCAAAAAATGGCGCTAGGCCACGAAATTGGGATGTTTGGGATATTTTGAAAATTGCTGGGGGGATTGGGACAAATGTGACCAAACGCCACTATCAGTATACCCAACAAATGCCAAGCATTTGTTGGGTATAAAAAAGTCGTAATTTCAAACAACGAACACGTGCAGAGAGCTAGAATTTGGCTCGAAAATATGGCTCAGGCTTCGAAATGGGGATGTTTGGGCTATTTTTAAAACTGCAGGGGACTTTGGGACAAATTTGACCAAACGCCACTTTCAATACTTGGCATATGTTGGGAATAAAAAAGTCACAATTTACAACTGCGAATACGTGCAGAGAGCCAGAATTTGGCTTCAAAATATGGCTCAGGCCTCGAAATTGTGAAGTTTGGGATATTTTGAAAACTGCAGGGGGGATTGGGACAAATGTATCCAAATGCCGATTTCAGTACTTGGCATATGTTGGGTATAAAAAATCGTAATTTCAAACTGCAAATACGTGCAGAGAGCCTGAATTTGGCTCCAAAATATGGCTCAGGCCTTGAAATTGGGATGTTGGGAATATTTTGAAAACTGCAGGGGGGATTGGGACAAATGTATCCAAATGCCGATTTCAGTACTTGGCATATGTTGGGTATAAAAAGTCGTAATATCAAGCTGCAAATACGTGCATAGACACAGAATTTTGCTCCAAAATATGACTCAGTACTTGTCATATGTTGGGTATAAAAAATTCGTAATTTCAAACTGCGAATACGTGCAGAGCCAGAATTTGGCTCCAAAATTTGGCTCTGGCCTCGAAATTGGGATATTTGGGATATTTCGAAAACTGCAGGGGTGTTTGTGCAAAATGTGACTCACTGCCGCTTTCAGGACTTGGCATATGTTAGGTATAAAAAGTCGTAATTTCAAACTGCGAATACGTGCAGAGAGCCAGAATTTGGCTCCAAAATATTGCTCAGGCCTCGAAATAGGGATATTTGGGATATTTCGAAAACTGCAGGAGAGTTTGTGCAAAATTTGACTTACTGCCGGTTTCAGGACTTGGCATATGTTGGGTATAAAAAGTTGTAATATCAAACTACGAATATGTGCATATAGCCAAAATTTGGCTCCAAAATATGGCTAACGCCTCGAAATTGGGATGTTTGGAATATTTTGAAAACTGCAGGGCGAGTTTGTGCAAAATGTGACTCATTGCCGCTATCAGTAATTGGC
This sequence comes from Procambarus clarkii, assembly GCF_040958095.1. Classification (NCBI taxonomy): domain Eukaryota; kingdom Metazoa; phylum Arthropoda; class Malacostraca; order Decapoda; family Cambaridae; genus Procambarus; species Procambarus clarkii. The sequence continues at coordinate 7,024,931 of NC_091207.1, forward strand.
ATATGTTGGGCATAAAAAGTCATAATATTAAACTGCAAATACGTGCAGAGAGCCAGAATGTCGCTCCAAAATATGGCTCAGGCCTCGAAAATGGGATGTTTGTGATATTTTGAAAACTACAGGGGAGTTTGTGCAAAATGTGACTAACTGCCGCGTCCAGTACTTGGCATATGTTGGGTATAAAAAGTCATAATATTAAACTGCGAATACATGCAGAGAGCCAGAATTTAGCTCCTAAATATGGCTCAGGCCTCGAAATTGGGATGTTTGGGATATTTTGAAAACTGCAGGGGGGTTTGGGACAAATGTGACAAAACGCCGCTTTCAGTACTTGTCATATGTTGGGTATAAAAAGTCATAATTTCAAACTGTGAATAAGTGAAGAGAGCCAGAATTTGGCTCCAAAATATTGCTCAGGCCTCGAAATTGGGATGTTTGGTATATTTTGAAAACTGCAGGGGAGTTTGTGCAAAATGTGACTCACTGCCCTTTCAGTACTTGGCATATGTTAGGTAAAAAAATTCCTAATATCAAACTGCAAATACGTGCAGAGAGCCAGAATTTGGCTCCAAAATATGGGTCAGGCCTCGAAATTGGGATGTTTGGGATGTTTTGAAAACTGCAGGGGAGTTTGTGCAAAATTTGACTCACTGCCGCTTTCAGGACTTGGCATATGTTAGGTATAAAAAGTCGTAATATCAAACTGCGAACACGTGCATAGAGCCAGATTTTGCCTCAAAAATATGGCTCAGGCCTCAGAATTGGGATGTTTGGGATATTTTGAAAACTGCAGGGAGATATGGGATAAATGTGACCAAGTGCCGCTTTCAGTACTTGGCATATGTTGGGTATAAAAAAGTCGGAATATCAAACTGCGAATACGTGCAGAGATGCAGAATTTGGCTCCAAAATATGGCTCAGGCTTCGAAATTGGGATATTTGGGATATTTCGAAAACTGCAGGGGAGTTTTTGCAAAATGTGACTCACTGCCGCTTTTAGGACTTGGCATATGTTGGGTAAAAAAAGTCGTAATATCAAACTGCAAATACGTGCACAGACACAGAATTTGGCTCCAAAATATGACTCAGGCCTCGAAATTCGGAAGTTTGGGATATTTTGAAAACTGCAGGGAGGTTAGGGACAAATATGACCAAACGCCGCTTTCATTACTTTCATATGTTGGGTATAAAAAGTCGTAATTTCAAACTGCAAATACGTGCAGAGAGCCTGAATTTGGCTCCAAAATATGGCTCAGGCCTCGAAATTCGAATGTTTGGGATATTTTGAAAACTGCAGGGAGGTTTGGGACAAATGTGACCAAACGCCGCTTTCAGTACTTTGCATATGTTAGGTATAAAAAGTCGTAATTTCAAACTGCGAATACGTGCATTTGAGGCACAATTTGGCTCCAAAATACGACACAGGCCTCGAAATTGGGATGTTTGGGATATTTTAAAAATTGCTGGGGGGATTGGGACAAATGTGTCCAAACACCGAGATCAGTACTTGGCATATGTTGGGTATAAAAAAGTCGCAACTTCAAACTGCGAATAATTGCAGAGAGCCTGAATTTGGCTAAAAAATATGGCTCAGGCCTTGAAACTGAGATGTTTGGGATATTTTGAAAACTGCAGGGGAGTTTGTGCAAAAAGTGACTCATTGCCGCTTTCAGTACTCAACATATGTTGGGTATAATAAGTCGCAATTTCAAACTGTGAATACGTGCAGAGATGCAGAATTTGGCTCCAAAATATGGCTCAGGCCTCGAAATTGGGATATTTGGGATATTTCAAAAACTGCAGGGGAGTTTGTGCAAAATGTGACTCACTGCCGCTTTTAGGACTTGGCATATGTTGGTAATAAAAATTCGTAATATCAAACTGCAAATACGTGCATAGACACAGAATTTAGCTCCAAAATATGACTCAGGCCTCGAAATTGGGAAGTTTGGGACATTTTGAAAACTGCAGTGGAGTTTGGGATATCTATGACCAAACGCCGCTTTCAGTACTTGGCATATGTTGGGTATAAAATATCGTAATTTATATCTGCAAATACGTGCAGAGAGCCTCAATTTGGCTCCAAAATATGGCTCAGGCCTCGAAATTGAAATGTTTGGGATATTTTGAAAACTGCAGGGAGGTTTGGGACAAATGTGACGAAACGCCGCTTCTAGTACGTCGCATATGTTGGGTATAAAAAGTCGTAATTTCAAACTGTGAATACGTGCAGAGAGGCAGAATTTGGCTCCAAAATATGGCTCACACCTCGAAATTGGGATGTTTGGGATATTTTGAAAATTGCTGGCAGGAATGGGACAAATGTGACCAAACGCCGATTTCAGTACTTGGCATATGTTGGGTATAAAAAAGTCGTAATTTCAAACAGCGAATACGTGCCGAGAGCCAGAATTTGGCTCAAAAATATGGCTCAGGCCTCGAAATTGAAATATTTTGTATATTTCGAAAACTGCAGGGGAGTTTTTGCAAAATGTCACTCACTGCAGCTTTCAGGACTTGGAATATGTTGTGTATAAAAAAGTCACAAGTTCAAACTGCGAATACGTGCAGAGAGCCAGAATTTGGCTCCAAAATATGGCTCAGGCCTCGAAATTGGGATGTTTGGGATATTTTGAAAACTGCGGGGAGATTTGGGACAAATGTGTCCAAATTCCGCTTTTAGTACTTGGCATATGTTGGGTATAAAAAGTCGTAATTTCAAACTGCGAATACGTGCAGAGAGCCTGAATTTGGCTCCAAAATATGGCTCAGGCCTTGAAATTAGGATTTTAGCTATATTTTGAAAACTGCAGGGGAGTTTGTGCAAAATATGACTCATTGCCGCTTTCAGTACTTGGCATATGTTGGGTATAATAAGTCGCAATTTCAAACTGCGAATACGTGCAGAGAGCCAGAATTTGGCTCCAAAATATGGGTCAGGCCTCGAAATATGGATGTTTGGGATATTTTGAAAACTGCAGGGGAGTTTGTGCAAAATGTGACTCACTGCCGCTTTCAGGACTTGGCATATGTTGGGTATAAAAAGTCTTAATATCAAACTGCGAATACGTGCATAGAGCCAAAATTTGGCTCCAAAATATGGCTCAGGCCTCAGAATTGGGATGTTTGGCATATTTTGAAAACTGCAGGGAGGTTTGGGACAAATGTGACCAAACGCCGCTTTCAGTACTTTACATATGTTGGGTATAAAAAATCGTAATTTCAAACTGCGAATACGTGCAGAGAGCCTGAATTTGGCTCCAAAATATGGCCCAGGCCTTGAAATTGGGATGTTGTGAATATTTTGAAAACTGCAGGGGGGATTGGGACAAATGTATCCAAATGCCGATTTCAGTACTTGGCATATGTTGGGTATAAAAAGTCGTAATATCAAGCTGCAAATACGTGCATAGACACAGAATTTTGCTCCAAAATATGACTCAGGCTTCAAAATTGGGACGTTTGGGATATTTTGAACACTGCAGGGAGGTTTGGGACATATGTGACCAAACGCCGCTTTCAGTACTTTGCATATGTTGGGTATAAAAAGTCGTAATTTCAAACTGCAAATACGTGCAGAGAGCCTGAATTTGGCTCCAAAATATGGCTCAGGCCTCGAAATTCGAATGTTTGGGATATTTTGATAACTGCAGGGTGGTTTGGGACAAATGTGACCAAACGCCACATTCAGTCCTTGGCATATGTTGGGTATGAAAAGTCGTAATATCAAACTGCGAATACGTGCAGAGAGCCTGAATTTGGCTCAAAAATATGGCTCAGGCCTCGAAATTGGGATGTTTGGGATATTTTGAAAACTGCAGGGGGGGATTGGGACAAATGTGTCCAAACGCTGCTTTCAGTACTTGGCATATGTTGGGTATAAAAAAGTCGCAATTTCAAACTGCGAATATTTGCAGAGAGCCAGAATTTGGCTCCAAAATATGGCTCAGGCCCTCGAAACTGGGATATTTAGGATATTTCGAAAACTGCAGGGGAGTTTGTTCAAAATGTGACTCCCTGCCGCCTTCAGGACATGGCATATGTTGGGTATAAAAAGTCGTAATATCAATCTGCGAATACGTGCATAGATCCAGAATTTTGCTCCAAAATATGGCTCAGGCCTCGAAATTGGGATGTTTGGGATATTTTAAAAATTGCTGGGGGGATTGGGACAAATGTGTCCAAACGCCGAGATCAGTACTTGGCATATGTTGGGTATAAAAAAGTCGCAATTTCAAACTGCGAATAGGTGCAGAGAGCCTGAATTTGGCTAAAAAATATGGCTCAGGCCTTGAAATTGAGATGTTTGGGATATTTTGAAAACTGCAGGGGAGTTTGTGCAAAAAGTGACTCATTGCCGCTTTCAGGACTTGGCATATGTTGGGTATAATAAGTCGCAATTTCAAACTGTGAATACGTGCAGAGAGCCAGAATTTGGCTCTAAAATATGGCTCAGGCCTCGAAATTGGGATATTTGGGAAATTTTGAAAACTGCAGGGGAGTTTGCGCAAAATGTGACTCACTGCCGCTTTCAGGACTTGGCATAGGTTGGGTATAAAAATCATAATATCAAACTGCAAATGCGTGCATAGAGCCAGAATTTGCCTCCAAAATATGGCTCAGGCCTCTAAATTGGGTTTTTTGGGATATTTTGAAAACTGCAGGGGGGATTAGGACAAATGTGTCCAAACGCCGATTTCAGTACTTGGCATTTGTTGGGTATAAAAAGTCGCAATTTCAAACTGCGAATACATGCAGAGAGCCAGAATTTGGCTCCAAAATATGGCTTAGGCATTGAAATTAGGATTTTAGCGATATTTTGAAAACTGCAGGGGAGTTTGTGCAAAATGTGACTCATTGCCGCTTTCAGTACTTGGCATATGTTGGGTATAATAAGTCGAAATTTCAAACTGCGAATACGTGCAGAGAGCCAGAATTTGGCTCCAAAATATGGCTCAGGCCTCGAAATTGGGATGTTTGGGATATTTTAAAACTGCAGGGGAGTTTGGGACAAATATGACCAAACGCCGCTTTCAGTACATGGCATATGTTGGGTATAAAAAGTCGTAATTTCAAACTGCGAATACGTGCAGAGAGCCTGAATTTGGCTTCAAAAAATGGCTTAGGCCACGAAATTGGGATGTTTGGGATATTTTGAAAATTGATGGGGGGATTGGGACAAATGTGACCAAACGTCACTATCAGTATACCCAACAAATGCCAAGCATTTGTTGGGTATAAAAAAGTCGTAATTTCAAACAACGAACACGTGCAGAGAGCTAGAATTTGGCTCGAAAATATGGCTCAGGCTTCGAAATGGGGATGTTTTTGCTATTTTTAAAACTGCAGGGGACTTTGGGACAAATTTGACCAAACGCCACTTTCAATACTTGGCATATGTTGGGATTAAAAAAGTCACAATTTACAACTGCGAATACGTGCAGAGAGCCAGAATTTGGCTTCAAAATATGGCTCAGGCCTCGAAATTGTGAAGTTTGGGATATTTTGAAAACTGAAGGGGGGTTTGTGCAAAATGTGACTCACTGCGACTTTCAGGACTTGGCATATGTTGGGTATAAAAAGTCTTAATATCAAACTGCGAATACGTGCAGAGAGCCAGAATTAGGCTCCAAAATATGGCTCAGGCCTCGAAATTGGGATGTTTAGGATATTTTGAAAACTACAGGAAGGTTTGGGACAAATGTGACCAAACGCCGCTTTCAGTACTTCGCATATGTTGGGTAAAAAAAATTCGTAATTTCAAACTGCGAATACATGCAGAGAGCTAGAATTTGGCTCCAAAATATGGCTCAGGCCTCGAAAATGGGATGTTTGTGATATTTTGAAAACTGCAGGGGAGTTTGTACAAAATGTGACTCACTGCCGCGTCCAGTACTTGGCATATGTTGGGTATAAAATTCATAACATTAAACTGCGAATACGTGCAGAGAGCCAGAATTTTGCTCCAAAATAAGACTCAAGCCTCGAAATTGGGAAGTTTGGGATATTTTGAAAACTGCAGGGGAGTTAGGGACAAATATGACTAAACACCGCTTTCAGTACATGTCATATGTTGGGTATAAAAAATTCGTAATTTCAAACTGTGAATACGTGCAGAGAGCCAGAATTTGGCTCCAAAATTTGGCTCTGGCCTCGAAATTGGGATATTTGGGATATTTCGAAAACTGCAGGGGTGTTTGTGCAAAATTTGACTTACTGCCGGTTTCAGGACTTGGCATATGTTGGGTATAAAAAGTCGTAATTTCAAACTGCGAATACGTGCAGAGAGCCAGAATTTGGCTCCAAAATATTGCTCAGGCCTCGAAATAGGGATATTTGGGAAATTTCGAAAACTGCAGGAGAGTTTGTGCAAAATTTGACTTACTGCCGGTTTCAGGACTTGGCATATGTTGGGTATAAAAAGTTGTAATATCAAACTACGAATATGTGCATATAGCCAAAATTTGGCTCCAAAATATGGCTAACGCCTCGAAATTGGGATGTTTGGGATATTTTGAAAACTGCAGGGCGAGTTTGTGCAAAATGTGACTCATTGCCGCTATCAGTAATTGGCATATGTTGGGCATAAAAAGTCATAATATTAAACTGCAAATACGTGCAGAGAGCCAGAATGTCGCTCCAAAATATGGCTCAGGCCTCGAAAATGGGATGTTTGTGATATTTTGAAAACTACAGGGGAGTTTGTGCAAAATGTGACTAACTGCCGCGTCCAGTACTTGGCATATGTTGGGTATAAAAAGTCATAATATTAAACTGCGAATACATGCAGAGAGCCAGAATTTAGCTCCAAAATATGGCTCAGGCCTCGAAATTGGGATGTTTGGGATATTTTGTAAACTGCAGGGGGGTTTGGGACAAATGTGACAAAACGCCGCTTTCAGTACTTGGCATATGTTGGGTATAAAAAGTCATAGTTTCAAACTGTGAATAAGTGAAGAGAGCCAGAATTTGGCTCCAAAATATTGCTCAGGCCTCGAAATTGGGATGTTTGGTATATTTTGAAAACTGCAGGGGAGTTTGTGCAAAATGTGACTCACTGCCCTTTCAGTACTTGGCATATGTTAGGTAAAAAAATTCCTAATATCAAACTGCAAATACGTGCAGAGAGCCAGAATTTGGCTCCAAAATATGGCTCAGGCCTCGAAACTGGGATATTTGGGATATTTCGAAAACTGCAGTGTAGTTTGTTCAAAATGTGACTCCCTGCCGACTTCAGGACATGGCATATGTTGGGTATAAAAAGTCGTAATATCAATCTGCGAATACGTGCATAGAGCCAGAATTTGGCTCCAAAATATGGCTCAGGCCTAGAAAATGGGATTTTGGGATATTTTGAAAACAGCAGGGAGATTTGGAACAAATGTGACCAAGTGCCGCTTTCAGTACTTGGCATATGTTAGGTATAAAAAAGTCGCAATTTCAAACTGCAAATACGTGCAGAGAGCCAGACTTTGGCTCCAAAATATGGGTCAGGCCTCGAAATTGGGATGTTTGGGATGTTTTGAAAACTGCAGGGGAGTTTGTGCAAAATGTGACTCACTGCCGCTTTCAGGACTTGGCATATTTTGGGTATAAAAAGTCGTAATATCAAACTGCGAACATGTGCATAGAGCCAGATTTTCCCTCAAAAATATGGCTCAGGCCTCAGAATTGGGATGTTTGGGATATTTTGAAAACTGCAGGGAGATATGGGACAAATGTGACCAAGTGCCGCTTTCAGTACTTGGCATATGTTGGGTATAAAAAAGTCGCAATATTAAACTGCGAATACGTGCAGAGATGCAGAATTTGGCTCCAAAATATGGCTCAGGCTTCGAAATTGGGATATTTGGGATATTTCGAAAACTGCAGGGGAGTTTTTGCAAAATGTGACTCACTGCCGCTTTTAGGACTTGGCATATGTTGGGTAAAAAAAGTCGTAATATCAAACTGTAAATACGTGCACAGACACAGAATTTTGCTCCAAAATATGACTCAGGCCTCGAAATTGGGAAGTTTGGGATATTTTGAAAACTGCAGGGAGGTTAGGGACAAATATGACCAAACGCCGCTTTCAGTACTTTCATATGTTGGGTATAAAAAGTCGTAATTTCAAACTGCAAATACGTGCAGAGAGCCTGAATTTGGCTCCAAAATATGGCTCAGGCCTCGAAATTCGAATGTTTGGGATATTTTGAAAACTGCAGGGAGGTTTGGGACAAATGTGACCAAACGCCGCTTTCAGTACTTTGCATATGTTAGGTATAAAAAGTCGTAATTTCAAACTGCGAATACGTGCATTTGAGGCACAATTTGGCTCCAAAATACGACACAGGCCTCGAAATTGGGATGTTTGGGATATTTTAAAAATTGCTGGGGGGATTGGGACAAATGTGTCCAAACACCGAGATCAGTACTTGGCATATGTTGGGTATAAAAAAGTCGCAACTTCAAACTGCGAATAGGTGCAGAGAGCCTGAATTTGGCTAAAAAATATGGCTCAGGCCTTGAAACTGAGATATTTGGGATATTTTGAAAACTGCAGGGGAGTTTGTGCAAAAAGTGACTCATTGCCGCTTTCAGTACTCAACATATGTTGGGTATAATAAGTCGCAATTTCAAACTGTGAATACGTGCAGAGAGCCAGAATTTGGCTCTAAAATATGGCTCAGGCCTCGAAATTAGGATATTTGGGATATTTTGAAAACTGCAGGGGGGAATAGGACAAATGTGTCCAAACGCCGATTTCAGTACTTGGCATATGTTGGGTATAAAAAAGTCGCAATTTCAAACTGCGAATACGTGTAGAGATGCAGAATTTGGCTCCAAAATATGGCTCAGGCCTCGAAATTGGGATATTTGGGATATTTCAAAAACTGCAGGGGAGTTTGTGCAAAATGTGACTCACTGCCGCTTTTAGGACTTGGCATATGTTGGTAATAAAAAGTCGTAATATCAAACTGCAAATACGTGCATAGACACAGAATTTGGCTCCAAAATATGACTCAGGCCTCGAAATTGGGAAGTTTGGGACATTTTGAAAACTGCAGTGGAGTTTGGGATATATATGACCAAATGCCGCTTTCAGTACTTGGCATATGTTGGGTATAAAATATCGTAATTTCTAACTGCAAATACGTGCAGAGAGCCTCAATTTGGCTCCAAAATATGGCTCAGGCCTCGAAATTGAAATGTTTGGGATATTTTGAAAACTGCAGGGAGGTTTGGGACAAATGTGACGAAACGCCGCTTCTAGTACGTCACATATGTTGGGTATAAAAAGTCGTAATTTCAAACTGTGAATACGTGCAGAGAGGCAAAATTTGGCTCCAAAATATGGCTCACACCTCGAAATTGGGATGTTTGGGATATTTTGAAAATTGCTGGCAGGAATGGGACAAATGTGACCAAAGGCCGCTTTCAGTACTTGGCATATGTTGGGTATAAAAAAGTCGTAATTTCAAACAGCGAATACGTGCCGAGAGCCAGAATTTGGCTCCAAAATATGGCTCAGGCCTCGAAATTGAAATATTTTGTATATTTCGAAAACTGCAGGGGAGTTTTTGCAAAATGTCACTCACTGCAGCTTTCAGGACTTGGCATATGTTGTGTATAAAAAAGTCACAATTTCAAACTGCGAATACGTGCAGAGAGCCAGAATTTGGCTCCAAAATATTGCTCAGGCCTCGAAATTGGGATGTTTGGGATATTTTGAAAACTGCGGGGAGATTTGGGACAAATGTGTCCAAATTCCGCTTTTAGTACTTGGCATATGTTGGGTATAAAAAGTCGTAATTTCAAACTGCGAATACGTGCAGAGAGCCTGAATTTGGCTCCAAAATATGGCTCAGGCCTTGAAATTAGGATTTTAGCGATATTTTGAAAACTGCAGGGGAGTTTGTGCAAAATATGACTCATTGCCGCTTTCAGTACTTGGCATATGTTGGGTATAATAAGTCGCAATTTCAAACTGCGAATACATGCAGAGGGCCAGAATTTGGCTCCAAAATATGGGTCAGGCCTCGAAATATGGATGTTAGGGATATTTTGAAAACTGCAGAGGAGTTTGTGCAAAATGTGACTCACTGCCGCTTTCAGGACTTGGCATATGTTGGGTATAAAAAGTCTTAATATCAAACTGCGAATACGTGCATAGAGCCAAATTTGGCTCCAAAATATGGCTCAGGCCTCAGAATTGGGATGTTTGGCATATTTTGAAAACTGCAGGGAGGTTTGGGACAAATGTGACCAAACGCCGCTTTCAGTACTTTACATATGTTGGGTATAAAAAATAGTAATTTCAAACTGCGAATACGTGCAGAGAGCCTGAATTTGGCTCCAAAATATGGCTCAGGCCTTGAAATTGGGATGTTGTGAATATTTTGAAAACTGCAGGGGGGATTGGGACAAATGTATCCAAATGCCGATTTCAGTACTTGGCATATGTTGGGTATAAAAAGTCGTAATATCAAGCTGCAAATACGTGCATAGACACAGAATTTTGCTCCAAAATATGACTCAGGCTTCAAAATTGGGACGTTTCGGATATTTTGAAAACTGCAGGGAGGTTTGGGACATATGTGACCAAACGCCGCTTTCAGTACTTTGCATATGTTGGGTATAAAAATTCGTAATTTCAAACTGCAAATACGTGCAGAGAGCCTGAATTTGGCTCCAAAATATGGTTCAGGCCTCGAAATTCGAATGTTTGGGATATTTTGAAAACTGCAGAGTGGTTTGGGGCAAATGTGACCAAACGCCACATTCAGTCCTTGGCATATGTTGGGTATGAAAAGTCGTAATATCAAACTGCGAATACGTGCAGAGAGCCTGAATTTGGCTCAAAAATATGGCTCAGGCCTCGAAATTGGGATGTTTGGGATATTTTGAAAACTGCAGGGGGGGATTGGGACAAATGTGTCCAAACGCTGCTTTCAGTACTTGGCATATGTTGGGTATAAAAAAGTCGCAATTTCAAACTGCGAATATTTGCAGAGAGCCAGAATTTGGCTCCAAAATATGGCTCAGGCCCTCGAAACTGGGATATTTAGGATATTTCGAAAACTGCAGGGGAGTTTGTTCAAAATGTGACTCCCTGCCGCCTTCAGGACATGGCATATGTTGGGTATAAAAAGTCGTAATATCAATCTGCGAATACGTGCATAGATCCAGAATTTGGCTCCAAAATATGGCTCAGGCCTCGAAATTGGGATGTTTGGGATATTTTAAAAATTGCTGGGGGGATTGGGACAAATGTGTCCAAACGCCGAGATCAGTACTTGGCATATGTTGGGTATAAAAAAGTCGCAATTTCAAACTGGGAATAGGTGCAGATAGCCTGAATTTGGCTAAAAAATATGGCTCAGGCCTTGAAATTGAGATGTTTGGGATATTTTGAAAACTGCAGGGGAGTTTGTGCAAAAAGTGACTCATTGCCGCTTTCAGGACTTGGCATATGTTGGGTATAATAAGTCGCAATTTCAAACTGTGAATACGTGCAGAGAGCCAGAATTTGGCTCTAAAATATGGCTCAGGCCTCGAAATTGGGATATTTGGGATATTTTGAAAACTGCAGGGGAGTTTGCGCAAAATGTGACTCACTGCCGCTTTCAGGACTTGGCATAGGTTGGGTATAAAAATCATAATATCAAACTGCAAATGCGTGCATAGAGCCAGAATTTGCCTCCAAAATATGGCTCAGGCCTCTAAATTGGGTTTTTTGGGATATTTTGAAAACTGCAGTGGAGTTTGGGACAAATGTGACCAAACGCCGCTTTCAGTACTTTACATATGTTGGGTGTAAAAAGTCGTAATTTCAAACTGCGAATACGTGCAGAGAGCCTGAAATTGGCTCCAAAATATGGCTCAGGCCTCGAAATTGGGATGTTACGGATATTTTGAAAACTGCAGGGGGGATTAGGACAAATGTGTCCAAACGCTGATTTCAGTACTTGGCATATGTTGGGTATAAAAAAGTCGCAATTTCAAACTGCGAATACGTGCAGAGATGCAGAATTTGGCTCCAAAATATGGCTCAGGCCTCGAAATTGAGATATTTGGGATATTTCAAAAACTGCAGGGGAGTTTGTGCAAAATGTGACTCACTGCCTCTTTTAGGACTTAGCATATGTTGGGAATAAAAAGTCGTAATATCAAACTGCAAATACGTGCATAGACACAGAATTTGGCTCCAAAATATGACTCAGGCCTCGAAATTGGGAAGTTTGGGATATTTTGAAAACTGCATTGGAGTTTGGGATATATATGACCAAACGCCGCTTTCAGTACTTGGCATATGTTGGGTATAAAATGTCGTAATTTCTAACTGCAAATACGTGCAGAGAGCCTGAATTTGGCTCCAAAATATGGCTCACGCCTCGAAATTGGGATGTTTGGGATATTTTGAAAACTGCAGGGAAGTTTGGGACAAATGTGACGAAACGCCGCTTCTAGTACGTCGCATATGTTGGGTATAAAAAGTCGTAATTTCAAACTGTGAATACGTGCAGAGAGGCAGAATTTGGCTCCAAAATATGGCTCACACCTCGAAATTGTGATGTTTGGGATATTTTGAAAATTGCTGGCGGGAATGGGACAAATGTGACCAAACGCCGCTTTCAGTACTTGGCATATGTTGGGTATAAAAAATTCGTAATTTCAAACAGCGAATACGTGCCGAGAGCCAGAATTTGGCTCCAAAATATGGCTCAGGCCTCGAAATTGAAATATTTTGTATATTTCGAAAACTGAAGGGGAGTTTTTGCAAAAGTCACTCACTGCAGCTTTCAGGACTTGGCATATGTTGTATATAAAAAAGTCACAATTTCAAACTGTGAATACGTGCAGAGACCCAGAATTTGGCTCCAAAATATGGCTCAGGCCTCGAAATTGGGATGTTTGGGATGTTTTGAAAACTGCAGGGAGGTTTGGGACAAATGTGTCCAAATGTCGCTTTCAGTACTTGTCATATGTTGGGTATAAAAAGTCGTAATTTCAAACTGCGAATACGTGCAGAGAGCCTGAATTTTGCTCCAAAATATGGCTCAGGCCTTGAAATTAGGATTTTAGCGATATTTTGAAAACTGCAGGGGAGTTTGTGCAGGCTTCTTTTGGCAAGGGCAAGAGCGTGTCTTTTGATTGATTGATTGATTGATAAAGATTAAGCCGCCCAAGAGGTGGCACGGGCATGAATAGCCCGTAAGTGGTACAATTTTTTTTTTCTCATTATTCTGTGGTTGCATTTTAACCATCAAGCTGTTATCGTGGGGGAGGATACTGCTTCACAGTCTTTATGAGGGTGTCCAGCTGCTGGACACCTTTGTTGACCAGGAGAGTGGCTGTGGCTGTGTTGATGGCTTCAGGGTGGCCACTGCATGATTCAGGAACTCTTAAAGCTCTTCTAAGGTCATTGGTTGCTTCACATTCCAGAAGATAGTGAAGTAATGGCTTTTCTGTGACAGTTTGGCAGAAGATGCACTCTCTCTGTCGGGGTTCACCAATCTCCCAGTTGCATCTGTAACCTAGACGTAGTCTATATAACCTAACTGCTATTTCCCTGTGGATTCCTTTTGGGATATTTAACCTTTCTAATTTGGTTGCCTGAAGATACCATGTTGCAGATGGCGAACCTTCAGCTATCCTCTGGTGCAGGAAGGCTTTGTTGAGATGTGAGAGTTTTTTGGTGATGATGTTTTTTATGTTCTCTAGGCTGGGTTGAATTGTTTAATGTATCACTGGATGACGAGTTGCCAATTTAGCAATTTCATCAGCTTTTTCATTTAATGGGATTCCAATATGGGATGGGATCCAGTTTAAAGTTATGTTGAGGCCTTTGCCTTTAGCGACTGCTCCTTGATACAAAATGGTGGTAATTATTTCCACATTATCTTTCCACTGTTTTTGTCCTAGTATTTGAAGTGCAGCTTTTGAGTCTGTGTGTATGATTGCATTTTGAGTGTTTTGTGCAATCAGTCTTTTGATTTCCTTATCCACAAATTTAGGACAGTCCAGTTAGTCAGGTGCTGTCACAGTGAGAGGTTGTGTTAGCTGTAGCTCCGATTATAGTAATATTATTACAGCAATAATGGAAGGATTAGTGAAGGAACTGGTGAATTTCATGGGTGACTTTAATGTTAGCGGAATAAACTGGTTGAACAAAACAGGGAATAGTGAAGCAGAAGATTTTCTAGAATTAATTGACGATTGCTTTCTTACGCAACACATTAAGGAACCAACACGGGAAAATAATATTTTAGATTTAGTGTTAACTAACAGGGAAACGCAAATTAATGACATCGAAATAGGGAGTGAGCTAGGGAGCAGTGATCACAAAGAAATCAGATTTAGCATAGAATGGAATAGACCAGTAGGAGAAAATTCTGTTAAAGTGCCAGATTTTCGAAAAGCTGATTTTAATAGCCTAAGAAATTTTTTGGGTCAAATTGATTGGAAAGTCTTGGGTATGGGGTGTGGGCCGGTCTTGGAGCGAGACATGAACCCAGCGATAGGTGACTTAAATGGGGATTTCGATGTGGATTCAATATATAACTTATTTAAGAATATTCTAAACAAAGCACAGGAACGTAGTATACCATACAAATTGAATAGATCGAATACTAATGACCCAAAGTGGATAACAAAGAATTTGAAGAACCTTATAGGTAAAAAGAGAGCTTGGTACAAAAGGATTAAAAATGGGGAGGTCACTTTAGAACAGGAATTCGTACAACTGGTTAGAAATGTTAAAAAAGAGATAAGGAAAGCAAAAAGAAACTATGAAGTTCGCATAGCAGGGCAAACAAAGACAAATCCTAAAGGGTTTTTTCAGTTATATCGTACTAAGACTAGGGAAAGGATAGGTCCATTAAAAACTGAGACAGGTCAAATAACAGATAGTGATGAAGAGATGAGTAGTATTTTTAATAAATATTTTGTATCTGTATTTACTAAAGAGGAACTTAACAATATGCCTTCAGCCGAACAAGTCTATGTGGGTGGGGACGAGGACAGGTTGACGAGTTTAGCAGTTACCAGGGAGGATGTTCTTAAACAAATAGTAAAACTCAAACCAAACAAATCCCCAGGGCCGGATGAAGTGTTTGCCAGGGTGCTTAAAGAATGCAAAGAGGAGCTTTGTGACCCACTGTCAACCATATTTAATAAATCAATAGAGTCAGGCAGAGTGCCAGAGTTTTGGAAAGTTGCTAATGTGATACCAGTTTTTAAGAAAGGAGATAGATCACTTGCGTCTAACTATCGACCAATTAGCCTAACGTCTATTGTGGGAAAGTTACTCGAATCTATAATAGCAAATAAAATTCGTCTTCATCTTGAAAAACATAAATTAATAATTGAGTCGCAACATGGTTTTATAAATGGCCGTTCATGTTTAACAAATTTGTTATCTTTTTATTCTAGCATTGTTGAGGCAGTTGATAGTGGTAAGGATTGCGATGTTGTATACCTTGACTTTAGCAAAGCTTTTGATACAGTGCCACATGAAAGACTGATTAAAAAAATAGAGTCTCATGGTATTGGGGGTGCTATATTAAGCTGGATTAGGGCATGGCTATACCAAAGGAAACAGAGAGTTAGTATAAATGGAATCAAGTCAGAGTGGGAAAATGTTGTAAGTGGAGTGCCTCAAGGCTCTGTCCTGGGACCTCTGTTGTTTATAATATATATAAATGATTTAGATTCAGGTTTGAGTAGCAACATTTGCAAATTTGCCGATGATACGAAAATCGGTAGGGAAATTAATTCGGAGGAGGACTCACTATCACTTCAAGTTGATCTGGATAGGGTTTTGAAATGGTCAAAGGATTGGCAGATGCAGTTTAATGCTGATAAATGTAAAGTTCTGAGGTTAGGTAATGATGATAGAGTTACAAGATACGAGCTAGATGGTGTTGTGATTGCGAAGTCGGATTGCGAAAGGGATCTGGGAGTTATGATTAGTAAGAATTTAAAACAAAAGGATCAATGCATAAATGTTCGTAATAAGGCAAATCGGACACTTGGATTTATTAATCGCAGCGTTAGTAACAAGACACCTGGTGTGGTTCTCAAGCTATATCTTGCTCTAGTTAGGCCCCATTTAGATTATGCAGTTCAGTTTTGGTCGCCATATTATAGAATGGATATAAATTCACTTGAACGAGTCCAGCGTAGGATGACTAAGTTAATTCCCCAAATTAGAAATCTTTCATATGAAGAAAGATTAACAAAGCTTAAGTTGCATTCACTGGAAAGGCGAAGAGTTAGGGGTGACATGATAGAGGTTTACAAGTGGATGAATGGACATAACCGGGGAGATATTAATAGGGTATTAAAAGTATCAACACAGGACAGAACACGAAACAATGGGTATAAATTGGATAAGTTTAGATTTAGGAAAGACTTGGGTAAATACTGGTTCAGTAACAGGGTTGTTGATTTGTGGAACCAATTGCCGCGTAACATTGTGGAGGTGGGGTCCCTCGATTGTTTCAAGCACGGGTTGGACAAGTATATGAGTGGGATTGGGTGGTTATAGAATAGGAGCTGCCTCGTATGGGCCAATAGGCCTTCTGCAGTTACCTTTGTTCTTATGTTTCAAGCATTCCACGTTTCAAGCGCGGGTTGGACAAGTATATGAGTGGGATTGGGCGGTTATAGATAGGAGCTGCCTCGTATGGGCCAATAGGCCTTCTGCAGTTACCTTTGTTCTTATGTTGGACATGTATATGAGTGGGATTGGGTGGGTTATAAATAGGAGCTGCCTCGAATGGGCCAATAGGCCTTCTGCAGTTGCCTTTGTTCTTCTATTTAGATTATGCAGTTCAGTTATGGTCGCTGTACTATAGAATGGATATATATTCACTTGAACGTGTCCAGCGTTGGATGACTAATTTAATTCCCCAAATTAGAAATCTTTCATACCAAGAAAGATTAACAAAGCTTAAATTGCATTCACTGGAAAGGCGAAGAGTTAGGGGTGACATGATAGAGGTTTACAAGTGGATGAATGGACATAACTAAAGGGATATGAATAGCTTATTAACAGCATCAATACAATACAGAACACGAAACAATGGAAACTTTTCAATTGCAAAATTTAGATTTAGGAAAGACTTGGGTAAATACTGGTTCAGTAACAGGGTTGTTGATTTGTGGAACCAATTGCCGCGTAACGTGGTGGAGGTGGGGTCCCATGATTGTTTCAAGCGTGGGTTGGACATGTATATGAGTGGGATTGGGTGGTAATAAATAGGAGCTGCCTCGTATGGGCCAATAGGCCTACTGCAGATATCTTTGTTCTTTGTTCTATGTTAAATACTGGTTTGGTTGTTGATTTGTGGAACCAATTGCCGCATAACGTGGTAGAGATGGGGTCCCTCGATTGTTTTAAATGTGGGTTGGACAAGTATATGAGTGGGATTGGGTGGTTTTAAATAGGAGCTGCCTCGTATGGGCCAATAGGCCTTCTGCAGTTGCCTTTGTTCTTATGTTCTTAACAAGACAGGAACGTTGTCGCTTCTCAGTCTTCTGAGTTGTGGTTTGGTCAACATTTTTTTGTGTTTATAAATCTATGAGAGTAAATAATACGATGTCCACAAACTTAATTGATTGACGAGGATGGAGTTCAATTTACAGAGTATTGGGGATGGAATTTCTGAGATAAATGTAGCTTCCACGATTAGATTGATGAGAGGCGAGGGAAGGTAATGAAATAATCCTCACAGTTTAAAAGGCGGGAAGAAATTAACAATATATTTTAAAATATAATAAGAGATGATACATGAGAGCCTATGCTTTAATGTTACAAAATATGATTTCTTGCAATAATGTGTTGCATTACCTGAGAAACAACACCATGGAAGGAATGCAACGCAGGTATAGTGTGTGCTCCATTGCAAAATAAAAAGAACATGTATGAGATAATGCAGTATTTTTTAAATGTATAATTATAAAATACCTCAATTAAAGACTATGCATTTTTATTGAGATGGATCTATTGGTGAGGACGGAAAAGCAAGATAGTTGGTATCTTGAGTAGGGAATACACTGACAACTTTAAGTTGTATTAGCGGGCTAAACATAAGTAGTAAATAGTGGTAGAGATGCAAGTTTTTTATTGATAGTAGAAGATTGTTGCAGTCATTAAATAACAGAAAATCAGTATGTCAGCACATTATGTACGAGTCTAGAGACAACATTTAGAAACTAACAACAAAAGGTATAACGTAAGATTTTTGTGTCTCCTTTCACATGTGGCAAAATTGTTATATTAGGCAATATATGAGACTGCAAAGAGGGTAACAGAGAAAAGCTCTTTTCCATGTTATAGATATCAAATAACTTTTAACAAATTAAGACAAGAATTACGCTGATCGAAGAGGATATAGAAAAGGTCAAGAGAATATTAATTGCGGACCGTAGTTCACATTATGGGAACATAAGAACAAAGGCAACTGCAGAAGGCCTATTGGCCCATACGAGGCAACTCCTATTAATAATCTCCCAATCCCACTCATATTCATGTCCAACCCACGCTTGAAACAATCGAGGGACCCCACCTCCACCACGTTACACAGGAATTGGTTCCACAAATCAACAACCCTGTTACTGAACCAGGATTTACCCGTCTTTCCTAAATCTAAACTTACGCAATTTATACCCATTGCAGGCGATGAGTCACAATAACGTGGCTGAAGTATGTTGACCAGACCACACACTAGAAATTGAAGGGACGACGACGTTTCGGTCCGTCCTGGACCATTCTCAAGTCGATTGTGATGAGGACAGGTAGGGACAGGCATTAAATAGGCAAGAGAGAGCTGAGAATGGTCCAGGACGGTCCGAAACGTCGTCGTCCCTTCAATTTCTAGTGTGTGGTCTGGTCAACATTTATACCCATTGTTTCGTGTTCTGTCTTGTGTTGATACCTTTAATACCCTATTAATATCCCTTTTGTTGTGTCCATTCGTTCACTTGTAAACCTCTATCATGGGAGGTGGGGAAGTCTACACGACTCAGTTTACATGAGATTATGATTAGGATATAAACTTTAAATATTACAGATAATATATATATATATGAGAATGCCGGGTGGGGCCGGCGGTGGGGTGGTTCAAATAGCCTCGGCTATCACCTCATTATGTCCGGTCGTGATGGTCAAGTGGATTAAGGCGTCTTGTACATACCAGTTGCGTGGCTCCTGGGAGTATGGGTTCGAGTCACTTCTGGGGTGTGAGTTTTCAGTTGCATATTGTCCTGGGGACCATTCAGGCTTGTTCGCATATATATATATATATGCATATATATATATATATATATATATATATGCATATATATATATATATATATATGCATATATATATATATATATATATATATATATATATATATATATATATATATATATATATATATATATAATATACTATATATAGTCGGTCAGGTGAAGTCACAGTGAGAGGTTGTGTTAACCGGAGCTCCTGAGTGTTGTTATATTATCATTGCAATATGGAAGTTGTAGTTAAGGACCTGGTGACTCTAGTGGGAGCCCTGAGGACAGAGTTGGACTTTCTGCGGGAGGAGGTGCGTCAGCTGAAAGAACAACGAGAAGTAACGAAGGAGGAGACCAGCAGTAAAGGGACCTCGTCTTGGAGAGTTGTGAAAGACAGGGGCCTTAAGAAGACTTTGATAAAGCCGCCTTCAAACGCCATAGCAACTTCTAATTCATTTGACGTTTTGGAGGACGAGTGCTGTGGAGAGACTGTGGATCGCGCAAAAGGGAAAGCAACGAAGAGAAAGGAAGCGCAGGCCCCTCAGAAAGTAAAGGAAGTACCTAAGCAAACATTAGTTGTGGGAGATTCCCAGATAAGGTATTTGGATAGAACGTTTTGTGCTAGAGATAGGGGGAACAGGTTAAGGGTTTGCTATCCCGGAGCTGGCATTGGTGATATTATAAACAACATGAATGATATTATGGCTGGGAATGGGAACAATCCCATTATTTGCATTAGCGTGGGAGGAAATGATGTTGGTCGAGTTAGGAGTGAGGAACTGATTCAGAGGTATAAAACAGCCATAGAGTTAGTTAGGAGCAAGGGAGGAATCCCGATCATATGTGGCATTCTTCCAAGAAAGGGAGTGGGAAATGAATGGATATCGAGGGCACTTGGTGTCAATTGCCGGCTGGAAAGATATTGCAAATCAAATGCAATATCTTTCATAGACAACTGGGAACACTTCTATGGAAGAAATGAAATGTATGCTCGTGATGGGGTGCATCTATCGAGAGCTGGGGTTGTTGCTGTTGCGAACTCGTTAGAAGAAGTGGTTAGAGGTGTTTGTTTGGGTTTAAACTGTTAGTAGATAGAGGTATGGGAATTGATTTGGAGGAAGGAGGTAATAAAAGTATGTGTTTGTGGGAGAAAGGAATTGGCAAAACGATCAGGGAAAGAGAGGGTCCGCAAAATAACAATTCACTTAGGGTATATTACACTAACAGTAGAAGTCTAAGAAATAAAATTAACGAATTAAATGCTCTTGTCTGCACAGAAAAAATAGATATTATTGCACTTACCGAAACGTGGATGAATGTAGAAAATAGAGAACTATTAGCTGAATATCAAATATATGGATTTAAACTATTTCACACAGATAGATATATTAGACGAGGAGGTGGAGTAGCCATATATGTTAGGGACAATTTGAAATGTAGTCTCAAAGAGGGAATCAAAACAGAGCCACACACAGAAACTATTTGGATTGAATTAAACGAAAAAGCTAATAATATTATAATAGGAGTAATATATAGGCCACCAAATTTAGACAGAATGGAAGCAAAGCATCTATGGGATGAAATATCTAGAGCATCTAGATCTAACAGTATTTATGTCATGGGTGACTTTAATTTTAGCGGAATAAACTGGTTGAACAAAACAGGGAATAGTGAAGCAGAAGATTTTCTAGAATTAATTGACGATTGCTTTCTTACGCAACACATTAAGGAACCAACACGGGAAAATAATATTTTAGATTTAGTGTTAACTAACAGGGAAACGCAAATTAATGACATCGAAATAGGGAGTGAGCTAGGGAGCAGTGATCACAAAGAAATCAGATTTAGCATAGAATGGAATAGACCAGTAGGAGAAAATTCTGTTAAAGTGCCAGATTTTCGAAAAGCTGATTTTAATAGCCTAAGAAATTTTTTGGGTCAAATTGATTGGAAAGTCTTGGGTATGGGGTGTGGGCCGGTCTTGGAGCGAGACATGAACCCAGCGATAGGTGACTTAAATGGGGATTTCGATGTGGATTCAATATATAACTTATTTAAGAATATTCTAAACAAAGCACAGGAACGTAGTATACCATACAAATTGAATAGATCGAATACTAATGACCCAAAGTGGATAACAAAGAATTTGAAGAACCTTATAGGTAAAAAGAGAGCTTGGTACAAAAGGATTAAAAATGGGGAGGTCACTTTAGAACAGGAATTCGTACAACTGGTTAGAAATGTTAAAAAAGAGATAAGGAAAGCAAAAAGAAACTATGAAGTTCGCATAGCAGGGCAAACAAAGACAAATCCTAAAGGGTTTTTTCAGTTATATCGTACTAAGACTAGGGAAAGGATAGGTCCATTAAAAACTGAGACAGGTCAAATAACAGATAGTGATGAAGAGATGAGTAGTATTTTTAATAAATATTTTGTATCTGTATTTACTAAAGAGGAACTTAACAATATGCCTTCAGCCGAACAAGTCTATGTGGGTGGGGACGAGGACAGGTTGACGAGTTTAGCAGTTACCAGGGAGGATGTTCTTAAACAAATAGTAAAACTCAAACCAAACAAATCCCCAGGGCCGGATGAAGTGTTTGCCAGGGTGCTTAAAGAATGCAAAGAGGAGCTTTGTGACCCACTGTCAACCATATTTAATAAATCAATAGAGTCAGGCAGAGTGCCAGAGTTTTGGAAAGTTGCTAATGTGATACCAGTTTTTAAGAAAGGAGATAGATCACTTGCGTCTAACTATCGACCAATTAGCCTAACGTCTATTGTGGGAAAGTTACTCGAATCTATAATAGCAAATAAAATTCGTCTTCATCTTGAAAAACATAAATTAATAATTGAGTCGCAACATGGTTTTATAAATGGCCGTTCATGTTTAACAAATTTGTTATCTTTTTATTCTAGCATTGTTGAGGCAGTTGATAGTGGTAAGGATTGCGATGTTGTATACCTTGACTTTAGCAAAGCTTTTGATACAGTGCCACATGAAAGACTGATTAAAAAGATAGAGTCTCATGGTATTGGGGGTGCTATATTAAGCTGGATTAGGGCATGGCTATACCAAAGGAAACAGAGAGTTAGTATAAATGGAATCAAGTCAGAGTGGGAAAATGTTGTAAGTGGAGTGCCTCAAGGCTCTGTCCTGGGACCTCTGTTGTTTATAATATATATAAATGATTTAGATTCAGGTTTGAGTAGCAACATTTGCAAATTTGCCGATGATACGAAAATCGGTAGGGAAATTAATTCGGAGGAGGACTCACTATCACTTCAAGTTGATCTGGATAGGGTTTTGAAATGGTCAAAGGATTGGCAGATGCAGTTTAATGCTGATAAATGTAAAGTTCTGAGGTTAGGTAATGATGATAGAGTTACAAGATACGAGCTAGATGGTGTTGTGATTGCGAAGTCGGATTGCGAAAGGGATCTGGGAGTTATGATTAGTAAGAATTTAAAACAAAAGGATCAATGCATAAATGTTCGTAATAAGGCAAATCGGACACTTGGATTTATTAATCGCAGCGTTAGTAACAAGACACCTGGTGTGGTTCTCAAGCTATATCTTGCTCTAGTTAGGCCCCATTTAGATTATGCAGTTCAGTTTTGGTCGCCATATTATAGAATGGATATAAATTCACTTGAACGTGTCCAGCGTAGGATGACTAAGTTAATTCCCCAAATTAGAAATCTTTCATATGAAGAAAGATTAACAAAGCTTAAGTTGCATTCACTGGAAAGGCGAAGAGTTAGGGGTGACATGATAGAGGTTTACAAGTGGATGAATGGACATAACCGGGGAGATATTAATAGGGTATTAAAAGTATCAACACAGGACAGAACACGAAACAATGGGTATAAATTGGATAAGTTTAGATTTAGGAAAGACTTGGGTAAATACTGGTTCAGTAACAGGGTTGTTGATTTGTGGAACCAATTGCCGCGTAACATTGTGGAGGTGGGGTCCCTCGATTGTTTCAAGCACGGGTTGGACAAGTATATGAGTGGGATTGGGTGGTTATAGAATAGGAGCTGCCTCGTATGGGCCAATAGGCCTTCTGCAGTTACCTTTGTTCTTATGTTTCAAGCATTCCACGTTTCAAGCGCGGGTTGGACAAGTATATGAGTGGGATTGGGCGGTTATAGATAGGAGCTGCCTCGTATGGGCCAATAGGCCTTCTGCAGTTACCTTTGTTCTTATGTTGGACATGTATATGAGTGGGATTGGGTGGGTTATAAATAGGAGCTGCCTGGAATGGGCCAATAGGCCTTCTGCAGTTGCCTTTGTTCTTCTATTTAGATTATGCAGTTCAGTTATGGTCGCTGTACTATAGAATGGATATATATTCACTTGAACGTGTCCAGCGTTGGATGACTAATTTAATTCCCCAAATTAGAAATCTTTCATACCAAGAAAGATTAACAAAGCTTAAATTGCATTCACTGGAAAGGCGAAGAGTTAGGGGTGACATGATAGAGGTTTACAAGTGGATGAATGGACATAACTAAAGGGATATGAATAGCTTATTAACAGCATCAATACAATACAGAACACGAAACAATGGAAACTTTTCAATTGCAAAATTTAGATTTAGGAAAGACTTGGGTAAATACTGGTTCAGTAACAGGGTTGTTGATTTGTGGAACCAATTGCCGCGTAACGTGGTGGAGGTGGGGTCCCATGATTGTTTCAAGCGTGGGTTGGACATGTATATGAGTGGGATTGGGTGGTAATAAATAGGAGCTGCCTCGTATGGGCCAATAGGCCTACTGCAGATATCTTTGTTCTTTGTTCTATGTTAAATACTGGTTTGGTTGTTGATTTGTGGAACCAATTGCCGCATAACGTGGTAGAGATGGGGTCCCTCGATTGTTTTAAATGTGGGTTGGACAAGTATATGAGTGGGATTGGGTGGTTTTAAATAGGAGCTGCCTCGTATGGGCCAATAGGCCTTCTGCAGTTGCCTTTGTTCTTATGTTCTTAACAAGACAGGAACGTTGTCGCTTCTCAGTCTTCTGAGTTGTGGTTTGGTCAACATTTTTTTGTGTTTATAAATCTATGAGAGTAAATAATACGATGTCCACAAACTTAATTGATTGACGAGGATGGAGTTCAATTTACAGAGTATTGGGGATGGAATTTCTGAGATAAATGTAGCTTCCACGATTAGATTGATGAGAGGCGAGGGAAGGTAATGAAATAATCCTCACAGTTTAAAAGGCGGGAAGAAATTAACAATATATTTTAAAATATAATAAGAGATGATACATGAGAGCCTATGCTTTAATGTTACAAAATATGATTTCTTGCAATAATGTGTTGCATTACCTGAGAAACAACACCATGGAAGGAATGCAACGCAGGTATAGTGTGTGCTCCATTGCAAAATAAAAAGAACATGTATGAGATAATGCAGTATTTTTTAAATGTATAATTATAAAATACCTCAATTAAAGACTATGCATTTTTATTGAGATGGATCTATTGGTGAGGACGGAAAAGCAAGATAGTTGGTATCTTGAGTAGGGAATACACTGACAACTTTAAGTTGTATTAGCGGGCTAAACATAAGTAGTAAATAGTGGTAGAGATGCAAGTTTTTTATTGATAGTAGAAGATTGTTGCAGTCATTAAATAACAGAAAATCAGTATGTCAGCACATTATGTACGAGTCTAGAGACAACATTTAGAAACTAACAACAAAAGGTATAACGTAAGATTTTTGTGTCTCCTTTCACATGTGGCAAAATTGTTATATTAGGCAATATATGAGACTGCAAAGAGGGTAACAGAGAAAAGCTCTTTTCCATGTTATAGATATCAAATAACTTTTAACAAATTAAGACAAGAATTACGCTGATCGAAGAGGATATAGAAAAGGTCAAGAGAATATTAATTGCGGACCGTAGTTCACATTATGGGAACATAAGAACAAAGGCAACTGCAGAAGGCCTATTGGCCCATACGAGGCAACTCCTATTAATAATCTCCCAATCCCACTCATATTCATGTCCAACCCACGCTTGAAACAATCGAGGGACCCCACCTCCACCACGTTACACAGGAATTGGTTCCACAAATCAACAACCCTGTTACTGAACCAGGATTTACCCGTCTTTCCTAAATCTAAACTTACGCAATTTATACCCATTGCAGGCGATGAGTCACAATAACGTGGCTGAAGTATGTTGACCAGACCACACACTAGAAATTGAAGGGACGACGACGTTTCGGTCCGTCCTGGACCATTCTCAAGTCGATTGTGATGAGGACAGGTAGGGACAGGCATTAAATAGGCAAGAGAGAGCTGAGAATGGTCCAGGACGGTCCGAAACGTCGTCGTCCCTTCAATTTCTAGTGTGTGGTCTGGTCAACATTTATACCCATTGTTTCGTGTTCTGTCTTGTGTTGATACCTTTAATACCCTATTAATATCCCTTTTGTTGTGTCCATTCGTTCACTTGTAAACCTCTATCATGGGAGGTGGGGAAGTCTACACGACTCAGTTTACATGAGATTATGATTAGGATATAAACTTTAAATATTACAGATAATATATATATATATGAGAATGCCGGGTGGGGCCGGCGGTGGGGTGGTTCAAATAGCCTCGGCTATCACCTCATTATGTCCGGTCGTGATGGTCAAGTGGATTAAGGCGTCTTGTACATACCAGTTGCGTGGCTCCTGGGAGTATGGGTTCGAGTCACTTCTGGGGTGTGAGTTTTCAGTTGCATATTGTCCTGGGGACCATTCAGGCTTGTTCGCATATATATATATATGCATATATATATATATATATATATATATATGCATATATATATATATATATATATGCATATATATATATATATATATATATATATATATATATATATATATATATATATATATATATATATATAATATACTATATATAGTCGGTCAGGTGAAGTCACAGTGAGAGGTTGTGTTAACCGGAGCTCCTGAGTGTTGTTATATTATCATTGCAATATGGAAGTTGTAGTTAAGGACCTGGTGACTCTAGTGGGAGCCCTGAGGACAGAGTTGGACTTTCTGCGGGAGGAGGTGCGTCAGCTGAAAGAACAACGAGAAGTAACGAAGGAGGAGACCAGCAGTAAAGGGACCTCGTCTTGGAGAGTTGTGAAAGACAGGGGCCTTAAGAAGACTTTGATAAAGCCGCCTTCAAACGCCATAGCAACTTCTAATTCATTTGACGTTTTGGAGGACGAGTGCTGTGGAGAGACTGTGGATCGCGCAAAAGGGAAAGCAACGAAGAGAAAGGAAGCGCAGGCCCCTCAGAAAGTAAAGGAAGTACCTAAGCAAACATTAGTTGTGGGAGATTCCCAGATAAGGTATTTGGATAGAACGTTTTGTGCTAGAGATAGGGGGAACAGGTTAAGGGTTTGCTATCCCGGAGCTGGCATTGGTGATATTATAAACAACATGAATGATATTATGGCTGGGAATGGGAACAATCCCATTATTTGCATTAGCGTGGGAGGAAATGATGTTGGTCGAGTTAGGAGTGAGGAACTGATTCAGAGGTATAAAACAGCCATAGAGTTAGTTAGGAGCAAGGGAGGAATCCCGATCATAT
This sequence comes from Procambarus clarkii, assembly GCF_040958095.1. Lineage (NCBI taxonomy): Eukaryota > Metazoa > Arthropoda > Malacostraca > Decapoda > Cambaridae > Procambarus > Procambarus clarkii. The sequence goes on from NC_091207.1 coordinate 7,051,814, forward strand.
GTGGCATTCTTCCAAGAAAGGGAGTGGGAAATGAATGGATATCGAGGGCACTTGGTGTCAATTGCCGGCTGGAAAGATATTGCAAATCAAATGCAATATCTTTCATAGACAACTGGGAACACTTCTATGGAAGAAATGAAATGTATGCTCGTGATGGGGTGCATCTATCGAGAGCTGGGGTTGTTGCTGTTGCGAACTCGTTAGAAGAAGTGGTTAGAGGTGTTTGTTTGGGTTTAAACTGTTAGTAGATAGAGGTATGGGAATTGATTTGGAGGAAGGAGGTAATAAAAGTATGTGTTTGTGGGAGAAAGGAATTGGCAAAACGATCAGGGAAAGAGAGGGTCCGCAAAATAACAATTCACTTAGGGTATATTACACTAACAGTAGAAGTCTAAGAAATAAAATTAACGAATTAAATGCTCTTGTCTGCACAGAAAAAATAGATATTATTGCACTTACCGAAACGTGGATGAATGTAGAAAATAGAGAACTATTAGCTGAATATCAAATATATGGATTTAAACTATTTCACACAGATAGATATATTAGACGAGGAGGTGGAGTAGCCATATATGTTAGGGACAATTTGAAATGTAGTCTCAAAGAGGGAATCAAAACAGAGCCACACACAGAAACTATTTGGATTGAATTAAACGAAAAAGCTAATAATATTATAATAGGAGTAATATATAGGCCACCAAATTTAGACAGAATGGAAGCAAAGCATCTATGGGATGAAATATCTAGAGCATCTAGATCTAACAGTATTTATGTCATGGGTGACTTTAATTTTAGCGGAATAAACTGGTTGAACAAAACAGGGAATAGTGAAGCAGAAGATTTTCTAGAATTAATTGACGATTGCTTTCTTACGCAACACATTAAGGAACCAACACGGGAAAATAATATTTTAGATTTAGTGTTAACTAACAGGGAAACGCAAATTAATGACATCGAAATAGGGAGTGAGCTAGGGAGCAGTGATCACAAAGAAATCAGATTTAGCATAGAATGGAATAGACCAGTAGGAGAAAATTCTGTTAAAGTGCCAGATTTTCGAAAAGCTGATTTTAATAGCCTAAGAAATTTTTTGGGTCAAATTGATTGGAAAGTCTTGGGTATGGGGTGTGGGCCGGTCTTGGAGCGAGACATGAACCCAGCGATAGGTGACTTAAATGGGGATTTCGATGTGGATTCAATATATAACTTATTTAAGAATATTCTAAACAAAGCACAGGAACGTAGTATACCATACAAATTGAATAGATCGAATACTAATGACCCAAAGTGGATAACAAAGAATTTGAAGAACCTTATAGGTAAAAAGAGAGCTTGGTACAAAAGGATTAAAAATGGGGAGGTCACTTTAGAACAGGAATTCGTACAACTGGTTAGAAATGTTAAAAAAGAGATAAGGAAAGCAAAAAGAAACTATGAAGTTCGCATAGCAGGGCAAACAAAGACAAATCCTAAAGGGTTTTTTCAGTTATATCGTACTAAGACTAGGGAAAGGATAGGTCCATTAAAAACTGAGACAGGTCAAATAACAGATAGTGATGAAGAGATGAGTAGTATTTTTAATAAATATTTTGTATCTGTATTTACTAAAGAGGAACTTAACAATATGCCTTCAGCCGAACAAGTCTATGTGGGTGGGGACGAGGACAGGTTGACGAGTTTAGCAGTTACCAGGGAGGATGTTCTTAAACAAATAGTAAAACTCAAACCAAACAAATCCCCAGGGCCGGATGAAGTGTTTGCCAGGGTGCTTAAAGAATGCAAAGAGGAGCTTTGTGACCCACTGTCAACCATATTTAATAAATCAATAGAGTCAGGCAGAGTGCCAGAGTTTTGGAAAGTTGCTAATGTGATACCAGTTTTTAAGAAAGGAGATAGATCACTTGCGTCTAACTATCGACCAATTAGCCTAACGTCTATTGTGGGAAAGTTACTCGAATCTATAATAGCAAATAAAATTCGTCTTCATCTTGAAAAACATAAATTAATAATTGAGTCGCAACATGGTTTTATAAATGGCCGTTCATGTTTAACAAATTTGTTATCTTTTTATTCTAGCATTGTTGAGGCAGTTGATAGTGGTAAGGATTGCGATGTTGTATACCTTGACTTTAGCAAAGCTTTTGATACAGTGCCACATGAAAGACTGATTAAAAAGATAGAGTCTCATGGTATTGGGGGTGCTATATTAAGCTGGATTAGGGCATGGCTATACCAAAGGAAACAGAGAGTTAGTATAAATGGAATCAAGTCAGAGTGGGAAAATGTTGTAAGTGGAGTGCCTCAAGGCTCTGTCCTGGGACCTCTGTTGTTTATAATATATATAAATGATTTAGATTCAGGTTTGAGTAGCAACATTTGCAAATTTGCCGATGATACGAAAATCGGTAGGGAAATTAATTCGGAGGAGGACTCACTATCACTTCAAGTTGATCTGGATAGGGTTTTGAAATGGTCAAAGGATTGGCAGATGCAGTTTAATGCTGATAAATGTAAAGTTCTGAGGTTAGGTAATGATGATAGAGTTACAAGATACGAGCTAGATGGTGTTGTGATTGCGAAGTCGGATTGCGAAAGGGATCTGGGAGTTATGATTAGTAAGAATTTAAAACAAAAGGATCAATGCATAAATGTTCGTAATAAGGCAAATCGGACACTTGGATTTATTAATCGCAGCGTTAGTAACAAGACACCTGGTGTGGTTCTCAAGCTATATCTTGCTCTAGTTAGGCCCCATTTAGATTATGCAGTTCAGTTTTGGTCGCCATATTATAGAATGGATATAAATTCACTTGAACGTGTCCAGCGTAGGATGACTAAGTTAATTCCCCAAATTAGAAATCTTTCATATGAAGAAAGATTAACAAAGCTTAAGTTGCATTCACTGGAAAGGCGAAGAGTTAGGGGTGACATGATAGAGGTTTACAAGTGGATGAATGGACATAACCGGGGAGATATTAATAGGGTATTAAAAGTATCAACACAGGACAGAACACGAAACAATGGGTATAAATTGGATAAGTTTAGATTTAGGAAAGACTTGGGTAAATACTGGTTCAGTAACAGGGTTGTTGATTTGTGGAACCAATTGCCGCGTAACATTGTGGAGGTGGGGTCCCTCGATTGTTTCAAGCACGGGTTGGACAAGTATATGAGTGGGATTGGGTGGTTATAGAATAGGAGCTGCCTCGTATGGGCCAATAGGCCTTCTGCAGTTACCTTTGTTCTTATGTTTCAAGCATTCCACGTTTCAAGCGCGGGTTGGACAAGTATATGAGTGGGATTGGGCGGTTATAGATAGGAGCTGCCTCGTATGGGCCAATAGGCCTTCTGCAGTTACCTTTGTTCTTATGTTGGACATGTATATGAGTGGGATTGGGTGGGTTATAAATAGGAGCTGCCTGGAATGGGCCAATAGGCCTTCTGCAGTTGCCTTTGTTCTTCTATTTAGATTATGCAGTTCAGTTATGGTCGCTGTACTATAGAATGGATATATATTCACTTGAACGTGTCCAGCGTTGGATGACTAATTTAATTCCCCAAATTAGAAATCTTTCATACCAAGAAAGATTAACAAAGCTTAAATTGCATTCACTGGAAAGGCGAAGAGTTAGGGGTGACATGATAGAGGTTTACAAGTGGATGAATGGACATAACTAAAGGGATATGAATAGCTTATTAACAGCATCAATACAATACAGAACACGAAACAATGGAAACTTTTCAATTGCAAAATTTAGATTTAGGAAAGACTTGGGTAAATACTGGTTCAGTAACAGGGTTGTTGATTTGTGGAACCAATTGCCGCGTAACGTGGTGGAGGTGGGGTCCCATGATTGTTTCAAGCGTGGGTTGGACATGTATATGAGTGGGATTGGGTGGTAATAAATAGGAGCTGCCTCGTATGGGCCAATAGGCCTACTGCAGATATCTTTGTTCTTTGTTCTATGTTAAATACTGGTTTGGTTGTTGATTTGTGGAACCAATTGCCGCATAACGTGGTAGAGATGGGGTCCCTCGATTGTTTTAAATGTGGGTTGGACAAGTATATGAGTGGGATTGGGTGGTTTTAAATAGGAGCTGCCTCGTATGGGCCAATAGGCCTTCTGCAGTTGCCTTTGTTCTTATGTTCTTAACAAGACAGGAACGTTGTCGCTTCTCAGTCTTCTGAGTTGTGGTTTGGTCAACATTTTTTTGTGTTTATAAATCTATGAGAGTAAATAATACGATGTCCACAAACTTAATTGATTGACGAGGATGGAGTTCAATTTACAGAGTATTGGGGATGGAATTTCTGAGATAAATGTAGCTTCCACGATTAGATTGATGAGAGGCGAGGGAAGGTAATGAAATAATCCTCACAGTTTAAAAGGCGGGAAGAAATTAACAATATATTTTAAAATATAATAAGAGATGATACATGAGAGCCTATGCTTTAATGTTACAAAATATGATTTCTTGCAATAATGTGTTGCATTACCTGAGAAACAACACCATGGAAGGAATGCAACGCAGGTATAGTGTGTGCTCCATTGCAAAATAAAAAGAACATGTATGAGATAATGCAGTATTTTTTAAATGTATAATTATAAAATACCTCAATTAAAGACTATGCATTTTTATTGAGATGGATCTATTGGTGAGGACGGAAAAGCAAGATAGTTGGTATCTTGAGTAGGGAATACACTGACAACTTTAAGTTGTATTAGCGGGCTAAACATAAGTAGTAAATAGTGGTAGAGATGCAAGTTTTTTATTGATAGTAGAAGATTGTTGCAGTCATTAAATAACAGAAAATCAGTATGTCAGCACATTATGTACGAGTCTAGAGACAACATTTAGAAACTAACAACAAAAGGTATAACGTAAGATTTTTGTGTCTCCTTTCACATGTGGCAAAATTGTTATATTAGGCAATATATGAGACTGCAAAGAGGGTAACAGAGAAAAGCTCTTTTCCATGTTATAGATATCAAATAACTTTTAACAAATTAAGACAAGAATTACGCTGATCGAAGAGGATATAGAAAAGGTCAAGAGAATATTAATTGCGGACCGTAGTTCACATTATGGGAACATAAGAACAAAGGCAACTGCAGAAGGCCTATTGGCCCATACGAGGCAACTCCTATTTATAATCTCCCAATCCCACTCATATTCATGTCCAACCCACGCTTGAAACAATCGAGGGACCCCACCTCCACCACGTTACACAGGAATTGGTTCCACAAATCAACAACCCTGTTACTGAACCAGGATTTACCCGTCTTTCCTAAATCTAAACTTACGCAATTTATACCCATTGCAGGCGATGAGTCACAATAACGTGGCTGAAGTATGTTGACCAGACCACACACTAGAAATTGAAGGGACGACGACGTTTCGGTCCGTCCTGGACCATTCTCAAGTCGATTGTGATGAGGACAGGTAGGGACAGGCATTAAATAGGCAAGAGAGAGCTGAGAATGGTCCAGGACGGTCCGAAACGTCGTCGTCCCTTCAATTTCTAGTGTGTGGTCTGGTCAACATTTATACCCATTGTTTCGTGTTCTGTCTTGTGTTGATACCTTTAATACCCTATTAATATCCCTTTTGTTGTGTCCATTCGTTCACTTGTAAACCTCTATCATGGGAGGTGGGGAAGTCTACACGACTCAGTTTACATGAGATTATGATTAGGATATAAACTTTAAATATTACAGATAATATATATATATATATATATGAGAATGCCGGGTGGGGCCGGCGGTGGGGTGGTTCAAATAGCCTCGGCTATCACCTCATTATGTCCGGTCGTGATGGTCAAGTGGATTAAGGCGTCTTGTACATACCAGTTGCGTGGCTCCTGGGAGTATGGGTTCGAGTCACTTCAGGGGTGTGAGTTTTCAGTTGCATATTGTCCTGGGGACCATTCAGGCTTGTTCGCATATATATATATATATGCATATATAATATACTATATATAGTCGGTCAGGTGAAGTCACAGTGAGAGGTTGTGTTAACCGGAGCTCCTGAGTGTTGTTATATTATCATAGCAATATGGAAGTTGTAGTGAAGGACCTGGTGACTCTAGTGGGAGCCCTGAGGACAGAGTTGGACTCTCTGCGGGAGGAGGTGCGTCAGCTTAAAAAACAACGAGAAGTAACGAAGGAGGAGACCAGCAGTAAAGGGACCTCGTCTTGGAGAGTTGCGAAAGACAGGGGCCTTAAGAAGACTTTGATAAAGCCGCCTTCAAACGCCATAGCAACTTCAAATTCATTTGACGTTTTGGAGGACGAGTGCTGTGGAGAGACTGTGGATCGCGCAAAAGGGAAAGCAACGAAGAGAAAGGAAGCGCAGGCCCCTCAGAAAGTAAAGGAAGTACCTAAGCAAACATTAGTTGTGGGAGATTCCCAGATAAGGTATTTGGATAGAACGTTTTGTGCTAGAGATAGGGGGAACAGGTTAAGGGTTTGCTATCCCGGAGCTGGCATTGGTGATATTATAAACAACATGAATGATATTATGGCTGGTAATGGGAACAATCCCATTATTTGCATTAGCGTGGGAGGAAATGATGTTGGTCGAGTCAGGAGTGAGGAACTGATTCAGAGGTATAAAACAGCCATAGAGTTAGTTAGGAGCAAGGGAGGAATCCCGATCATATGTGGCATTCTTCCAAGAAAGGGAGTGGGAAATGAATGGATATCGAGGGCACTTGGTGTCAATTGCCGGCTGGAAAGATATTGCAAATCAAATGCAATATCTTTCATAGACAACTGGGAACACTTCTATGGAAGAAATGAAATGTATGCTCGTGATGGGGTGCATCTATCGAGAGCTGGGGTTGTTGCTGTTGCGAACTCGCTAGAAGAAGTGGTTAGAGGTGTTTGTTTGGGTTTAAACTGTTAGTAGATAGAGGTATGGGAATTGATTTGGAGGAAGGAGGTAATAAAAGTATGTGTTTGTGGGAGAAAGGAATTGGCAAAACGATCAGGGAAAGAGAAGGTCCGCAAAATAACAATTCACTTAGGGTATATTACACTAACAGTAGAAGTCTAAGAAATAAAATTAACGAATTAAATGCTCTTGTCTGCACAGAAAAAATAGATATTATTGCACTTACCGAAACGTGGATGAATGTAGAAAATAGAGAACTATTAGCTGAATATCAAATATATGGATTTAAACTATTTCACACAGATAGATATATTAGACGAGGAGGTGGAGTAGCCATATATATGGTAGGGACAATTTGAAATGTAGTCTCAAAGAGGGAATCAAAACAGAGCCACACACAGAAACTATTTGGATTGAATTAAACGAAAAAGCTAATAATATTATAATAGGAGTAATATATAGGCCACCAAATTTAGACAGAATGGAAGCAAAGCATCTATGGGATGAAATATCTAGAGCATCTAGATCTAACAGTATTTATGTCATGGGTGACTTTAATTTTAGCGGAATAAACTGGTTGAACAAAACAGGGAATAGTGAAGCAGAAGATTTTCTAGAATTAATTGACGATTGCTTTCTTACGCAACACATTAAGGAACCAACACGGGAAAATAATATTTTAGATTTAGTGTTAACTAACAGGGAAACGCAAATTAATGACATCGAAATAGGGAGTGAGCTAGGGAGCAGTGATCACAAAGAAATCAGATTTAGCATAGAATGGAATAGACCAGTAGGAGAAAATTCTGTTAAAGTGCCAGATTTTCGAAAAGCTGATTTTAATAGCCTAAGAAATTTTTTGGGTCAAATTGATTGGAAAGGCTTGGGTATGGGGTGTGGGCCGGTCTTGGAGCGAGACATGAACCCAGCGATAGGTGACTTAAATGGGGATTTCGATGTGGATTCAATATATAACTTATTTAAGAATATTCTAAACAAAGCACAGGAACGTAGTATACCATACAAATTGAATAGATCGTATACTAATGACCCAAAGTGGATAACAAAGAATTTGAAGAACCTTATAGGTAAAAAGAGAGCTTGGTACAAAAGGATTAAAAATGGGGAGGTCACTTTAGAACAGGAATTCGTACAACTGGTTAGAAATGTTAAAAAAGAGATAAGGAAAGCAAAAAGAAACTATGAAGTTCGCATAGCAGGGCAAGCAAAGACAAATCCTAAAGGGTTTTTTCAGTTATATCGTACTAAGACTAGGGAAAGGATAGGTCCATTAAAAACTGAGACAGGTCAAATAACAGATAGTGATGAAGAGATGAGTAGTATTTTTAATAAATATTTTGTATCTGTATTTACTAAAGAGGAACTTAACAATATGCCTTCAGCCGAACAAGTCTATGTGGGTGGGGACGAGGACAGGTTGACGAGTTTAGCAGTTACCAGGGAGGATGTTCTTAAACAAATAGTAAAACTCAAACCAAACAAATCCCCAGGGCCGGATGAAGTGTTTGCTAGGGTGCTTAAAGAATGCAAAGAGGAGCTTTGTGACCCACTGTCAACCATATTTAATAAATCAATAGAGTCAGGCAGAGTGCATGAGTTTTGGAAAGTTGCTAATGTGATACCAGTTTTTAAGAAAGGAGATAGATCACTTGCGTCTAACTATCGACCAATTAGCCTAACGTCTATTGTGGGAAAGTTACTCGAATCTATAATAGCAAATAAAATTCGTCTTCATCTTGAAAAACATAAATTAATAATTGAGTCGCAACATGGTTTTATAAATGGCCGTTCATGTTTAACAAATTTGTTATCTTTTTATTCTAGCATTGTTGAGGCAGTTGATAGTGGTAAGGATTGCGATGTTGTATACCTTGACTTTAGCAAAGCTTTTGATACAGTGCCACATGAAAGACTGATTAAAAAAATAGAGTCTCATGGTATTGGGGGTGCTATATTAAGCTGGATTAGGGCATGGCTATACCAAAGGAAACAGAGAGTTAGTATAAATGGAATCAAGTCAGAGTGGGAAAATGTTGTAAGTGGAGTGCCTCAAGGCTCTGTCCTGGGACCTCTGTTGTTTATAATATATATAAATGATTTAGATTCAGGTTTGAGTAGCAACATTTGCAAATTTGCCGATGATACGAAAATCGGTAGGGAAATTAATTCGGAGGAGGACTCACTATCACTTCAAGTTGATCTAGATAGGGTTTTGAAATGGTCAAAGGATTGGCAGATGCAGTTTAATGCTGATAAATGTAAAGTTCTGAGGTTAGGTAATGATGATAGAGTTACAAGATACGAGCTAGATGGTGTTGTGATTGCGAAGTCGGATTGCGAAAGGGATCTGGGAGTTATGATTAGTAAGAATTTAAAACAAAAGGATCAATGCATAAATGTTCGTAATAAGGCAAATCGGACACTTGGATTTATTAATCGCAGCGTTAGTAACAAGACACCTGGTGTGGTTCTCAAGCTATATCTTGCTCTAGTTAGGCCCCATTTAGATTATGCAGTTCAGTTTTGGTCGCCATATTATAGAATGGATATAAATTCACTTGAACGTGTCCAGCGTAGGATGACTAAGTTAATTCCCCAAATTAGAAATCTTTCATATGAAGAAAGATTAACAAAGCTTAAGTTGCATTCACTGGAAAGGCGAAGAGTTAGGGGTGACATGATAGAGGTTTATAAGTGGATGAATGGACATAACCGGGGGGATATTAATAGGGTATTAAAAGTATCAACACAGGACAGAACACGAAACAATGGATATAAATTGGATAAGTTTAGATTTAGGAAAGACTTGGGTAAATACTGGTTCAGTAACAGGGTTGTTGATTTGTGGAACCAATTGCCGCGTAACATTGTGGAGGTGGGGTCCCTCGATTGTTTCAAGCACGGGTTGGACAAGTATATGAGTGGGATTGGGTGGTTATAGAATAGGAGCTGCCTCGTATGGGCCAATAGGCCTTCTGCAGTTACCTTTGTTCTTATGTTCTTTTTATATGGATTTGTTCAGGTGCCTGAAACTTAGGGTAGAAATTGCCAAAGTTACTTTATCCTTCTTGGGTGCATTATATTATCTCAATATATTTGACCCATTTTGCTAATAGGTCTACTCAGTAATGAAGCTACGATGACTTGAGTAACTTTTGAGTTTGGTCACTTACGGGAAGAGAAGATCGGAGCTGGCAGAGAGGCTTGCGGCCACCGATCATTAATTATTATTTACTTCATGGACAAAAATAATATACACTTTAACCAAATCCATATAATTAAAGTAATTAATGCTTATAACAGTGAGGATACTGCTCATATTCACTGCAACACTGTGCAATGAATCATACTTGAGACAACAAGCCAAAATTTAAATTTTCTCCATATTAAGTTATTTTATCAGATAGAATAAATGTTTTAATTAACATTTTTGTAAAGGAAACGTTCGAAGGATCATTGCTTCCGAGTGCTAAGATAAGGAGGGCAAATATACTATTAAAGTCAGTAATGTGGGTGTGAGTCTTTGGTTATAACATTATGTACAAAAAAAGTAAGAACTCTATATCCAGGTTGGAACCTCTTGGGATAAGGTGAGTTTAGGGCTGCCCAATCAAACGTTTCCTCATTAGTAGGTCAGGTATTATTTGGATGTGGTATTAGCTGGGAACCTTGTTCATGTGGGGAAGGGTCAGTTTAGTCCAACACACATAGACGCGAGGTTGTGGTACGGCGGTACCATTACCACCAGCACCTTAGAGATATTGTATCCCGTGTCCTCAAGGGAGACCAAGGACTTTAGCAGTGCTCTGTGAGACATCGCAGCACCATTGAGAGTGCATTCCGTGTGCTCAAGAGTGACCATTACCAGTGTAGAGTGTATCCCGTGTCCTCAAGGGAGACCAAAGACCTCAGCAGTGCTCCGAACTTCAGCCTCTAATAAAACAGGTAGGTATATATATACATATATATATATTGGTGTATACTGGCAGCAGGTTTTCTTTCAAACATGTTTCATTGAATATGACCGCATATTCTGTATTTATTATTTTCTGGTTTAGGGCTTCTATCCCTCTAACTATTTTCTTAGCATCAGGGCTTAATTGAAATAGGAGTTCTCCAAAACTCATTTTCGTACTTTTAAGGTGAAGAAAAGAAGTGATTTACTATAGAGTGTATTACACTTATTTGTATAATTTGCACGACGTTTCGATCCTCCATGGTTCATTCTCAAGTGAACAGAACTTACAATACTAGTTGATTTTATACCCGCATTAGGTCAGGTGATAATACAATGAAGGTGAAAACATGGGGGGATACATAAGGGATAAACATAGGGGCTGCAGAAGGCTTATTGGCCCATACGAGGCATCTCCTATCTAAACACAAAGATTAATCCAGTGTAATTGGCCTGTTATGTTGGACATTGTCTTCTGTGTTGGCATCGATATGTTCTTGTCTTGTCCTTACTCTCATGGTGGGTAGAGTAAATAGTTCCGTGATTTGGGTGTTCATGGTAGGTCGCTCTATTCTTATGTGAATTGCCTCAAGAATTTGTAATCTTCTTGAATCTTGGGTTTTGTCTATTATGCAAGTATTCTTGTTCAACATTTCTCTTGTTAGAGTAATGTCATGGGCTTGTCTCATGTGATTCCTAGGGGCACCAGATTGAAGATGGCATGTCAAACGCCTCGTCAGCTTGGTCGACGTCATACCTATGTACTTACATTGAAGGTTACATCCTTCGTGGGGGCAAGTGTACATGTATACAACGCTTGACTGCTGTAGAGGGTTCTCCGTCAGCTTCGGGCTGTTTTTGATAAGGAGTTCGGAAGTCTTCTTGGTTTTGTAGAATATTATCAGGTTTATGTTTTGGTTAGGAGTAGTGCTTTTTACTCCTTTACGGATTATTTCTTTCATTATTCTTTCCTCTTTTATATATTCACTGTGCATGGTTGATTTGTAATATAATTTTATTGGGGGTGTTGTGGTTTCTGTTCTAGGTTCTGAATTATACCAACGGTCCAAGTGTCTTCTTATAGCAGCGTTTATTTCCGCGTTGCTATATCCGTTGTTCACCAATACCTGAGTTACTCTTTCAAACTCTCTACTCACGTTGCTCCATTCAGAGCAGTGGGTAAGCGCTCGACGAATATAAGCATTGAGAACACTGGCTTTGTATCTTTGGGGGCACTCACTTCTACCGTTCAGGCATAATCCTATGTTGGTGGGCTTGGTATATACGTTGGTGCTAAACAAGGTTCCTGTTTTTGTTATTAGTACATCCAAGAATGGCAGACTGTTATTTTCACTATTTTCATGTGTAAATCGGAGTACTGACTCTCTCTCTAGATGTCTTTTTAGGTCAATTAGTTCATCTGAGTCTTTTACTATTACGAATATGTCATCTACATAACGGCAGTATACAGTTGGTTTTTGTCTGCTACTGAAGACCCTATCTTCGATGGTTCCCATATAAAAATTAGCAAATAAAACTCCTAAGGGGGAGCCCATTGCTACTCCGTCTATTTGTAAATACATGTCTCCTTGTGGACTGATGAAAGGGGCTTCCTTTGTACATGCTTCGAGAAGACTTTTCAAGTGTGGCTCAGGTATGTCTAATTTGGGGGTGCTCTCGTCTCTGTATACTCTGTCCAGTATCATTCCTATGGTTGTGTCGACTGGGACGTTGGTAAAAAGGGATTCAACGTCCAGGGAAGCGATGATTCCATCGGGCTGGGTAGATTTGATCAATTCTAGGAAATCTGCTGATGATTGTAGACTAAACTTACTTGGAGTGTATGGAGTTAGGAGTTCATTGAGTTTCTTTGCCAGGTGATAAGTTGGGGTTGGTATTTGGCTGATTATAGGGCGTAGTGGGTTACCTGGTTTATGCGTCTTAACATTGCCGTAGGCATATCCTAAGCCATAGTCGCCTTGAAGTTTATTGAAATGCACACTACCTTTCTTTGCGTTGATTGCTGTAATTGTTTTGTTTACTTTCCGCTTAAGGTCTTCTACGGGATTTTTCGTGATTCGTTGAAATTTGGAGTCGTCACTTAGGATGTCGCTAATTTTGTTCATGTATTCATGGGTAGGAATCAATACATATGCTGCTGTTTTGTCGGCTTTTCTTATTGTTACGTCTTTCAGATTTTTTAGTTGTTTCGCTGCTTCTTTGAGTCGTGGGGTTAAGATTGTAGATGAATATGCTCCTCGTTTTTTCCCTGCTTCTGCAAGTAGTTCAGCTTGAAGTGTGTCAGTGGTGATGACTTTTTTGTTGTCTTCTAGCTTATGGATATCGTCCAGAAGCATTTCGATTTCCAGGCGTTTTTGATGCATCTTTGGTTTAGATAAGAATTGACAATTTAGACCAAGATTTAAGAGGTCTCGTTGGTCCTGGGTAAGATCATAAGAAGTCAGGTTAAAGTAGCCATCTTTAGGACGAGGGATTTTTAGCTGTCCACCGTTTAGGGATGTTAACTTACGGAGTGTCTTTGTTTCTACAAGAGTTTTATGTTGTTGTTTCAGGTTAAATAGTTCACTGTTGATGGTTTGCCTGAGTTGGATAGGGATGTCGTACTGGGTCCATTTGTTTAACAGATGCTCCGCCTGCTCTATAAAGGTTTGGAGGGCTTCCTTCTTCTTGTTTTGTTGATGCCGAATGAGCTCTTGCCTATACCTATAGGTAAACTCTGTATTGCGGACTGCTGGGTCATGTATATATATATATATATATATATATATATATATATATATATATATATATATATATATATATATATATATATATATATATATATATATACATGACCCAGCAGTCCGCAGTATATATATATACATGACCCAGCAGTATATATATATACATGACCCAGCAGTCCGCAATACAGAGTTTACCTATAGGTATAGGCAAGAGCTCATTCGGCATCAACAAAACAAGAAGAAGGAAGCCCTCCAAACCTTTATGGAGACTCGAACCCTAGCCAGCACAGAAGCCTTCCAGCAACTGGCATAACAGGTACGTCTTAACCCTCTCCACCACCTGCTCAGACCCTTAAAAGAGATGGTAATTTCGGAGTATTTAAATACACCAAAGATCACCACCTCCCAAGAGCACTAGAGCAAGTGAGGGGACATTTATACGTTTATTTCATCAAGTCCCTGTTAATATGGGAAGACACAGTGTCTATGCTTAAGGCACAACTCTCCTAAACACGAGAGTCAAGTATACAACTTTAGAACACTTTCCCACCAGGAGACTCGAATATATATATATATATATATATATATATATATATATATATATATATATATATATATATATATATATATATAGATATATTATTATATTATTAAATATGACCGAAAAAGTAAGATTAATAATTCTAACACGAATTTTCTCAATCTTTCGTACATTTCGTTTCACTGTTGGAGGTAAATCAAAAATCAATTCTCCAAAATTCATTTTTATTTCTAGTCTGACGCGACACGAACGCGTTTCGTAAAACTTATTACATTTTCAAAGACTTTAGTTCACAAATACACAACTGAATAGAACTTACGTATCTCCGATTTTATATCTACATTTGAGTGAGGTGGAAGGGGTGATGTGGCATTAACACAAGACAGAACAAGATGTGGTATTAATAGGGTATTAATTTCATCAACACAAGACAGAACAAGAGTATTAATAGGGTATTAATTTCATCAACACAAGACAGAACACGAAACAATGGATATTGAATAGAAGTGTTTGTAGAAAGCCTATTGGTCCATATTTCTTGATGCTTCTATATTGGAGCGGAGTCTTGAGGTGGGTAGAATATAGTTGTGCAATAATTGGCTGTTGATTGCTGGTGTTGACTTCTTGATGTGTAGTGCCTCGCAAACGTCAAGCCGCCTGCTATCGCTGTATCTATCGATGATTTCTGTGTTGTTTACTAGGATTTCTCTGGCGATGGTTTGGTTGTGGGAAGAGATTATATGTTCCTTAATGGAGCCCTGTTGCTTATGCATCGTTAAACGCCTAGAAAGAGATGTTGTTGTCTTGCCTATATACTGGTTTTTTTTTGAGCTTACAGTCCCCAAGAGGGCATTTGAAGGCATAGACGACGTTTGTCTCTTTTAAAGCGTTCTGTTTTGTGTCTGGAGAGTTTCTCATGAGTAGGCTGGCCGTTTTTCTGGTTTTATAGTAAATCGTCAGTTGTATCCTCTGATTTTTGTCTGTAGGGATAACGTTTCTATTAACAATATCTTTCAGGACCCTTTCCTCCGTTTTATGAGCTGTGGAAAAGAAGTTCCTGTAAAATAGTCTAATAGGGGGTATAGGTGTTGTGTTAGTTGTCTCTTCAGAGGTTGCATGGCTTTTCACTTTCCTTCTTATGATGTCTTCGACGAAACCATTGGAGAAGCCGTTATTGATTAGGACCTGCCTTACCCTACAGAGTTCTTCGTCGACTTGCTTCCATTCTGAGCTGTGGCTGAGAGCACGGTCGACATATGCGTTAACAACACTCCTCTTGTACCTGTCTGGGCAGTCGCTGTTGGCATTTAGGCACATTCCTATGTTTGTTTCCTTAGTGTAGACTGCAGTGTGGAAACCTCCGCCCTTTTCCATGACTGTTACATCTAGAAAGGGCAGCTTCCCATCCTTTTCCATCTCGTAAGTGAAACGCAGCACGGCCAATCATTAGCCAGATACCCACACCCACGTACAGACTGGCGAAGCGACTCAACGGCCTGCTGACTCCTTATGTTCCTTGCGCCTTCAGCCTGAAGTCTCCAAAGGAATTTGTTGACTTACTGCGGGGCACACGGGCCACAGGGATAAGAGCCTCGTTGGACGTAGAATCGCTGTTTACCAACGTACCTGTGGACGAGACAATCGGAATGATAGTCGACAGAGTGTATCGTGATCCAGCCTGTACTCCTCTTGACATACCAGAAAATATTCTGACGAAACTACTCCAAGCTTGTACTAAAGAGGCACCCTTCTTGAGCCCGGATGGGCACATGTATAAGCAAGTAGATGGGGTCACCATGGGTTCTCCCCTAGGTGTCCTGTTTGCAAACTTCTACATGGGTACCATCGAGCAAAAAGTCTTAGTCGACATGAACTTGAAACCGGCCATATACTGCAGGTATGTTGACGACATTTTTACACAGGTACCTGATGTCAGACATCTGCAGGAGCTGAAGGAGGCATTTGAGCAGAGTTCCGTGCTGCGTTTCACTTACGAGATGGAAAAGGATGGGAAGCTGCCCTTTCTAGATGTAACAGTCATGGAAAAGGGCGGAGGTTTCCACACTGCAGTCTACACTAAGGAAACAAACATAGGAATGTGCCTAAATGCCAACAGCGACTGCCCAGACAGGTACAAGAGGAGTGTTGTTAACGCATATGTCGACCGTGCTCTCAGCCACAGCTCAGAATGGAAGCAAGTCGACGAAGAACTCTGTAGGGTAAGGCAGGTCCTAGTCAATAACGGCTTCTCCAATGGTTTCGTCGAAGACATCATAAGAAGGAAAGTGAAAAGCCATGCAACCTCTGAAGAGACAACTAACACAACACCTATACCCCCTATTAGACTATTTTACAGGAACTTCTTTTCCACAGCTCATAAAACGGAGGAAAGGGTCCTGAAAGATATTGTTAATAGAAACGTTATCCCTACAGACAAAAATCAGAGGATACAACTGACGATTTACTATAAAACCAGAAAAACGGCCAGCCTACTCATGAGAAACTCTCCAGACACAAAACAGAACGCTTTAAAAGAGACAAACGTCGTCTATGCCTTCAAATGCCCTCTTGGGGACTGTAAGCTCCAAAAAAACCAGTATATAGGCATGACAACAACATCTCTTTCTAGGCGTTTAACGATGCATAAGCAACAGGGCTCCATTAAGGAACATATAATCTCTTCCCACAACCAAACCATCGCCAGAGAAATCCTAGTAAACAACACAGAAATCATCGATAGATACAGCGATAGCAGGCGGCTTGACGTTTGTGAGGCACTACACATCAAGAAGTCAACACCAGCAATCAACAGCCAATTATTGCACAACTATATTCTACCCACCTCAAGACTCCGCTCCAATATAGAAGCATCAAGAAATATGGACCAATAGGCTTTCTACAAACACTTCTATTCAATATCCATTGTTTCGTGTTCTGTCTTGTGTTGATGAAATTAATACCCTATTAATACTCTTGTTCTGTCTTGTGTTGATGAAATTAATACCCTATTAATACCACATCTTGTTCTGTCTTGTGTTAATGCCACATCACCCCTTCCACCTCACTCAAATGTAGATATAAAATCGGAGATACGTAAGTTCTATTCAGTTGTGTATTTGTGAACTAAAGTCTTTGAAAATGTAATAAGTTTTACGAAACGCGCTCGTGTCGCGTCAGACTAGAAATAAAAATGAATTTTGGAGAATTGATTTTTGATTTACCTCCAACAGTGAAACGAAATGTACGAAAGATTGAGAAAATTCGTGTTAGAATTATTAATCTTACTTTTTCGGTCATATTTAATAATATATGTCTACAGGAAAGACTGCTACCAAAATATACTAATATATATATATATATATATATATATATATATATATATATATATATATATATATATATATATATATATATATATATATATATATATATATATATATATATACGTGCTCATGCCGCGACAGACTAGAAATAAAAATTAATTTTGGAGAATTGAATTTTGATTTACCTCCAACAGTGAAACGAAATGTACGAAAGATTGAGAAAATTCGTGTTAGAATTATTAATCTTACTTTTTCGGTCATATATAATAATATATGTCTACAGGAAAGACTGCTACCAAAATATACTAATATATATATATATATATATATATATATATATATATATATATATATATATATATATATAAGAACATAAGAAGAACATAAGAACAAAGGTAACTGCAGAAGGCCTATTGGCCCATACGAGGCAGCTCCTATTCTATAACCACCCAATCCCACTCATATACTTGTCCAACCCGTGCTTGAAACAATCGAGGGACCCCACCTCCACAATGTTACGCAGCAATTGGTTCCACAAATCAACAACCCTGTTACTGAACCAGTATTTACCCAAGTCTTTCCTAAATCTAAACTTATCCAATTTATACCCATTGTTTCGTGTTCTGTCCTGTGTTGATACTTTTAATACCCTATTAATATCCCCCCGGTTATGTCCATTCATCCACTTGTAAACCTCTATCATGTCACCCCTAACTCTTCGCCTTTCCAGTGAATGCAACTTAAGCTTTGTTAATCTTTCTTCATATGAAAGATTTCTAATTTGGGGAATTAACTTAGTCATCCTACGCTGGACACGTTCAAGTGAATTTATATCCATTCTATAATATGGCGACCAAAACTGAACTGCATAATCTAAATGGGGCCTAACTAGAGCAAGATATAGCTTGAGAACCACACCAGGTGTCTTGTTACTAACGCTGCGATTAATAAATCCAAGTGTCCGATTTGCCTTATTACGAACATTTATGCATTGATCCTTTTGTTTTAAATTCTTACTAATCATAACTCCCAGATCCCTTTCGCAATCCGACTTCGCAATCACAACACCATCTAGCTCGTATCTTGTAACTCTATCATCATTACCTAACCTCAGAACTTTACATTTATCAGCATTAAACTGCATCTGCCAATCCTTTGACCATTTCAAAACCCTATGTAGATCAACTTGAAGTGATAGTGAGTCCTCCTCCGAATTAATTTCCCTACCGATTTTCGTATCATCGGCAAATTTGCAAATGTTGCTACTCAAACCTGAATCTAAATCATTTATATATATTATAAACAACAGAGGTCCCAGGACAGAGCCTTGAGGCACACCACTTACAACATTTTCCCACTCTGACTTGATTCCATTTATACTAACTCTCTGTTTCCTTTGGTATAGCCATGCCCTAATCCAGCTTAATATAGCACCCCCAATACCATGAGACTCTATCTTTTTAATCAGTCTTTCATGTGGCACTGTATCAAAAGCTTTGCTAAAGTCAAGGTATACAACATCGCAATCCTTACCACTATCAACTGCCTCAATAATGCTAGAATAAAAAGATAACAAATTTGTTAAACATGAACGGCCATTTATAAAACCATGTTGCGACTCAATTATTAATTTATGTTTTTCAAGATGAAGACGAATTTTATTTGCTATTATAGATTCGAGTAACTTTCCCACAATAGACGTTAGGCTAATTGGTCGATAGTTAGACGCAAGTGATCTATCTCCTTTCTTAAAAACTGGTATCACATTAGCAACTTTCCAAAACTCTGGCACTCTGCCTGACTCTATTGATTTATTAAATATGGTTGACAGTGGGTCACAAAGCTCCTCTTTGCATTCTTTAAGCACCCTGGCAAACACTTCATCCGGCCCTGGGGATTTGTTTGGTTTGAGTTTTACTATTTGTTTAAGAACATCCTCCCTGGTAACTGTTAAACTCGTCAACCTGTCCTCGTCCCCACCCACATAGACTTGTTCGGCTGAAGGCATATTGTTAAGTTCCTCTTTAGTAAATACAGATACAAAATATTTATTAAAAATACTACTCATCTCTTCATCACTATCTGTTATTTGACCTGTCTCAGTTTTTAATGGACCTATCCTTTCCCTAGTCTTAGTACGATATAACTGAAAAAACCCTTTAGGATTTGTCTTTGCTTGCCCTGCTATGCGAACTTCATAGTTTCTTTTTGCTTTCCTTATCTCTTTTTTAACATTTCTAACCAGTTGTACGAATTCCTGTTCTAAAGTGACCTCCCCATTTTTAATCCTTTTGTACCAAGCTCTCTTTTTACCTATAAGGTTCTTCAAATTCTTTGTTATCCACTTTGGGTCATTAGTATTCGATCTATTCAATTTGTATGGTATACTACGTTCCTGTGCTTTGTTTAGAATATTCTTAAATAAGTTATATATTGAATCCACATCGAAATCCCCATTTAAGTCACCTATCGCTGGGTTCATGTCTCGCTCCAAGACCGGCCCACACCCCATACCCAAGACTTTCCAATCAATTTGACCCAAAAAATTTCTTAGGCTATTAAAATCAGCTTTTCGAAAATCTGGCACTTTAACAGAATTTTCTCCTACTGGTCTATTCCATTCTATGCTAAATCTGATTTCTTTGTGATCACTGCTCCCTAGCTCACTCCCTATTTCGATGTCATTAATTTGCGTTTCCCTGTTAGTTAACACTAAATCTAAAATATTATTTTCCCGTGTTGGTTCCTTAATGTGTTGCGTAAGAAAGCAATCGTCAATTAATTCTAGAAAATCTTCTGCTTCACTATTCCCTGTTTTGTTCAACCAGTTTATTCCGCTAAAATTAAAGTCACCCATGACATAAATACTGTTAGATCTAGATGCTCTAGATATTTCATCCCATAGATGCTTTGCTTCCATTCTGTCTAAATTTGGTGGCCTATATATTACTCCTATTATAATATTATTAGCTTTTTCGTTTAATTCAATCCAAATAGTTTCTGTGTGTGGCTCTGTTTTGATTCCCTCTTTGAGACTACATTTCAAATTGTCCCTAACATATATGGCTACTCCACCTCCTCGTCTAATATATCTATCTGTGTGAAATAGTTTAAATCCATATATTTGATATTCAGCTAATAGTTCTCTATTTTCTACATTCATCCACGTTTCGGTAAGTGCAATAATATCTATTTTTTCTGTGCAGACAAGAGCATTTAATTCGTTAATTTTATTTCTTAGACTTCTACTGTTAGTGTAATATACCCTAAGTGAATTGTTATTTTGCGGACCTTCTCTTTCCCTGGTCGTTTTGCCAATTCCTTTCTCCCACAAACACATACTTTTATTACCTCCTTCCTCCAAATCAATTCCCATACCTCTATCTACTAACAGTTTAAACCCAAACAAACACCTCTAACCACTTCTTCTA
The DNA here is from genome assembly GCF_040958095.1 of Procambarus clarkii. NCBI lineage: Eukaryota > Metazoa > Arthropoda > Malacostraca > Decapoda > Cambaridae > Procambarus > Procambarus clarkii. The sequence goes on from NC_091207.1 coordinate 7,072,726, forward strand.
ACGAGTTCGCAACAGCAACAACCCCAGCTCTCGATAGATGCACCTAATCACGAGCATACATTTCATTTCTTCCATAGAAGTGTTCCCAGTTGTCTATGAAAGATATTGCATTTGATTTGCAATATCTTTCCAGCCGGCTATTGACACCAAGTGCCCTCGATATCCATTCATTTCCCACTCCCTTTCTTGGAAGAATGCCACATATGATCGGGATTCCTCCCTTGCTCCTAACTAACTCTATGGCTGTTTTATACCTCTGAATCAGTTCCTCACTCCTAACTCGACCAACATCATTTCCTCCCACGCTAATGCAAATAATGGGATTGTTCCCATTACCAGCCATAATATCATTCATGTTGTTTATAATATCACCAATGCCAGCTCCGGGATAGCAAACCCTTAACCTGTTCCCCCTATCTCTAGCACAAAACGTTCTATCCAAATACCTTATCTGGGAATCTCCCACAACTAATGTTTGCTTAGGTACTTCCTTTACCCTCTGAGGGGCCTGCGCTTCCTTTCTCTTCGTTGCTTTCCCTTTTGCGCGATCCACAGTCTCTCCACAGCACTCGTCCTCCAAAACGTCAAATGAATTAGAGGTTGCTATGGCGTTTGAAGGCGGCTTTATCAAAGTCTTCTTAAGGCCCCTGTCTTTCACAACTCTCCAAGACGAGGTCCCTTTACTGCTGGTCTCCTCCTTCGTTACTTCTCGTTGTTCTTTAAGCTGACGCACCTCCTCCCGCAGAAAGTCCAACTCTGTCCTCAGGGCTCCCACTAGAGTCACCAGGTCCTTAACTACAACTTCCATATTGCTATGATAATATAACAACACTCAGGAGCTCCGATTAACACAACCTCTCACTGTGAATTCACCTGACCGACTGTATATATATATATATACATATATATACATATATATATACATATATATATATACATATACATATATATATATACATATATATATACATATATATATACATATATATAAATATATATATACATATACATATATACATATATACATATATATACATATATATACATATATATACATATATATACATATATATACATATATATATACATATATATATATATATATATATATATATATATATATATATATATATATATATATATATATATATATACATATATATATGCATATATACATATATATGTATATATATATATATATATATATATATATATATATATATATATATATATATATATATATATATATATACATATATATATGCATATATACATATATATGTATATATATATATATATATATATATATATATATATATATATATATATATATATATATATATATACCATTCATTCCTTGATGGTCATTCAGGCTTGATGGTCAAGTGGATTAAGGCGTCTTGTACATACCAGATGCGTTGCTTCTGGGAGTATGGGTTCGAGTCACTTCTGGGGTGTGAGTTTTCAGTTGCATATGTCCTGGGGACCATTCAGGCTTGTTCGCATTTGTGTTCCTCACGTGTTGCCCCAAAGAATGAGGTGATTTGGTAAAATGCTATGCCCAAGATAACTATCCGAGTGCCGGCGGTGGGGTGGTTCAAATAGCCTCGGCTATCACCTCATTTTGTCCGGTCGTGATGGTCAAGTGGATTAAGGCGTCTTGTACATACCAGATGCGTTGCTTCTGGGAGTATGGGTTCGAGTCACTTCTGGGGTGTGAGTTTTCAGTTGCATATGTCCTGGGGACCATTCAGGCTTGTTCGCATTTGTGTTCCTCACGTGTTGCCCCAAAGAATGAGGTGATTTGGTAAAATGCTATGCC